>NW_020209271.1:0-368013 GCF_003025095.1 Trichoderma harzianum CBS 226.95
AGATAGCCCTGTTTCCTAGCTATCTAATGGTAGTCTCTATGTATCTCAATTCTAACTGTTAGTACTGGTTTTTGGAATATAAATAAGAGAGGTTTTTCCTGAGTTTTCCTGTACTAGTAATTCAATTCAATGAACATATTTTAACAAGCAAATTTGATCAATTTGATCCTTTTTACCCTTTGTTACTAGACCAGTGATAAGACTAGCTACCCTATAGCTTCAAAGTCTTATATTTACTAATTATGTAAATAAACCCTTTTATCCTTATTAATTGCCCGCTAGTCTAGTTTAGCCTATCCGCTAACATAAACCTAGTATAAGGTTTATCCTTTAGAAATTCCTCTTATACTAACACTATAGGAGCTCAGCTTGTCACACTAGGTATTACTAATATTTAGGTTATAATCCTTATCCTAAAATCTAAGGGAGTATTTAATTACGTATTTTCCTTTAGTAGACTTAAAATCTAGCTAATATTAGATAAAAGAGAGTAGCGAAATAATATCTTGCAAGCTGCTTATTAACGGAGTACCCGTAACCTAAACCAGGTAATTTTAGTTAAGTAGGTAAAAAAGATTATTATAGATACTATTTACTTAGTATATAGTATAAGCCTTATTTACTATTAAAAAAGTAAATTTAATTATACATAGCTTAGGATTTACTAGCTTATACTTAATTAGATTTCTGTTAGTAGGACAATAGTTATTTTTAGCTAGGAAATAAAGTCTCTTACCCTTTAACTTATAAAAGCCTTTGTAATACTTCTTAAGCTTCCCGCGGGCCTCCTTTTATTATATCTGCTCCGGTATATAATAATTGTCCAAATCTAACTCCAACTCCGATAGCTCTAGGTCTAAATCCTCCGTAATTATAACACCTACTTAGAACTCATCATTAACATTACCAAGAGGATCTTAAGGCGGAGAAGCTATTATTTTTATATATTTTTTCGCAGGGCCTTTTTACTTACGGTTAATAAAAATAAATTAATGTTCTATCTTAACTTACTCACAGGTCTACAGTATATTATAAGTTATTATAATAATAATACATACGGTCTATAAAAGAGTTAGTAAATATTAGCTAGGAGAACTATTTTAGTATTACCTAAGGATTAGAGTTTGATAACTTCTTTAAAGTCCGGATAAAATACCTTTTTAATATAACTCTCGCTTTTCCCAATTTACCAGCCTAACTGGGTATTACGTAATACATTAGTACGTTAAAACTAGAGAAATTCTCCTTAATCTCTTCGGCTATTTAGTAAATTATAGCAGGTGGATTAACTATAAGCGTAAGAAAGAAAATATCTTATTATTACCTAAAAATAATAGTTTAACCTCCAGCTTACGTGCTTAGTACTTAATTATCATAATAAATACCTTGGTCTTACCTAGGCCTATTTTATTACTGAGTAGGACGTAGCCTAAGGTATTTAACTTCTCGGAGATTATACCTATATTTATACCAGGGTTAGTATATAAAGACGGAAACGGATTTTACTTAGGTCTAGGTAAGAAAAAGGGAGAGAAAGAAAAGCGGCTTCTACTTAGGCCTAGGTAGCAAAAGGTAACTTAGATCTAAGTAGAAAGAATATACCTGCGACCTAGTGCAGTTTAAGAGATTACATAATTAGTTTATTAGGGTATAGCTTAAGAAGTAGATATAGCTTAATTCTATATTAAGTATATATATACTAAATATTAGTATACTTATTTAGCGGTATTTTATTAAAGAAAGTGTCTATTAAGTAAATGTACATAAGGGTATTATTTAGCACCTCCTCGCTTTCTAGATATAATGTAATATATTCCTATATTACAGTAGAAGTATTACTTTATTTAGTAAAGTTAATAAGGTGCTGTTTGCTGATAAGCGAAGTAAAGGACGTAGTGTAGTCTTTAATCCAGGTAAAAACTTCGTCTAGATTATCCTAATTAAAAAGTGCGTAAATCTTTCCTAATAAGACCTTCTAGGTCTTTATTAAGATTAGATCCAGCGTCTTATATAGCAGTCTAGTGTCTTTAAGATTAAAGCTGTCCTTAATAAAGGTCTTTTTATAGATATTCGCCCTAGCGTTTAAATACTTAATAAAAAAGGTCTGGACTTTAAGCTATTTATTGTAATTTTAAAAATGCAATAGCGCCTGTCTGGGAGTAGATAAGGGCTATGCGTTAAGTAGACTTTGCAAAAAAGGTTACTGTCGCTATTTAAAAAGCGTTGTAATAGGCAATAGTCGTAGTATACTACTTTGTGAAGTTACAGGCGGGGGGGGCTATATTACCGGCAGTAAATTTTTCATAAGTTATATAACAGATAGCTAGCTAGCTCCCTCTATTCCATATATATTATCAAGGATCTATCGCTAATTATTAAAGTACCCGGGCTACTTCCCTTACAGCTGGGGTTAACGACCTGCCTTAAGGGAAATTATGCTATCCTTTTAGCAGTATATTACTAGATATACTATAACGATAGCGTAATAGAGGTCCTTAAGGCTAAATAAATCTGCAATAGTTTAACAGTTGCCTCCGTATCCAGGGGGGGTGGGGTACTAATATTAATAGGCGCTTTTATTTCGACAGTATTAGATCTCCTTATGCTAGCTTATTAAGGAGAATAGAAGGATTTGCGTAGTAATGATAAGGATGGTGGCTACAATATAAATACTATTACCTTTGTTATTAATATGTAAAATAACAGCATGCGTAATTGGTAAGAACATAGGCTTCTGTAAATTCGTAATAGTAACGTTAACTACTAACCTAAGTGCTTTATTAGTAGTATATTGCTTAACTACCTCAGAGGGTTAGATTAGGACCTGTGGATTAGACTCTGAACTAAGTGTAATAATTCTGGATTAAGCGTTAACCTAAGTAGCATCGAGGGATTATAGGACGGACGTTAGATTAGGCAAATACTCTTTTAACAAAGACTTAGCTACTTTAACTTAGAATTTAGCTTATAATAACCTAAGACCTAAGGGAATAATATTATAAACTATGTTAAAAGTCAGCCTCCTTATGTTTAATAACTAAACTATAAATAAATTAAAAAGAGGGAAAAGGGGCTTCTACTTAGACCTAAGTAGAAGAAAGAGTAGGATACTAGTAAAGTACTATATTAAAGAAAAAGTAGATAGAAAAGGGGATTCTACTTAGGTCTAAGAAAAAGAAAAAGCTCTTAGGCATAAGTAAAATCCTATTATAGAAAATACTTATTAACTATATTAATAAAGTTAACGAAAGATCTTTTATTATTAAAGCTATTATACCTTGTTAAAGGGGTAATATTAGTTGGCTCTGTGTTTTACTTAAGTATTACATAGACTTTGTTAATATATCCGGTCTTATCCTAAGCTTTCTTATTTTACTTAATTGCGGCTTAGTTATTATCTGGGGTAAGGATAGTATTCTTAATAATATTAAACTTATTTGCGATGTCCTCTATGTACTATTCTATAACTCCTTTGCATTGTAGGATAGGCGTAAAGTTGCTAGAATTAATAGCGTTCTTTACGTTCTTTATATTATCTGCCTGGTTACTATTAGTCTGTTTGGCCTTAGCCTTAGCGGGTTTTTTAGTGGAGGGCTTTTTAGGCTTAAAGGGCTTTCCCGCGGAAGGCATTATCTTAAGAGGAAAACCGCTTTCTACTTAGATCCAGGTGGGAATTATTAATAGTATCTAGGTTAAGGAAGGAAGGTGCGGAGGAAAAATAAAAAGGAAGGAGAGTTTAATTAAGGCGGGAGAAGTTCCTTTATAGTCCCGGGAACGGAACAACTTTAAGGCAATAGGGCAGGGCTAGCCCTAACCACCAAAAATCCTCCCGGGTCCAAGTAGAATGCGGATTTTAATTAATTTGTTAATATATTAGAGGCTTAGGATGAAGGGTGGTTATATTAAATATTACAATACATTTAAAGACTTATAGGGACTTTACAAGCACAACCCAAAAGGGTAAGTTATAATGTTGGCGGGGTATATTAGATACGCATATCTGACGGTTAGCGGCGGCGGAATATTATATATACATCTACGAGGCAGGGTGTTTTTTAGTAAAGGGTATAGTAATAGTAAAAGTCAACAAGAGCAAAAATCCTCCGGTATTTACATAAACTGAGTTCGCTTCTTAAATTACACTCAGCAAAATGCAGTTAGACATTTTAACACTAAGGCAAGAGACAACCGCATTACTGTACGGTTACTTACTAGATTTAGTAAAGATTAAAACTTTTACAGTATATATATCTGAAATATATTTAGTTATTAAGTGAATATTGTATTATTATAAGGTATCTGGACACCAGAAGGAACTTCCAGGACTCTAAGCAAACTATCCTCTAACGCAGTAATAATCACTTCCAATAAAGTCTGGCTACTGTATTTTGTACCAGGTGAATAATACATGGGGAATTTTTTTTTCTTTTTTTTTTTTTTTTTTTGGCAAAACTTACTCTAAAGGCTCTCAAATTATTATCACAACTACCCTTATCCTAACTATATATTTCCCCAATTACTTAATCTTAATACGTAAAATCCATAATCCATAATCCATCTTTAAAAATACAGTCAATATCCCAAACCCGTAAGAAAGAATCCGAGCTCGTTAACGAGGTTTTGGTGCTCGTAGAGCCTCTGCATTATATTCCAACGCTAACTAAGCAACAGTCTTTCCTAAATATCCGCTACTTTCTCTACGTAATCTAGGGATATATTGCAAAATTGGTGAATAATCCAGCAGTCTAAAAGTATTGTCAAAAATGAAAGCATAGCGTAGAGAATGGGATTAAAACACACGAGAATGGCCAACGGTGGGTTCGAGCGTATCCATCACGGCGTTCAGTCGCGCAAGTGCGCGTTGGTACTCATCGATGATGTTATTGGCAGGCATTGCAGGAGTTGCAGCGTGAAGCTTTTTGTTATTTCAATGTGTAGTCGGCAGCAACGAGGTCAGTGACCTCATCTACGTCTTCTGTCTGATCACCATTAGGCTTTCTCGCGGTGGACTTCTTGGGTTTGGATGGCGCCATCTTGCGAGGAAATGGGCCTTCCACTCGGGTTCAGGTTGGAAAAAGGGCTTTCCACTCGGGTCCGAGTAGAATGCGTATTTAAATCAATGGATTAGTCTCTTGGAGGTTGGAGTTGGAGAGTGACAGGTATGTTGAATATCGCGATATACTTAACGGCTCATGGGGTTAATTGGGCAAAGCGTAAAACGGCCAGCCGTATCGGTGTTCGTGTGGTCTATTGGATATGCGTATCTGGACGGTTAGTCACGCAAGCGCCATTTGGTGTACTACCTTAACAAAATGTCATACTTGTGGGACTCCAAAAATTGCGAGCTCTGCATTTGGACAGCCATGAGAGGGAAAAATCCATTTTGCCGCTTAAATCAATTGTTTATATGCTCCTAGACGTGGATTGAAGGAAGATTTGTCTGTCGGTCAAGTTGCGGGTGACTTATTGACATTGCCCGTCACGATACTAGACGTGCCAGGATGTTAGTACCAAGGACGCTCCTTCCTACATGCTGATGCAGTAGGATAAGCGAGCACACACCAAAGCGCAAAGCAAAACGTATGTCTAAAATTTCCCATTCACAAATTTGAGACGATTTCAAAACTCTAAGATCATTGCAATGGAGGTATTCAACGAGACTGAAGACGAATGGCAAGGCTTACCAGATCAGCCACCCCTGCCATCGCCAACTCCGCCCCCACCTCTTGAGCTAGCAAGGGAAGCAACTCCATGTAAGGTTTGTTCAAAAGCGTTCTTACAGAGGAAGGCTAATCAAGAACAAGGGGAAACGCTTCAAGAATTAGAGGATGAACGACTTGCGGCAGCTAGTTCGATAATACGTGAGCAACTATATGGGCCTCTATATGCTCATTTGCCCAATGTTTATCTGGACTGGGAGCTGGAAGGCTATATCTGCCGTGTCATAGGAAGCAGATGTTTTGGTCATGATTTTGTGCATTTGCATCTATTAAAGAGACATCTTGAGTCTGGATACCATCAGGTGAGTTTAATTCGTTCCACTGGGGCTTTAGTGGGATTTTCCCACCTGGACCGGAGTGGAACGTTCCCTCCCCTTACCTGACATGATAGTTCTAGAGCTTCATGTCGCGCTTGTTTGGATTGTTCCAAGACTAATATAATGCAAGGCCCATAACGCGACCCATGGTCCTGTAGAACGAACACCACCCCCACGACAGAATTATGTACGCCAGGAAAATCGCATCTTAGGAACAGAGGTCGACCGCATAGACATCCAGGAGGCAGCAACAGACGATGTCACACTCTTCCCAGAACTCATAAATCATCAAGATACCCCTTCGAGAGCCACAGCAATCCAACACCTCCAGTTAGAGATTGAAGATAGTGAGGATAGCTGTTCAGAGCTCCCAACCAACCAACATCTCTTGTCAGAGGTGAGAGATAGTGGAGATTTAGAGATCCCTCCTTCTGAATCTCTCTTGTCAGAAATCCCAGACAGCGAAGGCTCCCCACAACTACCGCTAACCGATCTGCCAAATGCCACAAAGCCAGGCCTTGATTATGAGACTGATCATGAATCTGAAAGTGTAGAAAGTGTTATTGTAGTTGTACCATGTGAAGTTGCTAACTGCGAGAAGTGTATTGAGTTTACGGTTTCACATATTTAGAGAAAATATATTGGAAGTATGATCTGTAACCCTTGCGTAATTAAATGCTGCAGATATGTGATGTAAAGCAAGTGTTTATTTTAATTATCATGTGGCTCTTAAAATAATAGTATATGCGCATCATTTATTACTAAAGTTTGCTAAGTGTAATAAGCTAATCATCATCCGTATCCTCATCTAATATAGCCATCTGCTGATCTTGGAAGAGCCCTAAAGCTTTTTCACGTGGCTCTTGGACTTCTCGGACACCTTGACTCCTGACTAAATAAAAGGCTAGGAAACGGTGTGGTCCAGTCGGATATAAAGATAAGGGAGTTTTGGGGTGTAAAGTTGGCGTCTCTTGTCCCCAGAGTTCAATCAATTCTGCTGGCCTTGTAAACGAACAAGGGCGGTTAAATAGTGAACATATCATACACACCTGTCCATAAGGTGATGAGTTATCCGGTATACACGGAAGGTGATGAGGTGTAGATGAAAGGATACAGAAGTCGCATTTAGTTCTGAATTGTACCCGAAGGGGTTTGTTATCTCCAGCAGGATTATATCTGTTAATATCTGCAAGATGATTAACAGGTTCATGGGGGATAAATGTCGAGAGTGAAGAAAAGCGCTTCACCATTAGAGAGAAATTATATTGCCATGTTGCTATTTTAGGGAAAGGCCGTAATATTTCTGGTCTGTGTATCCATTGGTAGGTTTGTTTTAGGTGGTCGGTTTGAAGCTGCTTTACATGGACAGAGCCAAAGGTCAGGCGCTTGTAAAATCCCTGGTTTGGCTGGTAGTCTGAATAAACAATTCCTTCAAGTGCTTGAATAATATATATAGCACTGAGCCAGATTGACATAGGTAGACGTATGTTATTTTCCTTGGCAGCGATTTGTACCATGCCGGGGCTCCCAAATTTATGAACAGTTGTAGAGAGCCAGGTATTCTGGTTTTCATTATACCATTCAAATCGGATACCAAGAGCCGAGGCTTGTATAAAATCTTCAAATGGCCCAACAGCTGGACATCTAATCCATGGGTTGGGATGAGGTTGTCCATTGTCCATAATTTCGAATATTAAAAAGCCGTTATTGGGAATCTGCATGGAATTGACATCTGCTTCTGGGATGCTTATACTAACACGTATTTTATTGACGCCATCTCGCATTGAGAGACGGTAAACGCAAGCACAGTTGTCTTTGCGCGAGAATGCAATAGGAGTCCGATAGCGGGTAAAAGTTTGGGCGCTTTCGACAAATTGAAGCCCAGGGATAGCGCTAATATAGCGGAAGGTCCTCGTAGAGATCAGAGGGGTTTCGACATTCAAGCCCGTGAGTGTAATATTAGGCGCCCATGGCAGCCTTTGCTGAAGATCTTGAACAAGACGACGCATAAACTGAATTCGCTGGAAAAATGGATAAAAAGAATTTGTTGGCGATAGTGTATCATTGGTAAATGTCATATATGAGTTGAGAAGAAGTACTACCGTTTGTTCAGCCATGGTTAAAACATGGAATGGGATATCATCCTCCCAAATGCATATAGGTATCATGTGACGTTCTTCTAATGTGAATTGACGTGCAATTTGGTAATGCCTTGCGCGTGAAGTTAATGTTTCTGTATTATGTTGGCTGTGACGCTTTTGTAGTTGAATAGTTTGACCAACATAAATAGCACTGCCGTAACTAGCTCGGTCTTCTTTATGATAAAGCCGAATGTATATGATAGAGCCAGTTGGGGCCCAAGTACTCGTAAGTTTTGGAATATTAAGAATATCATCGAGGGAAAAATTGCCGTCTTTGAAAACACGGCGAGCGTCTGGGACAAACCCTCGGAGGATTGTTTGGATGTTGTGAAGGAAGTCAGGTCCGAAAAATAAGCCTACGAAGTCAAATCCAGGAGTAAGCGCTTGAAGATCTGGTATTCTTGAGCGCAAAGTAAACCAAATTGCATGAATGAAAGCGTCCATTGAGTTTCCATGATTGGCATAGTTAATTGGTGGTGGAAAAGCTGTGCTTTGGAGGGGCTGGGAGGTTGCAATTTTCTGAGACAATGGTAAGAAATCCACGCCTATGGTCAGATAGTTGAGTGGAACAGCAACTGTCTACTTGTTAGAGAAAGGTACATTTTGAAAATGATTAGAGCGTACCATGGATAACCATAGATTTGATGATAAAGATCACAACCCCCCACTTGTGATTCAGGCTTGTTCGATACATGAACCCCTCTGTACCTCTCCTTAGATATAGTTTTCCATCTGTCTTCAAATGGTGTGGAATTCGATTGCGTATGGAAGATGGGACATAGTCGGCGGAGTCATCATAAGCCCAGTTGTGTTGTAAGATGACAGCTTTCTTCAGTTGGTCTTCCGTTCCAGGGGGAGTGGGAGGAAATTGCTCGAATAAGAGATCTTCCATAACTAGTAGCTGTTGATTTGTATCGAGGTAGCTTCTGATCAATTTGAATTGGTGAGTCAATTCAGACAATGGGGCCGAGAAAGTAAGAGAAGGAAGAGACGGTGTTCCACTCGGATCCAGGTGGAATCACCACTGTGCGAAATAAGAGCGTTGGAGTCCTGTCAGAGTGTTATATGATGAAAAGGGCGTTCCACTCGGATCCAAGTGGAACTACCACTGTGCGAAATAAGAGCGTTGGAGTCCTGTCTGAGAGTTGGATGGTGAAAAAGGCCGTTCCACTCGGGTCCAGGGGAGGATTACTATTGTGGAAAACAAGGATTGTCAAGTAGTTTAGGGGTTGGAAGATGAAAAGAGGAAAAGTTTCAGGATGTGGGAAGGATTTGGATAGTACATTAATAGACAAGAGCTTATATACAATCACGAGATAGTCACCTGATATCACAGGATAGGGCTTTGAATCACAGTCAAATACACGTTTCTTTTGGGATCATAATATAGAACGGTTTGTGTTTTATCTTATTTTATCTTCACATCAAACTTTAGGAAGAATTTTTCAGTTTTATTATACCCCGGGAATCTAGTAAAGAAGAAAACCCCCTTAATATAAGATATCATAGTCTTATTAGAGCGAAATACGCTTTTTAATAATATTTAAAGTAACATAAGTCTTATTAGGGAATGTTTAGAAGCCAGGTATAATAAAATAAATACTCTTACGACATTACTGAGACCGTGTGGCATGTCAACTGCTGCAATCCCGAAACCGATAACGGCTGGGATGTCTTCAACGCCATCCTTGGCTGGCAAAACACCGCCACTTATGGCTCCGTCATTGCTTACAACGTCTACTGGGCATTCCTGGTCTTGACTGTCTCTCTCCTCATCTACGAGGAGAAGACTGGATCATTGCCTCTGAAGAACCAATTCTTGAGTGCCATGTCCAAGGTCCCGGGACTTAGAGGATGGGCTGCAAAGAAGCGTGCGAACCAGAACTCGAATGTCAACGAGCATGAAGTCTTCCGACAGGTCCAAGCCGCAGGACTTCTCAGAGAGTAGAATTGCCAAAATGGTAAAGATTCTTTACAATCTACAGATTCTTGAAAAGGACACGAAAAAAAGGTGGCGGGTAATGGGCTATCGTATTATGGTGATGGGAGTTTTGTAATGACGGCGGATATATCCAAATGGCTGGGAGGGTTCGGTTATGTTAGTGCTTATGAAGACTAAAAAATGATTCATGAAAACCTTATACCCTTATTTTATTTCTATTTCCAGTGGTGTCAGCCAACATCGCTAACTCAATATCCGTATCGTGATCCACCAAGCTTGAAATCGCATAACCATGTTCTATCCATATTGCAGTCTATATGTGTAACCTACTTTTCCTCCGCCCGGATCATCACAAGCAGCAAAGAACTTTTATCTACAGCCATCCAATCCTTCGAAACAGAAAAGTACTGCCTCCAACAACAGCCGTTGCGCCCGTAAATGCTATCAGCGTTCCATATCCGCTACCATACCCGCCAGCAGCTTGCCCTTGCCATGGCATTCCCTTGAGCAGCGCCTCACTTAATGGCCCTGAAACGACATTGCCAATACCACGCCCAGCAGAGAGCCAACCGACCACCATGAGAGGGTCATAGGTGGAACGACTCCCGCTGTTCTCTTCCCTAGATCCGCTGCCTATTGACATGAGATGGGACATAATTCCAGGCCATGAAGAGGTATAACATCCCGCAAACATGCCGTAAACGAAGCAAAATACGTAAAGAGAGGCCAAGTTACTGCCTAGTCCCCAGAGGAAAAAGGTACCAATAGCAGTGCCGACAGTCGCTATTCCGAGACACGTCGTCACATGCAGACGATCAATCAAGGTACCCATGGCGACACATCCTATAACAGAGCCGACATTCAAGACCAATAGTGTCAAAGCCGACGGGAAATCACCAGCATCGAGGTATACCCGCGCGTATGTTGGCAGATAGATACCCGGGAGAAAGTATCCAACTCCTTGCACAATGTTTGTGAGCTGGTACATGCCGAAAGAACGGTTTGCCAGGAACTTGAGGTTAAACGGCCTGTAGTGAGCCGTAGCGGAAAAGGGTAGTCGCGGCTTAATGAACCAAACCAATGGTGCGGACAAAACGAACATGGCGAGAGCCCAGATCCGCAACGTGGTTCTAAATCCGTACTTGTTAAGGAAGAACTCGAGAAGAAGAGGAATAGTAAAACCGCCAAGGCCCGTCCCAGACCACATTACGCCGTCAATAATGAAGTTAGCGGAATGCTGAATACTTATAAAAGTTGCAAATACATACAAGCGAAGCCCTTGCGCTTGACGAACCATTCGTCCATGTATAACATGCAGGGGCAGTAGCAGATGGAGCCACCGATGGCGTAGAGGACTCCCTGGGTCAAGATGAGGTGCGTAACGTTTTGCGAAAAGGAAGAGATGGCGAGAGCAAGGCATAGGAATAAAAGACCGGCGACAGGCGCATAACGGGTTGGCTTTGGGTATATGCGCTGGACGGCCATGATGATTGGAATATCGAGATACATGATGCCCTATTTGATACAAATACCGTTAGCCTCTTTACCTTGCTAATTGTTGGATCGTACAAGTAAACAATTACCATTGCAGTTGTGCCAATGACGGCAATTTTAGATGACCCAGCAAACGGCTCATGCGTGCGATAGTAATCCTGAAAAACACCAAACGAAAATGGAAAGCCTATCAATTTTATTTAGCAATAATCCTTTCAGCACATCAAGAGACAATCCGTCCTCACTCACCCCATACCAACGCTTCCAGGACGAAGCAAGCGGCTAAGAAACCCCATGCATCCTTTCCCCTGTCAACAGGCGGTAGGGAGAATTCCGCTACGCCGGTGGGAGGATTTTCATCATCTCCAGAAATAATTGCCCGGTCTGAATTGTAGTTGCTCTCAGAAGGTCCTTGCTCTGGAGTAAGAGCCGTCTCTGCGGATAGAGTGTTTGGCGGGGCTTTCTTTAGTTCGATGGATGACGCTTCTGCTGCCATGGCCCCAGGCTAGACACACTCAACTGCATATAAAATGCGGGAGTTTACGGGTGATTCTGCTCAATTAGATGAAATAACTCGATAAAGTTGATACCAGAAGATGGAATCTCGAAACTCGGGGATATTGGGCATTATAGCCGCTCCCAATGGCTTGGTGGCGCTGATAACATTTGCTCCATCAAACGACATCCTTCATGACCATCTGCGCCCTACATGTCAAAAACTCACTTGCCGTGGTGGGTCGACGGAGTTTCAACGAATGAAGGCCTTGTGGAAGAAACTGACTCCACTATCCCCAGCCAGTGCAGAACTCAATCCGTTTCTCCAGATGCTTCCATCGATTGTATGGAGATCTCTGCATTGCCACTACTGTGAATAAACGCACATAGAGCCCACTCCGCGCCCAGATTAGCACGTAAAGACTGTAGAAGACAATTTGAGTTGCGGATGTTAATGGCGATCTGAACTAGAATGTTGCTTTCATAGACCTAGCGTGTACAGTGCTGATGCTGACTTGTGTGCTCCAAATAAGTTGAGATCTCAACTCAGTAAGTCACCTTTTAACAATATTACGAGAAAATTTCTCTTAAATGTTAAAGCGTATTGTCGCTATTTGATGGGTGATTAGAGGGATGATTGCTCAGAGATCTAAACACGGTGCCAACTTACACCATTTTGGATGAGGAGCAATTCCGTCATATAATACTTGCCTAGGGTAGAAGAAAGATGCAGCGTACTCATGTAAGCTGCGTATCACCAGCTGCGAGCGACCAACAAATTAAATACTTGATGATACGATACATGCATCAAAAAACTCAAGCATTCCGACTAATACCACAGAGATTATAATCAACTCTTGAAGAAAAAAGAAGAAAAAAGACCGTTTCGCACAAAAGATTTAATCATCCACTTTCTTAGTTTCATTAAACATCAAGTATCCTAGCTAGTCTTGACCTATGTACAATTGATCTTGGTCATTGAAGATATACATTTGAATTTGCCTAATATCCATCCGCGTAGAGCAGCATATTATGGCTTAAAGTTCACTGAAAGGAACGAAATAACCTCCTTCGAGACGTCAACCTTTGAAACCGGGGGCCACGCGTGGCTCCCTCCATCAATCTTGATGTGTCGCAGCAAGCTGTCAATGCCTGCACACTTCCACCTGGTATCGTGGACACCAGAATTGAGATCAGTAGTAGCCGAAGTGGTGCACTGGTTGCGGGAAGCCCATCGCGAGAGCCAATCGGGAATCGAAGGGAGAGGTCCACCACGTCCTGGACCAGTAGGGTTGTATGGAATCGTCTCGTCGCCAGTTCCGTGAGTCTCAAACATGGGCAAAGGCGAGCGAGCCGGGTGACAGTTGTCGTTTCCGGTGACGTCGGTGTAAAAGGCGCCTGAGACGGGAGCAAAGGCTGCAAACTGGCCGCCGTGGTCAGGGCTGCAAGCAAGAGTGTTGACAAAGCCACCGCCGTTGGAGTGGCCAACGGCGTACACGCGGGCCTCGTCAACACAGTAGTTGTCCTTGATCCGGTTGACAAGGTCGGTCGTGAACACCTTGTCACTGACGCCGGGGGTCGCGTAGGTTGGTCCTTGCCAGTTTCCCTATAATCTCGTTAGAACAATCTAGTAATTATCGAGTCTATGATATAATAGACGAACGTTGACGCCTTGCGGGTACACGACAATCATGTTAGAGTTGACGGATGGGTCAGAGAATCGGGTCGTCTTCTCAAAGTTTGTCGGGTTGTCACCAGAGCCGTGGTAGGCAATGATCAGAGGCTTGGGGGAGCCTGGCTGGTAGTTTGCAGGAAGATGGATCAGGTAGGTCCGAGTCCCGCCGCTGCTTTCAAAGCTATACTGGTGTGTTTGGCCAGCCCAGTCGTGAGTTCTCGAGCATCCCGCTGAAGCACGCTTCTCGACGCCGATGGCGGCACCGTGGGCAGAGCCAACGAGGCCGGCAACAGCCACAAGGGCTTGGACAGAAGAAAACAACATGATGAACTATGAAAGGTAACCAATGTATTGCTTGAGCACACTCTTCGGGAGGACTCGACTCGAAGCAAGATGCAATGACTAGATATTTGTACTATGTATCAGTGGGGATTGTTATGGGTCATACTATACATGGGACGCTTCTATATTCTTTCCGGTCCATCATCAAAATAACCTCTTTGTACCCCGTATAGTCACATTATCAGATCCTTGAAACCAATCCTGCGGTATGCATGTGGTACGAGTAACGCCTCCGAGATCAGCCGCACTGTTGCTGACATTGTTTGCTTGGCATCGCCGACGTAGTTCCGTACTTACCATAAGGAACATAGGTAGATTCGTATACAGGTATAATCCCCGGATCAGATTCAAGGCTAAAGGGGGCCCCTGGAAGAAACAAACGTCACTAGGTCATTGTCTCCTCACATAAAGTTTCTTACAAACAAGACCCATTTTACTCTCTCTCTCGGCCCAAGTAAGGCTGCATGTATGACCCGTTTTGAATATAGCACTCAATAAATTTTCTATTTTCGTTGTATATACCGAGCATCATCAGACAGGCAATGTCAGCGGCAGGGTCGGTGTCCAACATACTATTCAGCCTAGGTCCACAACCCACACTCGGAGTTGGAATTAACTCAGCTAGGCTACTCCGAAAGGATGGTCAACTATAACTTGAGCTGGTTTAGCGCGCCTATCAGTGTACAATAACAATATACGCTTATATCAAGCTTGGTCTTTACTCACCCATCCCATCAAGGGGTAAGACTCCAGCTCCTCTCGCAATAATGACTGTATATCTATGGTTTACTGCTCTATCCGTATAAGGAGAATTCAACGTTTACGACATTTCCTGTAGAGCTTTCCCGCTCCTACCATGATCCTTGTCTCTATTCAATCAAAATCCTCCTTCGGACACGGCGGAGTAATATTCTACAAAGGGAGCTAAGTTCATGCGGAGAAGAGCGATCATAACATGGCTCCACCGCCTGTCCTTTGATCTATACCATAACTGATCACTGAAGAGTATCAACTCCAATATTAGGAGGGGTATACTCTATGGTTAGGCAAAAGCTTTCTGGAAGCCTAATGGCCCCTGTTGTCGCGTGCCAAGCCAGCTAAACCCGACTCAAGAGTTGCCAGGCCAGGGCCGGACTTTAAATCTTCATGGTGTTCTCCACTTCGGGTTGATCAGTTGCTGTCCTCATTGAGCAGGTAACTGTAACCTACCTAGTCGCCAAGTAACCTGAAGGTGTCCGAAAGGGGGCGGCAACATGGCAGTAAGCCTAAAATTAGTAGGGGCGATGATACCTCGGGTCCCAAATAGCCAAGGTATATGGGGATTTTTAGCGAATCATTGGTGTCCTCGTACATGTAGGTTGTCTACGGAGTACCGAGTGCTCAAAGCACGTTGTTCCAAAGTCAACTTCTCTGTGATCTGTTGTCTACAATTACGGATTGACTCTTGATACTGAGTCAATTCATGCCCCCGGAACCAGACTTGGCAGCACAAGGAGTCCTTTGGCTTGGTTTCACAACAATTGGGAAGCTTCTTCCTGATCATGGGGCTGAAGACAAATTATTTCTACCAGTTACCTATTCGGCAATAGTATTATTAAGAGGTCTCCCGAAATGGTGTCGTAAATGCTCATATCCCCACCTCTTATTCCCAATAGTCAGAAAGGCAAATAGCACAACAGCCCATCATACTATTGAGCGAAGCTATATATACTCAAGCATCAGCATCAACGCCCACCCCAGAGCGCGCAACAAACGATGACTAGACATAACTACTGCACTTTTCTCTGCGTGTGACACCTAAATTGCCTGATCTAGAGAAGCAAACACGGGAAACCCCGAAACCGCAAGCTGTTGGCGGAGCTCAGAGTATCCACTTCCAAAGTTTTCGTCATACATCTCGAGAGCCTAAGAAATATGCACTCCGGTATATTCCATCTATATTCTCCATGACGGGGAAGTATTAGCCCGACGGACTGTTTGGGAGGATAGCTGTAGTCCGCAGGAGCGGTTGTAAGGCCAACCGATGAAGGGTCAAACTGTCTAAAGGCATGATGACCAGTGAATCCAGGTGAAAAAGATGACCACTTTGTAATCAAGCACATATTAGCTCATGGGTCAGACGATATGTGCTTCCCAGTTGGGAGCAGTCGGAGCATGGATGTATCCGATGCCACTTAGACGTTGCCTAGTTTTGCATCAGTCCCACGTAAATATTCCTGATGAGGCGAGGTTACACCCATGTAAACTCGACTAGCTGAACTACCAGCTCGATGCACCGACACAAAGGCAAGTCTATTCTGTAAAGTTATTTTTCGAAACGGGGCCTCTTTGCTTACCTATTGTTAGTCATTTTGATCACCAAGATGTCACAAGTCATTGTGCATGAGCCGGAGATGGACGAAATCGAGTTGACAGAGAGATACCACTCTCTCGTCTCTTGAGCTCTGACAATTGTCGACATTGAATCACAATTTTCTTCTACCATGCACCCCTCCAACAACTCGTAAGTACCTACCTAATAAGAGGTGAGGCGAAATAAGAACATATCAACCTTCCCAAAGTGAAATATTTTCTTGATTGGGCATACGGCGACCCTTACACCCAGCGGCATATCGTCTCCGCATCCAGATGCCGTGTTACCGAGGTAGGCATTTAACCTTCAACACAGACAAAATATTTACCGGGCTTTTACTTGCCAACCATGCTCTCATGCTGGTCATTGGTATCCTGCATATTACTACTGCTATCCACAAACAGCCTGGTGCACAAATTCGCCGCAATACAGTTCGCTTCGCCGCAATACAGGCCGCAATACAGAGTCGGTCAAAGCGAATATCGCAACTCTCAACAGCACAGTCAACTGACTTTAAAGTTGGCATATGTCCCGTATAATTCTTGTATGGACTCCTAAGAACAGGTGGAATCTTTTACAACGGGGGGCCGGCTAGAGGGAACCAACCACATCTATTCTGAGAAGCCTTGTTCCAGGTTATGAAAGAGGCTTGCAAATCATCCAATGCATATATGCATGGCGAAAACCGTATGGATCAATATGACACAGGTGTAACGGCGCCTCTACAGGGCTGAGTAATAAACAACTTGCTCGGCCATGTAACTAAGCTAACTTATGCATAAATATTACTTTGCCCTGCATCCGTGGCTTTCAAAGTGTAACACACGAGTATTATAATGAGGGGAAACTCGAGTCACAAATACGATGCTATGGTCGGTTATCGGCTGTGGGATTGGACTAGCACAATTTGTGGCCAAAGACGAGAAGTTCGGTCACTTGTGGTTACCCAAAGAGGAGCCTCCCACAGTCAATTGCTGAGCTCCCCGCCTTCATCCAGCGTGTCGTAGTGACTGAATTGGATGATAATATGAAGAAGAACAAGAGTTACAATAGGATACAAACTCATTGTTTAATCATGTGTATAATCATGAAGAGTATATCTTGTAGAGCGCCGTGAAAAGGGTTAATTATCCGTTCGTAAAGGATATATCGTGTAATACACCTTGCAGAGCAAACCAACTCACATCAACTAGTATCAGCGAAAGCTCTCAAACAATAGTCTGTTTCAGACGCGCCATTACTCTTTGCTAATTTGCGAAACATCAACTCGAGTCCCTTGATGGCCTTGGTCACCGCATACCTCATCCCCGCATTCTCCCAAGCATTGTATCCCAATATGTGAACAAGTGGCTGGCTGGATGATATCACGGATGGCCAGTCAAGAGGGATCCAAACATTGGCTCCTCTCGTTTGCCAATGGCATCAAATTGCAAAGAGTCTGGGCGATAATTGAACGACGTACAATGTGTCATGTTCGGAACACGACGACAGAACCTTTGACGTAAAACCTAACAAACAAACATCCCGAACATGGAGTCCAAGCAAATCGAAAAGTAGTATAAAGAAGGGAGGTATTCCTCTCTCATCGCCATCACAATCCCCATCACACTCACCAGCTCAACCACAGCAAACAAAACAGTTTCTCATCAAGAATATTCCACATCACTCACTGCCTCTATCAAAATGTCTTTCGGCGAGGGAACCTACTACGTGTACACCTCTCTCAACAGCCACAAGGCCATCGACCTCGAGGCATCCGAGCCCACCGGCCGCGTCATCGAATAGTGAGTCTCAATCTCCCCATCACCATAAACGCCTTCAACAAAATAGCCAACTCAAGAAAAACTCTCTTTCCATAGCCAATCCCATGGCGGCAAAAACCAGCAGTGGCGCATGACCAAAATCACCCACGAGGAATACAGCATCCAAAGTGTCGCCACCAACACCTACATCACGGCTCCGAGTACGTCACATCCATTCCATTACCAATAGTAGAGCTAGACGCTCTAAAGGCACTTTGAGCAAAACTCACTGACTGACCTCCTTTGTTCCCAACGTTATAGATGGAGACGACATGACCGCCAGAGGCTCCAAGCTAGCCCCTGAGTGCAACAGCGTTGCCCGCTGGAAGATTGTAAAGGCCAGCTCCAAAGGCGACGCCTATTTGTAAGTTGCCATTCATCCTGCAGAGTGCCAGTCCATCTTAACAGTTGATATAAAGTGTCCGCAACGTGGCGTATCCTAACAAGGTCCTCGACGTGTCTGGCAGCAACCAGGCGGACTTGACTCCCATCCTCGTTTATACCTACCATGGAGGCAACAACCAGCAGTTTACCTTCAAGGAGGTGTAAAAAGAACATCTCATGATACTTGTCCGATTTCAAGGGTTGTGTAGGACTTTGTTTGGCATGGCCAAGATTGAGAATGAACATCTCCACTCCTTTACAGCAACACTTCCGCTCGTTTACAGTTATTGAATGATTTGGTTATCAGTGTCACTTCGGCTGAGAGGGAAATTGGACAAGAAAAAGGGTAGCTAGCTGAGCCGCCAATTTGACGACATCATCTTTGCTGCCAATAACTATAAACAACCATGCTTGTGATGTGATATCACAGCGAGAAAAGGATTCAATCATGACTCGCCATTTGTATTCCAGTTTACCAATCCAGAACGCCGAATAATATCCGCATCCAATGACACAATACAATGCAGCTTCTCTTCACATTAGAATCATGTCGTCCATATGCCCATGCGCCAATATCATCATGTTATATCACTAATCTCGATCCCGTGCATGTCCGCGTCTGCTTCGATTATCCATATTCATTGCTTTCCGATGCAGGCCGTTGACGAAGCCTCGATCTCCTCCTCTCTCTCGAGCTTTGTCGTCGGACTCTCTGGCGGCACGTTCCCGCTCCTCGAGAGCTGCCAGTCGTGTCTCTCGATCCTGGTCAAGCTCGGATGCAGCCGACTGCATAGCAGCCAGCTTCCGTGCCTGTTCTTCCGCTCGTTGCTCCTCTTGCCTAGGGTCATCGCGCTCCTTGTAGGGGCGTGCGTTTGCCGGCGAGCGCCTGCGCGGACGGTCTCCTCTGCCGTTGGAATCGGAGTGTCGATATCGGAGCTCGCGACTACCATCACGATTTCGATATGAATCGTTTCCATGTGGTCTTGTCTCGCGCTCTTGTGATGTGTCTCTTCGGCGACTAGGTGCGGAATCTCTGTCTTTTGAGTGATCACGTCGTCTCTCTCGATAGCTGTGGCGGCGTTCCCCACATTCTGAATCATCGTCTCGATGGTGATGACGTCTTCGTGGGCTGCGAGATCTGGAATCGTCGCGGCGACGACGTCGTGAATGCCGGTCATCGTCACGATCTCTGCTCCGATGTCTGCGATGCTTCCGCCGATGTCCGTCTCCGTCTCCATCTCTGTCCTTCTTCTTGCCATCGTCGATGCCCATGGATGAGAGGAGCTGGCGGCGTCTGATGGGGTCGTTCATCATGGCCTCGTACGCGGCTTGTTCCTGTCGTTTGATGGCCAGCAGAGGATCGTCGCGGATCTTGGCCGCTGTGTCGCGCGCGCTGTTCGCGTTCTGCAGCGCAATGAAGCTCTCCTGTCCAGCAGCCTTTTCGAGGTTCTTATGGTCGGTGCCCTTTATGAGGTTGTCGATCCTCCTCTTGCCCAGCAGATAGGCCTCTGTTTCCTCGGTTGTACCAGCCTGGCCATCGGTAGGGCCCTGGTACATCCAGTCGACGCGATCAACCCTCTTGGTGCCTCCCGCAGCCTCCAGCTGTCTCTGGATCTCCTCCTTTGCGCGCTCCTCCTTGATCTCATTGATGCGCTGCTGGGTGCGTTTGCGCTCGGCGAGAGCCTTTTGTTCCTCTTCGTAGACGGCCTGCTGGTTCCGCCGTAGACCGGGATGGAACGACTTTTTCAAGTTTAAATCTCCGCCACCCATGATTGCGACTCGTTATTGAACAAGTGGAATTTTGGTAGGTGAATGGCGGTCGTGCGATTGCGAATGCTTTCAGTTGATGCGGTGCAAATGGCAGGGCGAGGATGAGTTGCAGGATCAAGGCTGCTGAGAATGAACAAAACAAACAAAAATCGAAGATTAGAATGACAGCAGCACAGCAGCCTGGGGGGCGAAGTGGGGAACGCCACATGCAGTATCGCAGCCTCACTTAGTTTGGCGTCACTTATAGCTATTTTACTATAATCGATTCTTGGTACTGGCCAACAGAATTCCACCAATATTTGCTGACAACATTTTTGGAAGCGCACTTTATTTAAGAACGCAGAGAAATGCCATTGGTCTATCATTTTATAATCAATTCATTGTTGCTGGCCTGTTTTTGACAAGTGACATCTCTTTGCAATAAATATATCCAGGGTAGCCCAGGCGACCTCACCGTTATGAAGTACCAGTATATTCTCCGGTGAGTTAATTTGACAGCAATTGATAGTCAAATAGCCATTAAGCAGCAATGCATAAGCTGTTCAAGCAAGATGCCAAAGTTAAATAACGGCCGTGCAATATATAACTTGTAGATGCGATTAATAGCGCTTGCGCCTCCTCCTTAGTAGAGTCAATGCATATATCTTGCCTTCAAAGCTTCAAAAAGAACACAGCAGAATCACGGCCGAAATGAGATGGTTCCTTGGCGTTGGTTGATGAAAGATTTCTTTGCCCTTATTTTATATCCCCTCAGCTCTATCGCCCAAAAGTTGCGTCTCCCAGAGAGACCCCGTGATATCGTACACAGATTTATACAGTCGAAGTCACATATAATCATGATTTTTGCGTCGTAAAGATTCCCACCCCGTCTACCAGCTTGCCCTCTTCACCCCAGGGAGATTTCCCGCCATGGCCTCCATACGGAAATTGAACTGCAAGGGAAAGAAAAACAAATGTCAGCTTATGGGATCGACCAACTTCAAACACCAGCACCAGCACCCAGACAAATCAATTCGACGAAGGACAGGACGTACTCTTGTCATCTTAAACGCCCTCAGCACACCACGCCCCTGGCCTCCCATTATACAGCGGTTGCGAATCTGCGTGGGCCGGGTGTAGCAGTGCATCTGCGACAGCTGCAGCTGAGCCGTGGCACGAGTTCGGGGCGGCAAAGTCGTGTTGCGGATCACGTATCGAAGAGCTTGTCTAAAAATAGAAGAAGAAAGAAAAAAGAGGCAATGATTAGCAACTTGTGCACGGCCAAGGGTTTGTTTGCCGGCGTTTGTTGTTTGGCCGAGGGGGGGGGGGTTTGATGAAGTTACCTCTCGGCTTCGTGTTCCTCAAAGACCTTGCGCTTGGTGTGGTCGCGAATGGTGCGGGCCTTGACGAAGCAGCCCAGGTCGAGCTTCTTGGCCCGGAACATGGACATGTTGGGCTGGCGGGTGTGTTTTGGCGAGCGGCCGAACTCGAGCCTGTTCTGTGGGAAATGGTTGGCGATTGGGCGATATTGCGATATTGAAGTTTTGGGGCCAAAGTTTGATGATGCCAAGCTTGCGGCGTTTAGCCGGCGAACTGCCGACATTTCTTGTCTTGGTAATTAATTTCGACTAGCGATGGACAAAAGTTACTGTATCCGCACGTTGCATCGGGTCATCGCGCTGTGCTCTGGAAAAATGATGCCGAATTCTCTCAAGATTCCATTTTTCGTTTACTTTTCATATTTTTTCTTTCCTATGCCGATTCGGATCTTGATGCCGACTCGGATCGCAGAGTGCCGTGTTCAGTATTTTCGTTTGTTGCTGGTTGAGCCCGTGCCGGCAATTCAATGCCTTGTACCCGAGTACCTCTCCGTGATACCCATCTGCGCTGTACGAGTGGTACTTGGTACATGCTCTACTGTGTTGCCGATATTGTCCTACTAATAGGCGTGTGAGGATATCAATGGACCATTGTGCCTATTATGGGATATTTCGGTTCAGGGGGCCCAGCAGTGGGATGGATGGATGGATTCCAGTGCCTGTTGTGGTTGTACCTGTGACCAGTTGCCTCTTACCTTTACCTGTTACCCGCTGTCTATATACAAGGCCTCCATGCTCTGCTGATGCCACCAGTTTGAATAGATGGACAAATGGCATTGCCGAAAAGCATTCGAGTTGTGAATTTGCCTGCCGACTCAACCGTTGACAGCTGCTCTCTTGGGCTTGGATTCAGTTGCGGAGGCGCAGTTGATGCTGGTTTGATTGCGAAATGGATAACCCGGCATGGCTGCAAAGAATCGGTTAAAGGGTGGGTTCAGTGCGGACAGAGCTCCCTCTCATTGATTAGACGTGAACTGACGGTTTCAAACTGCTGGATCTTGAGTGTCCACTGGGCCATTGTACTCGATACCTGGACTGGGGTATTAATGGATTGATTCTATAATGGTAGCCCTGGAGCACTACAAGCAGCAATTAAGATGATTGATGCCGGGATCGAACCTCTAGCTTCACTGTCGCGTTTCCTGGTATTTCCGTGTACCTTTTACCTCCTCTCTCCGCATCGTTGACTCTGTGGCTGCAGGTACCCAATACTGCACGTCTCCATCTTTCAGGGGAAATAAGCCCCCCCAGCATCTATGCCCGTGTCGGTTTAGCGGGCTCGGCGCGCTGTGCCGGATCGGTCCCTGGCGCGACTCTTGGCCCTCCTCTTTTTGTTTCCTTTTCGCAGTTGTTCCTTTTTTTCTCTTCCATGGATGGAGTTCCGTCGAGCTTCTTGAGCATTTTTGCCTCCTTGGGTCAAGAACTAAGCCAAGCAGCTTAAATTAGTGCCTCGATGCTACTGTACACACATGAATCGGCCCCTTGCAGTAGCTTCTGTCTGCCTGTGTCTGTGTCTGCAGCAACGTGCATATTGTGATGCCAGATACAGTAATCAGGAGTTGGTTGATTCGTTCCATGTGAGTGGCTGCTGCGTCTGTGTCGTTCGTATTCAATGTTCCCATTCACATCAACCGTCAACGTGCACGATCAATGACTTGAGACGCCCTCCATGGAATCAACCTCATCAACCTCCAGGGCTCCAGGGCTATCAATTCCCCCGTCTCTGGGCGTGTCAGGCGCTGCAGGCCGCTGAAATTACCACCCTGGACCTCAACTGCTATTAGACCTAGCCAGTCCAGTCTGCTTGCTGGCCGTAGACCCGCCGTCCAAGTACAATGTATCGGGTACCTCCTCTGCTGCCCCCCCGGCCGGGCAAGGCTTCGTACCCCTTACACCCGTTGCGGACCCCTCGGGGCTTCTTCCCCGTCTCAATGCAAATGCATCAAATCAACCTGGAGCCCCTAATCCCAATCTCTTTCGTTCGTTTTGTTCTTTTCCTTCTTCCGTCCTTAATTCTTCACCTTTCGTCCTTCTTTGAAACTCTGCAAAACATCAGAGACTCTCGACAATCGCTCAGGGGCCCTAAGCCGTCTCGGTGCTTGTTGAGACTTGTCTCGTCCTCTCATTGTCGAAACTCGACGCTTTGATCGCCGCTCACTCTCTCCGGCGACAATCTGCTTCAAATCACTTGCTGCCTCGAAAAGCAACAGTGCATACACTCTCTCCGCAACAAAGCCAACTTGTTTTCTCTGCAGGGTCAGAGGAAGCGTTACTGTCTCTCTCACATCACATCATATCATATACGGTTGATACACTCCTTGTCACTGTATCTGACCCCATCCTGTTCTGCTTCGGCGTATCGAAAGCCTTGCAACTTTAATATATACCCATCATTCTGCCACACACCTCAACTACAGCTTCCACAATGCGGTACTTGAGCGGTCTCCTTGCGGCCGCCCCTTTGCTGGGCCTCGTCTCTGCCCAGGTTTCCACAAGCTGCAATCCGTTGAACTCAACCGATTGTCCTTCCGACCCTGGTTTCGGCACCGACTACCTCTTCAACTTCAACACCACACCATCGTATGAGCTATGGGAGACCACCGCTGGATCCGTCACCTATGACAGCGAGAATGGCGCCGGCTTCACCATCAACAAGCAGGGTGACTCGCCCACCATCCGAACCCTCTTCTACTTCTTCTTCGGCCGTGTCGAGCTCCTCCTCAAGGTCGCCCCGGGTGTCGGCATCGTCAGCTCTGCCATGTGGCTGAGTGACGATCTCGACGAGGTCGACTGGGAGTTCCTCGGTGTCAACAACACCGCCGCCTCCACGAACTACTTTGGAAAGGGTCTCCAGGACTACCACAATGCCGGCGTGTACACCACCCGCGACAACCAGGCCGACTTCCTCAACTACACCACCGTCTGGACCAAGACGGGCATTGACTGGTACATTGACGGCCAGCACGTCCGCAACCTCACCCCCGATGCCGCCAACAAGACCCGAAACTACCCCCAGACCCCCATGAGACTCTCTCTTGGTATCTGGGCCGGTGGTGACCCGTCTCTGCCAGAGGGTACCCGTGAATGGGCCGGTGGTAACACCAGCTACGACCAGGGTCCCTTCACCATGTACGTCAAGAGTGCTCGCATCACCGACTACGGCGGTGGTTCCGAGTACGCCTATGGCGACACTTCCGGCTCATGGGAGAGCATCAAGGTTACTGGGTAAGTGTTTTTT
Organism: Trichoderma harzianum CBS 226.95; assembly: GCF_003025095.1. Classification (NCBI taxonomy): domain Eukaryota; kingdom Fungi; phylum Ascomycota; class Sordariomycetes; order Hypocreales; family Hypocreaceae; genus Trichoderma; species Trichoderma harzianum. The sequence continues at coordinate 25,032 of NW_020209271.1, forward strand.
CACATTGTACATGATATTTGTATACTGACCAAGTCACAAGCGGAAACTCCACTGCCTACAAGGCCATTCACGAAGTGCAAACACCCAAGCTGTCCATCAGCCAGAAGTGGAACAACCTGCCCGCCGGCGCCAGAATCGGCGTCTACGTCGCAGCCGGTGTTGTCGCCGCCGTCCTGATCGGAGCCCTGCTCTGGTACTGCATCAAGCAGCGCCGAGACGGCGCCCGCGAGGCCCGCCTGGCCACCGAAATGGAAAAGATGGACCGTATGGAACTCGACAAACTGAAGCGCGAAGGCGTTGATCCGGACGCGTATACTGACTACGATTCTCGCAGTATGAGGAAAGAAGGCGTCGTCACCTCTGATGCGCCCCCAGCAAACGTCGGCCCCCTGGACAGCAAGGGCTGGTCAGCCGTCAACATAGAGTCGCCCATGCAGTCGCCCGCCCCGTTCCTCAACAAGGAAATCGGCGATGTCGCCGGAGGGGATCATCCCGGAAGCCCTGGATCGCCCGCCCCGTCTCATCCCGGCCCCAAGCGAGGCTCCAGCACAGCTCCCATCCGAACTTTCAGTGCGAGCCACTCGGGCTACCAGGGACTCCCCGGCGGAGAAGTCTAAAGTGGGCAAAAAAAATCGTCATGAAATGGGAAAAAGAAAGAAAGCGGTGATTTTTGACTCTTTTATTTTATTGTTTGTTAACTCAGAGGGACAATCTGGGGGCTCATACAGCGCGTGGATGAACGTTTTTGCGTCTTTAATTATTTCCAAAGGGGTCTTCAATGACTTTGTTCTTTCGTGTTTGACTTTTTTTGCCTCCAGACCTTATGGATGGCGTTTAGGTGTTGAGCTAGAAAGGGGATGTATGGCATTTATGGACACTTTTTATTACACTACTATATTTTTTTGACCACACACATTTGCGCCCTTGGGTTCCTCTTTTCAACTCCAAAAAAAATCTTGCATATAATTCAGCTTTGGTCGTGGGAATGAACATATTTCAATTACAACATCATCATTGAGCTTCCGGTTACGTTGTGATATAATGAGTGTTGAATGAAGCCATGTGCATGTCCTGTACTTTGTTGTTATTTGAATATCCCCATACTCGTTAACTCATTATAATTATTATATATTATATATTGTCCATCAAACAAAGCCCCTGTTCATTCTTTTGCGCTTTATGAGCAAGTCGTCTTGCTGACTTTGAAGCCGCCCGGCATCAGCTTCTGAAAGACACCATGAGGATCATACTTTGCCGCTGTTGTGTTTAAGAAATTAAAGTTGTCGACTCCGTATCCACAGAGCGGGTTTTGCGAAGGAGAAGCGTAGTTGATGTAGAGGAAAGGGGAATATGTGCCGTATTTCTTTGCGACAGTCTCTGTTGCGACAATGAAGTCGTCTCGGGCGGCGTACATCATGCTGTCGAGGCTGGGGTCGGTCCACCGCGAAGTCAACCACACCACTATGAGAGAAACATGTTAGCATGGCCATTATTTATTTGTTTACGGTATGCTAGTTTACAAGGAATACAAAGCTTACCGATCTGGTCATCTGTGACACTCTGGAGGCCGAGACTGTTGCCGCCACTGCGAGTTGCGTATGACTGCTGGACCATGGGCTGGGGGATAAACGAAATCATCCAATCGACCTGGTCTTTATGCTCGAGTCCGTTGTAGATCTCATCAGTCACATTCCAGATGTCTCGAACGGTGGCATAGTCGTTGGAAAAGGTTATGCTGGAAGTGACTTGACTATAAACCGATAGTTAGGGTGATTTACTCTCAAATAGAAAGGCAAAGAAGAAACATACCGATATCCCTTGGCCTGAAACTCGCTGACTTGGTGCACAAAATCGGCAAGTTTGATGTGGCCAACATCGTGCTTGACCTGGTTCGGCATGTTTAGGAATTCTTGCAGAGAAGCGGGATTCTCCTCGCCAATGGTGTTTCCAAAGGCAGCGTTGACGATTTGACCTTGATTATTCGCCAAGTACACAGTCATGAGCTGCACAGCCGTGTTGGTATCGAGGTGGTTATTCGCCGTAAAGTCAACCAAAGCCTGGCTCATCTGGTCTTGCACCTCCGAGTAACTAGCCTGCGGTCCATTCAAACTAACAAAGACTTCCCCTCCCCAAAGCCCATCAAAGTCAAAGGAAGCAATCTTGAGGTGCGTCACGATACCAAAATTGGTGTTGCCTCCTTTCAGCGCCTTAAAGAGATCCGGATAACTCGTGGCATTGGCATTCACAATCTCGCCAGAAGCAAGCACGACCTCGTAGTTGAGGATATTGTCAATGGCCCATCCTCGCTTAGGCTGGAAGAGAGACTGGCCGCCGCCGAGACTAACACCACCGGCGCTGACGTCCTCGCAAATTCCGCCCGTAAAGCCAATGTTGCTGCTGTTAAAGGCGTCGTAAGCTTCGCCCCAAGTGATACCAGCGCCGATGCTGACGTATGAGCGATCTTCTGCCAACGAAGAGGAATTTAGTGAGCTGAGATCGATAGAGACACCATCGTCGATGCTATTGAAGCCTGGGTTGGCGTTGTGCCCGCCTCCTCTGATGGCAAACTGGCATTGGTTCTTGACAATGATTTTGACGGCTTTGGATACGTCGAGAGCGGACTTGGGAGTTACGACGCAGCCTGGATGCAGGACTGAGGTACCAGACCATCGGGCATTAATGAGAGTGTTGTATTGTGATGTAGAGGGGGAGAAGAAGAGGGATGGGAGGGCTTGAGAAAGCTCCCGACACTATAAGAGATGATAAGAAGTTAGTGAGATGAAACTATGTGTATCGTGTTGGAGCACTGTGAAAACTTACGCAGGTAGTGCTCGAAGCTGCTGGGACTGCGTCGGCATATCCAGCCAGTGCCAAGGCTGAAGCAAAAGCTAGAGCGTTCTTCATTTTCACCAATAAAAAGTATAACCCGCCTCTTGTGGTTATAGAGTTGAATGATCTCTTCCCCCTTCTTCACTGGGAAACCAAGGTGCATTTTAAACAATATGAAGCATCTCTTGACAGGCCCTATTGCGGAGAGTTCCACTTCTCTTCACCTTTCGATGCAGCTCGGTCTTTCTATGGGTACATGCCATCTTTCCATGCAAGGTACGAGGCGAAGATATGACACTTGCATACGGAATACCGAGTTCGATCGGGAAATAGGTATTTACAAAACGCTTGGACCTTTCGGCTCTCATACCGGCGGCGTTTTGCTGATGCCTATCGTCTTCTACCTTCTTAAAACGAACAAGCTTCAGGGCATGTAGCAAAGAGCAGCATTCAAGTTTACATATACGGAGCTATACGAAACGCATTGGGTTAATCTACCTATCATCGGTGTATTCTGGACTACGGAGAGGCCGTGGTTTCGGAATAGGAACATGTTGAGCATGTCGTCGATCCTACGAAGATACTGGGGATTGCAGGATCCTCTTCCGGAACAAGATTGTAAAAATCTTTAGTAGGTTGTGTTATTTTCAAAGAATATGAGGACTTCCATGTTCTCCTTGCACGAGTCTTGGCTTGGGATCTCCGCGGAGCCGTCACTCGGATCCGAATGCTTCGATATTCCATACCAGCTGCCTCTTGCGGATTTATGATGACCGATAGCCGGAGGGGAGTGTTTGCAATTATAATTTTGCGATCTCAAGCGCTAATGTAATGAATTATCCGGAAATGAAAAGTATTAAGAACACTGGTAGTATGAGTAGGTAGCAATATACCGGAGAAAGGCAGGGTATTGGCAATATACCGAGGCAAGTGGGTGGCTGTCGGTGTACGCCGAGAGGTTCCCCAAATGTTCTATCGCTTCCAGACCGAGCCCTTAGGTCCAGTAGCTGTTCTGCGGGATTTGTTCTAAATACCTAGACCTAGGGGGCATGATGTTGTAAGAAAACTTTGGACTTGCCAAAATGAGCGCCGCGCAGGCAGGGGATATCTGCACATCCGGCGATCAAAAGGGGATATACGAGACCGGACCTTCGTAGGCTTCTTTATAAGCCAACACGCCTTGGATTATTACCTAGAGAAAAATTCTGTGGCAACAAAAAGAAAGGCTGAGATTCCTGCATTGCTCTTAAAACATTTATTTTCCTATTCTCCCGTGGCTCATGTCATGGCAAGATTGCTTTCCATCGTCTCTATCTTCCGCTGCCTGGCTTGTACGTAAAATCGGGACCTCCTGGAGCTGTGTAGAGTAACATTGAAACCATCAACCCCTGCACTTTGCCAAGACCCGGATGCCGAGAAAGATTTTGCACCATTGGAGACAGCGGCAGGATCCGTACTGGAGCCAGTATGTTTCAGATACTTTTGGCAGCTGTCACAGCGGAATTAAGGATTGCATTCGCAAACAGAGGACACAATGCAAGAGGAACATATGCATCTGCAAATTGCCGATACGAGTGCGACGTTGACGGGAGACCTATTCTTTGAGATAGATTGCCTGCGTAGTGCTGGGCAGTTTATCGTCCATGTGTTCAGCCGAGCACGATCTGGGATTTGTACTCGTACACCTGTAAACCTCGCTCGTTCTCGTTACCGCACCTTTGGCAGAGGAAGAATTCATTACGAGACTGCCAAGTATACGCACATGCGAAGTATATGTATGCTTACATGTCATGTCGTGATTAGCCTGACGGAGTGATCCTCTTTGAGGATTGCCCTGGGGAAAATGTAAAGATATACTCTGGGAGTGGCTATTCGTCACCACATGTTGGCTACATGTATGTAGCAGCCCAGCAACTACATGCTGGTTATGTGTCGTGATAAGACGCAGTGAAAATACCTTTAGTTTCTTACTATTGAACTAGATATCCGGTTCCTTGAGTATGTACACCTATCGATACTTTCGTCTATTATATGCGATTATTGCTATATTTCTCTAGCATCTGCTATTGCCACGATACATGTACTACTAGGGACGCTCACTCGGCAGCCATACAGAGATTGTGCATTCTTGAAGAGACGTTTACAGATAGAGAAGTGTGCCGCTTCAATACTGCGCAACATAAACCACCAGCCTGTCTTTGATGTATTCAAGGACGGCCAAGGTTCAAAGGATCTGCATGCATCTTGCAAGGCATTGAAGCGTTGATCTTGTTTCAGCGGCTTACATGAGCTGGTGGCTTGGTACTCCGTACAGTAGATATGGCTGGGATAATGTACATAATCCAATGCAATGCTTGAAGGAGAATTAACAAAGCCAAATAAATAAAAGAATAACAAGAAAGAGTATTATCACACAATTATCGGCATAGGCAGACCCTCGTTCATACATGGAGCTTCCATGTTGAGCATTTGATGGGTACGTGTAGAGGCACATGTACTTTCGCACAGTCTTGGTGAGCAAATGTACCTGAGCCCCTACTGTCTGCATATCAGCCACTAACGGCGCCTGAACAGCCGCTAACGCTGGCTCTGTTTGCCGCGCTGACGTCACGCAACGCTCAAGCTTCCGATTCGATGATGTGGAACAATGATGTGATGCGATGCCTCTGATATGATAACGGGACATAACAACGTACTACAACGCGCGTTCTTCCCTGAACAGAGCATCTCATCAATGATCCTACAAAAACACAACGTTGAATCATACTAACTGTATCTTATCCATACAGTGATAACATCAATTTCTTTCCATCATCGCTTTTGTCTTCAACTCTCTAGCTCCTTACAACCACCCGCCATTGATATTCACCATTTTGAGCAGACTTAGACATCGCTACATTTCAAACCGACACCATGGCCGCCAATGTTCCCAGCATCGTGTGGTCCGCTCTCAGAGCACTCAGCCTCACCGAAGTTCCCAGAGACAGCCCCGTCCGACGCCAGAGCGAGGGCGACAAGTCAGGCTATCAACCTAGCATCGTCGACGTCGCCGTGGTCAAGGCCATGCTGTACCGCGCCAAGAAGCTGCCTGCGGATCTAATTGATACCATACTCGACATGGCAGAGTACTGGATCCATTCATCAACGCATCTGGACGAAAGAATCAGCGTCATGGGCGGCTCCGAGGCCAGAGAAAACAGATTTCTGGTAAGCATCTCCCTCCACTGAGTATGAGTGTAGCTTGTCCACCTCACAGCTACTAACCGTTTTACAACAGCTGCGGTCATATCCGCTTGGACTGCTGAATTCCGGAGCTCGACAAAACGCAAACGATCAGCCCTACACCACGACTCTCCCCACCCCTCGACCTCTGGGCGAGACTCTCGATGCCAGCTTCTTCGCCAAGTCTGTCAAATATCCCCTCCCGCGGCTAGCTCACCCTGCGCGAAAGATTGTCTTCAAGTTCAGAAGCCAAGACCAAGGGTATGTGAGCAGTCCCGAGGAGGGTGACCATCCTTATTCCGGATCATGGACGTGGTTTGACGTTGGGCTGGAGAGATTTGACGCTGAATCGGCAGGTGAGTATATGCCTTCTTCCTTCAATCCACATTAGGGTACAAACAAGCTGACAGCTGGCTATAGTCGATGGTTCTGCGCTTTCGGTCAACTCACTTCGACCAGTTCAACCCCCCATCCGACAGACATCCTCCGATCCAGTCGGCTACAACTACACCCACGAGCTGCTTCACTCACCCGAGTGGGAGATTCAGCGGAATCAGACGGCCCTCAGGCAGTGGCAAGACCACGTCGTTACGTGGTCCTACCTGGACGACATCCCAGCTGACTCCGAGCGGAGCAAAGCTCTCGAGGCGCAAGGCAGAGGACGTGGCACAGGCGATGGCAAGTTTGTAAGACAGCTGCAGGTGGGCGATGTGATTACGGTCTGGGGCAAGGCGAGGTTTCCCGGGTGGGCGAACCGCATCGAGTCAGTCCAGATCGACGTGTACTGGGCTGTGTAAGATTATGGATGCGAATATTCTTTTCTTTTCTTTGTTTGCGCGTGTTTTGTATTGGGGCGTCTGGGAGCTGGCGCATGTGAATTTTGACAATGAGGCGTGAGAGCACAATGCTATGGTTGCTTGCTGGGATACCTGTTAAATAAAGTCTCGATAAACCAAAATTGGAATTTAAGAATCAATTACCTCAAAATATCCATATTACTTTATTCATGATGTTGTTAGAAAGTCTGAGATATTCGCTGTTATGTTGTAAAACAATGGTTGTGATTATCATCTCGCACCAAAATGTTACCTGTTGACGTCACAGGGCCATAGCTAAGATGAATGCCTAATTGCAGGCAACGACATTTTTCTTTAGACGCAGCCTCACATCTCCCCAATTCTCAACCATCACCACCTTCAATCCTCGCCGGATCTTTCCAATCCCTCGCATGTTGTTTCGACCCGTGTTTAAACACGCCTCATCCGTGTCTTTTCGCCTCTATCCCCGCGCAATGGCCACCAACACAACATCCACAAGAACTGCTCACAACATCCCCCTTAGCCTGCCAGACGGCCTCTCAGAAGACCAGCTCTCGTCGTTTAAGCCTTTCACCGTGAGTCATTTCGACAGATGCTTTAAAGCTTTACCACCTCCATTAATAGCAAACCATGTGCATAGAGCTGGATCGACACACTCACCAAGTCTCTCTCACTGCAAGCAAGCAAGTCTCACCCGTTCCACTCAGATCCATACGCCCTGCGCAATGTCACTATTCAATCCTACGATTTCTTTGGAGCAGGCCGCCTCGGCTTCGTCAAGCTGACGGCAACCGTTTCCAACTCTGCTGGAGAGTCTCTCCCCGCAGCAGCCCTCTTGCGCGGCCCCAGCGTCGCCATGCTCGTCATGCTTGTGCCGGACGACGTTCCCCAAGGATCTGACGAGCGCTACGTCGTCTTGACGGTCCAGCCGCGCATCCCTGCCGGTAGCTTGAGCTTCGTGGAGCTCCCGGCAGGGATGGTGGACGGCTCAGGCAACTTTAAAGGAGTGGCGGCCAAGGAGATTGAGGAGGAGCTGGGCATTACGATTCACGAAGACGAGTTGACGTGCCTCAGCGAACTGGCAGAGGAATGCATAGAGAAAGGAGAATCTACAGACCAAGGGGAAGATCTGACGGCAGCCATGTTCCCGAGCGCGGGCGGGTGTGACGAACATATTACCATCTACAGCTACGAGCAGCGCATCCCGAGGAGCCAGCTGAGCGAGTGGGAGGGCCGCCTCACAGGTGAGCGCTCCGACGGAGAGAGGATTACGCTCAAAGTGGTTCCCATGCAGCATCTGTGGAAAGAAGGGGCTCGGGATGCCAAGTGCCTGGCCGCGTTGGCGCTGTGGCAAGGTCTACGCCAGGAGAAGAAACTGTAGTCGAGCAGGCCCCCATTGCTGTCCTCTCATCCACCCCTCCTTCTGATAGCCTTCCCAAGTCTAATAAAAAGAAAAAACTCCGGACCAGACTCTATCATCATAGCTTTAATCTCTGTGCCAGCAGGATGCCCTCGGCGAAGGTGCCGACTCGCGCGTCAATCGCATAGCCTTCCGCCTCCAGCTTCTTGCACTCCTCCCATAGGTTCGCCAACGGAACGGTAAAGACCTCGATGAACTCGTTTTCCTCCAGCTCCGGCTTCAAGTCTTGGTTCTCCGGCAATGACATGTCGATGGTGACGTGCACCATGCGCAGGTTCGTGTTGCAGAAGCCCGGGTCGTTGTACATGATGGGCGTCGTCTCGGACACCACGCCGACGTAGCCCGTCTCTTCCTTGAGCTCGCGCACGGCGGCCTGTTCGGGGGTTTCGCCCGCGTCGATGAGGCCGGCGGGGACCTCGATGACGACCTTGTCGACGGGTGGGCGGTACTGCTTCTGCAGGATAATCTCCTTGCCCGTGGGCTTGTCGAGGATGGCGACGATTCCAACGCCATCGATGTCTGCGCCGGCGGGACGAGTGCGTCGTTCAGCGGATTCCCAGGTTCGCTCGGTGCCCTTGGGGTCCTTGTACGTGATGCTGTAGGATAGTCGCAGGTCAGACGGGCGGGCGGACCAAGGGGCAGTATGGATTATATTCAATATGAGGCCGTCACATACCTATGGAGAGACACCCATCGCGACTCGTCGTTGGACTAGGCGGGCCTCTGTCAGCAACAGAAGACGACCGCTTCAGTGGATTTAGCGCCCTGCAGAGAGCTATGTAAGACCTACCAGTGGCGTTATCGAAAGGACTTTTGCATCGGCCAAGGACATGATGGCGGACGTGGAGGCGGCTAGTTGGCTTGTGAAAGAGCAGAAACAGGCATGGAGGGATGAATTCAATCAATGGATTGAGGCGGCCGGAGCCGATGGATGGCGGGGTCGCTATTGATTGCAGCCTCCAGGGCTCCAGGGCTGTTTTGCGGGCGCTATAGCGAGTCAGTTTAGGCCTGTCAGGAACCCGCCAGCGCCACGAAGAATGGAACCTCCATCTGAATTTGGAGCTTCAATTAGACCTGAGGCTGCACTGGGGAAATGGATTTCTCCATAACACACACACAACATGGACCATTTGAACCTTGAACCTCTTTCATCACTCCATCATCCATTTGATGGGCTTCAAGTTTCCGATATCAATGACATGCGTGCAGATCGAAACCTGTCATGAGAACAAACAACCAACGACGGCCACATCGCTTCCTTCATACTGACGACATCATCGCAGCTCCTGTTGCGTCCTCATGCCCGAACTCGTCCTAGTTGATCTGGGCGGGAACTAATAATGGCCAGTCGTCAGCACGGGTACAATTGCCACTGGCTCTCAGGACCTTCATGTTAGAGTTCGCAATTGACTTTGAAGATCTCGACAAAGCGTTGAAGCCCAACTCGGGAGGGTATCCATGACATCCTGCAGAGACACAAAGCAATTCATCTGAAACATTACAAAGGGACCCTCTCATTCCATGTCCAAGACGTCAGAAACAAGCATTAGTCGTCGCAAAAGGGCACGCTCCGATCTAATACCTATACGATGGATACGAAATTGCTGACTTGGTAATTGCGTGCGCGTTCCGGATACTGTACCCCACCGAAAAAAGTTCCTGGACCATGCCAATCATCGGCGCCCGGGACCTTGAAGTTTGGATAAAGGGAAATGGTTCGCGCGAACCTTATCTTGATCCCTCGAGTTGGGCGGGCGATTGGGATGCCTCGTACGCCGTCGACGTGTCTCGCATGTGGTGTCGTCATCTTGGGCTGGGAGCCGGCCGCTGGATTGTTCATGTTCTTATTCTAATAACCTCCTTGCCTTAATCTTACCCTTCTAATCTCGTGTACTTGTACCCCAGGATCTCCAGTGGCAATCTTTCTTTTATTATCAACTCTTGGCTTCTCATCGTCACTGGAGACACCAACAAGGCCTCGAGAGAGCCTGGAGATACACCAAAGTAATGACACTCTACGGCACCGAGGCGATAGACGCCGAGCCCTCCGGCATGGGCTCCGGCATCGATCCCAATGCGCAGCGTCGCCGCAGCCTGGACGACGCCGAGTCCGTCTACGAAGCCGACGAGGGCACGGCGCTGCTTCATGATGCCGACCTGCCCGCTGATATCGCGCCGTCCAAGTCCTTTCGCCGCTTTGTGCTGGGCATGTGCGTGCTGTTCCTCTTCATCATCGAGGTCAGCCAGTACATCCTCACCCCCGCCATGGAGCAGATCATGGAGGACGTCATCTGCCGGCGTTATCATCCGGACCATGCTCTGTCGGTGCACGATAACCGATGCAAGGAGACGGACGTGCAAAAGACGCTGGCCATGGTGCGGTCCTGGTCCATGTCTGGGGAGATGCTGTTTCGTAAGTGCTCGCTTTTTGTGCTTTTCAACTATACATGCAGGTACGTGTATCATGTGTGCTAACCGTTGATTTATCGAACAGCCCTTTTTGTCCAGATTTCGTATGGTGTCGTTGCTGACAAGTATGGCCGTCGTCTCGTCATGTTCCTCGCTCTCCTTGGCGCCCTTCTCCAGCAAGCTTGGGTAACGATTGTTTGTACGTCATACCATGTCTTATATAACCTAATCTAGAGGTCCTTACTAACGATATACTCAGTGCTCTTCCCTGATACATTCTCCATCTGGAGCATGCTCTATGGCAGCGTTTTCTACCTGATTGGCGGAGGCGGCCAGATGGTTGTCGCCATGGTATGGACCATCATCGCCGACGTAATCCCCGTTGCCGAGAGAACCAGTGTCTTTTACAAAGTCTATGCCATGAACCTCATCATCTCTGTTGCTGTCAACCCTCTCGCCGGATGGCTCCTCAGCGTAGATCCTTGGCTTGCAATGTGGATTGGCAACGGAATCCTAGTCGTTGGCATGCTGTCGTCTGCCCTCATCCCAGAGACGCTGAAACTTCGCCAGGCGGCCGATAACAAGCGCCGTGGTCAAGACGCCCCGCCTCCCGTCGAAGATGAATCGGAGCCGTCAACACGAAAGATTCCTGCTGCAAGGGACTTGGCTCGTCGTGCGTGGTTCTCCGTCAAGAACGATGTGTCCCACGTATGGCACTTCATCTTCGCCTCCAAGAGTGTCGTGCTGCTCCTTTTGGCTTATGGGCCATTTTACCTCATCAAGCTGGCCTTTGTTCTGGACATTTTGCAGTACATGACCCGCCGCTTCAACTGGGAGTGGTCAACGGCAACGTATATCAACACAATCAGCAGCCTAACGGCCGTATTCACCTTGCTCGTGGTACTGCCTGTAGCATCCAACATTCTGACCACATATTTCCACTACAACGCCATCAGACGAGATCTTCTTCTGGCTCGCATCTCCATTGTCGTTTTCATCATTGGCAGCGCTCTTACCGCTGTTGCTGGCGTTCCGTGGCTCTTCATCTGCTCCATGGTCATTACCAACCTTGGCCAGGGCATGGGCACCCTCTGCCGAGCCTTGCTCAACGCAGTGGTTGAGCCGCATACCATTGCCACTCTCAACACCACCATGTCCACCATGGAGACGCTGATGGGCTTTATAGGCTCACCAGTCATGGGATGGCTCCTGAGCCGCGGCATGGAGTTGGGAGGTTTTTGGATGGGATTGCCTTATCTTGCGACAACTCTACTCGGTGTGTGTGTTATGGTGGCGATTTATCTCGTTAGAATCCCGGCCGGGTTTGCTCAGGGCTCCAGGGGATAGACGGTATACATGGCTAGAAATTATAAACTAGAGCCATAGAAAGTATTGGAACAAGCGCAGGACGCGAAGTTAGACAAGAAGCTTGAGCTTAGGGAGTTATGGGCTGGGATTGGCGCAGAACGAGGCGTTGTTGGCTCCATATGGATTGACACTCGTTTTCTTTTTTATGTAATTTTTTATGTATAATACTAATCTGAGGCGAGTAATTGATGCAAATTATAAAATTATATTTCCTTAAAGTTTATATTTGTTTGACAGTACTCCGTATATCAGCCAGTCTTCAATACCTACTCTCTTCATCAATGCATCGAAACTTAGCGGAGCGGAATAATGCTAGCGCATCCCTATCGATAAGCCCCGCGGGTTGTCACCTCCAAGAAGACTCCACTGGAGCTTCGATTCAACATACAACCAAACGAACCAAAGCAGAGTGACGACTTTATCGACATCTCCATCTCTTTTATCACCTCTTTTACTCATCATCATCTTCATCCATTTCCCACATCGCGTCGTCATACCACCGAGCCGCAATGTCCGACGACGAGGATTTCATGCAAGAGTCCGATGAGGAACAGTCAGTGCTGGAGGAAATGGATTCGCGGCTGCGCTGACGCCTAGCAGATATGACTTTGAGTACGAAGAGGACGATGAGGAAGAGGCGGGCGATGTCGACATCGAGAACAAATACTACAACGCGAAGCAGCTGAAGCTCAGCGACCCTCAGGATGCGATTGCCGAGTTTCTGGGGATTCCGCCTCTCGAGCCGGAGAAGGGAGAGTGGGGGTTCAAAGGCTTGAAGCAGGCCATCAAGCTGGAATTTAAGCTGGGGAAATACGACGATGTGAGTAGGATCTGGCATGACCGTTGGGAAACGAGGTTATTCGGTTCGTCTTTGGGCTCGGCTCTCTAACAATCTGTGTGCAATTCCCCAGGCAGCCGACCACTTCGCCGAGCTGCTCACCTACGTCAAGTCGGCCGTGACGAGAAATTACTCGGAAAAGTCCATCAACAACATGCTCGACTACATTGAAAAGGGTGCCGACGTGTCAGCGGCTGTCCAGAGCATGGAAAAGTTTTACTCTCTCACCCTTCAGAGCTTCCAGAGCACAAATAACGAGCGGCTGTGGCTGAAGACGAACATCAAGCTGGCCAAGCTCTTGCTGGATCGCAAGGAGTACTCTGCAGTGTCTAAGAAACTCAGGGAGCTACACCGGGCCTGTCAGCGCGAGGATGGCACCGACGACCCTGGCAAGGGAACCTACTCGCTTGAGATTTACGCGCTGGAGATTCAGATGCTAGCAGAGACTCGAAACAACAAGCAGCTCAAGACGCTCTACAACCGAGCACTCAAGGTCAAGTCTGCCGTACCGCATCCCCGCATCATGGGCATCATCCGTGAATGCGGCGGCAAGATGCACATGAGTGAGGAGAATTGGAAGGAAGCCCAGAGCGACTTTTTCGAGTCATTCCGCAACTACGACGAGGCTGGATCGCTGCAACGGATCCAAGTTCTCAAGTATCTCCTTCTCACCACCATGCTGATGAAGTCCAACATCAATCCTTTCGACTCGCAGGAGACGAAGCCCTATAAGACGGACCCTCGTATCTCTGCCATGACCGAGCTTGTGGACGCCTACCAGCGGGACGATGTCCATGCATACGAAAAGGCGCTACGCAACAACCAAGATATCCTCGCAGATCCGTTCATCGCCGAGAACATTGACGAGGTCACTCGCAACATGAGGACAAAGGGCGTGCTCAAGCTCATTGCGCCATACACACGGATGAAGCTCTCTTGGATCGCCAACCAGCTGAGAATATCAGAACCCGAGGTGCAAGACATTCTCAGCTTCCTCATTATTGATGGCAAGATTAAAGGATCGGTCAATCAGCAGGCAGGCACTTTGGAAATAGCCTCCGATGCCGATATTGCCAGAACCAAGGCGCTCGATGTCCTGACAACGTCGATTCATGAGTTATTCGGAGCCGTCTTTAGAGAGGGCGAGGGCTATCGAAACGAACACTCGTCCTTTGAGGATGCTGCAGCCGGACTCGATGTCCAAGGGCTGACCAATCTTGTCAAGTCTGGGGCGCGACAGGGGCAACGTCAACTTCACAGGACTGGTAGGGGCAAATCCGCATTAACGACACCTTTGTGATGATGACCCGTCGCCTGTTTTCCAGCGTTATTTAAGGTAGCAAAGGTAATAATAGCTTCCAACTTTTTTTAAAAAAAAAAACTCAGGGACAGAATTACAAAAAATCCATACCCTCCGTGGGAACAACAAGGTTTCTAGGCCCGGACATTTTCTTACGGGACGATAATATTCATCTTACGGACATACTCATACAGGCTCCGCGGCAAGATAGCCAAGACGGGTATACCTACATGGAAGACGAAGAGGAGCTGTATGCCTGCTCTTGGCGGGGATGCCACGTTGCGATGAGGAGACGGCAGCGGGCAGGGATCATGGGGATAGAGTGAGAGTCAGGATGACACTTGTTTTGCTGAGACGAAAGAAGGCCCTCTTACATACATGACTACATGTATTCTTGGTAGCACTCTGTAGACGAACTGAGACGATGTGCATATCAAGGACTTTTGATACAGAAGCATCCAGGATATGGATGGCATCCGACTGGCTCGACGGCAATGTGCATGTTGCAAGCAACTACGCGAGGTTTCCATCGATGCTGCGACTGTGTTGTCGTAGACTCACTCATATTATCAAGGAACTTTACATCCGGTCTACAATTATAGGCCCGAGAGATACAATGTCGCTTAGGTGAGTTTTCTCCAACTCTTTGCATGAAGCTCTTGGACATAGCTTTAAACGAGACGGGATTCGCATACAAGCAGCACAAATAGACATAATGCTCATAACTAGTAATCTAGCATGCCAGTACCTACATGTAGGTAAGCATCGTCAAGCTAGGCGTTTAGTAAACGTTAGATGTTTACCTATCTAATACCTGCCTACTAAATATCCAGTCTCATCTATATACTTGTATCTACTGCGTACGGAAATTGCCATCTGATGATCGGAATCGCCCAGACCAGCGAGTGGACTCTATCCAGCCAAAGCCTACAAGATTCCGTCCCTCGTCAGAGCTCGGCATATAAGCCTCCGGCTTGATCCAGATAACGTTGTATTAGTCCGCAGTCGGCCCATAACCCAATGCAACAAGGCCGGACAAACAAACCCCGAAAGCCAAAAAAGCCCATCTTGCCGCCCAAAAATCGGGAAATAGAGCAAGCGAATAAGATTTACTTTACCTACATGGACCAAATAAAATAAATAAAGAATAGGAGAGAGAAAGTAAAAAAAAAAAAAAAAGGCTGGGAGTGTTACACCGCGCAGCTGGGTCCTCTAGACAAGGGTCGGGTGTGTCCTCGTTTTTCACGCGATGNNNGTATGTGTATGTACGTGTATGTATGTGCTCGGAGGCATTGAAGGCCCCTTGTCCAACAACGAATTTGCCATCTGACATATAAATGGAGATTTGCGCAGGGGGGCGCGGGAAAAGGAGGGCCGAAGGTCTTTTGTAAGGCGTGGTTTTCAAGCAACGCCGAGTCTTTTTTTCTTGTTTCTACGTGGTGGATAAGGGACTTTGTTTGCTCTGCCACGACTTTATGTAAGTCGGCTATGTGCATGGACAGTGTTTGTTGTTTGTCGTGTTTGACGACATGGAGTAAACAGTAGCACCGTGAAGACTGAATGCAGCTGTAGGAATGTAGGGTAGGGCAAAAGACTGGAAATCAAGACATTCAACGGCGATGATGCGGTGACACCCGCTCCGAAGCACGGAGATGTACGGAGCATGGAGAAGTGGTATAAACGAATTATGTCCAGCTCTACTAACTTTACGGCCCGTTGTGATGTAATCGTGCTGCGATCAAGTCAAATCTGCCCACATCCCGCGGGCCGTCACACGCCAAGAGCAAAACGGCAACATGAAGCTAGGCCTTCTCTTTCTCACTCTTTGCTCTCACCTCTCACACACACTCTTCCGTCAATCGATCATTGCGAGAGCCGCCGCCTGAGGGATATTCCCGGCACTGCAGCTTACTAGTGCTGTCCGCGTGGGTTGCTTCAGTCGATATGCTGCTTGTCCCTGTAAGTCATGTGTGTTGCCTGCACCTCTCACCACCTGTACTCCATAATGGGAGCCCATGTCCGTCGTTCTCAATTTTCGTGAGACGCACACACACACACACCACCTCCAGATCCGGGGGACGGTGCTAAAGAGATTATGGCTTGGTTTTAAAAAAAGAAAAAAGAAGCAAGAAGAAGGAAAAAGGGCAAGACAGTGTAACACAGCATCTGTGTGAAGCCCCAGCGAAGCCGAATGATTCGCCGCGGAGCCTGGGCCCGAGAGGTTTTGATTGGCCGTATGAAAAAGGGCGGAAGGGGGGGGGGGGAGTCAGTTCAATAGCAAAGAAGCATTGGAACTAGTAGTTTGACGGGATGCAATATATCTGGCTTCAGTCTTGGGGGGGACCACCTGACAACTTTTCCGCTGGGGGGTTTTTTTTTTTTTTTTGTTCTTGTGTCATTCTTTGCTGGCTGTGTATACTATCTGCCTCCAGCAATCTATCTGCATGTCTCTGAGGAAATCTGATGGAGATGATTTGATGCCCTTTGTGGACCGGGGGGCGCCCATATTGGGGGCTGGAAGAAGGCGCCGGATGTGTGCTTCAACTTCCATGATCGGGATCTTTCTCGATGACCCCGCACAGGGATTGATGAAGCAAAGCAAAAGCAAACACACGGCGGGAACATGCTTCATGCTGCTACTGTACGAGTACAAGCCACCACGGGTAGCACAAGGGCCGTGTATAACAGGGCATCGTGACAAAAAAAAAAAGGGTGGAGAACGACAGCGGGTGCATGTAAGTCCTTGTCCAGTCCATTCAGACCCCTGGGAGAGAGAGAGAGAAGCTGCAGCACGTTATTTCGGTCCGCTGGGGAGTGGAATGCCAATTCAATGCTTTCTTTTTTCTCTATTTTCGTTGTATGCGCGTTACTCGACAGGCATATATACCAGGGCTCTTACTTGCTACTCGTGCTTTGTGCGGTGCTGAGAAGGGGGTGGGTGGGAGACGTGGGAGAGAAAAACCACCGAGGTGGTATCAGCATCTACAGGTAAGTATGCCCGTGTAATTGGACCCGAGACGCGTCCGGACTTTTCGTGTGATTGCAGACCCAGGCCTCGTTTGCCGACGGAACAATTCTCTGAGCATGGTCGTAGTCGTACTTGTAGCAGTAGCACTGCGTATGTGTACATGTATGTGGTGAATGCATGTATGTGTGTATCTCTGTATACGAGGACACATGTAGGCAGAAGCTGTCCGTGCGTGTGCGTGAGTGCAGCTTGGCGCGGTGATTGGAATTGAGCAATTCGGAACATCTACAAGTTCACAGCTGAAAGGTTGATTCCTGTCGCCTGGGGATGGTAGCAAAAAGGAGGGTGGTGATGTGATGAGGAAGGGTTCAGGTTGCCATCACCTGACGCACATACGAGCCCTTTCTGCACGCACTTTGTAAGATTACGCAGACGGATGGATATACAGAAAGAATAATACCACGCGGACGGGAGCGTGCGTGTGTTTTCCGTCCTAGTT
Source organism: Trichoderma harzianum CBS 226.95 (assembly GCF_003025095.1). Lineage (NCBI taxonomy): Eukaryota > Fungi > Ascomycota > Sordariomycetes > Hypocreales > Hypocreaceae > Trichoderma > Trichoderma harzianum. The sequence goes on from NW_020209271.1 coordinate 42,703, forward strand.
GTGCGAGTAATTTACAAAGTCCAGTCATCATGGTAGCACCGGCAAATGGCTTTGTTGATTGATTGCCACAAGAGCAAGCCCACGCATCGATACAGTTCGGACAGTGGGGGTTCCAACTGTGGGATCCATTGTTTGCCTTTACAGGGGGTGGTGGTATCGCGGATGGGTATGTGCAGGAGCTGAAGAAGCGTCAAAGCATCTGATATTACTCGTACTAGTCGTAGTGGCACGGGGGGAAGCTCAGGTGGGGAGGCAAGTCGCCGATGATGAAGATGATGCTGATGAAGATGATGCGGTGCTGTGTAGCCCAGACACTAGCATATTACATGGGCAATGAAACCGGGAGGCATTCTTTGCTGGTAAGCGGGTTACTACTATCTTGTTTGGGAGCAAGGTAGGGGGTCTCGAAGGAGCTTTACTCAGAAGTTATTCTAGGTAGGCTTACCGGACCGGTATACGAGGAGAAGCAATAAGTAGAGAGGAGGACAGAACATTGAAGACAGATCTACAGCTGGAAATTAGGATAAGAGAGAGAGAGAGAAAGAATCCCATCTTTGCCGAAGTACTCGTACGCAGATGTGGAATCAGACTCTCGACTAGGGGTCGACATCTCCTGTATCTGTGCGTACAAGCAGGCACGGGTTTCAGTGTTCAAGTTTTTGAGTCGTGGGTTTGAGTATGAGCGTGGGATGTGCAAGGCTGCATGTAACAACGGAGTTTCCGTAATTAAGGCACTGCAAGTTGGTGTAAGCCCGGTGTCCTGTCTCGGAGGATGTACAAAGTATATCTCCTGTATGTGATCAGGTACTCGTCAAACCTTCTGCATGCAGAGTCATATTGCAGTATATCTCATGTTGTTGGTTCAGCTTGTACGAGGTGATTTACAGCATTGGCACTGTAAACAAATCGTCTGTGTAATGGATAACTTTGAGTCCATGTAATTCAATACACATGTCATGTATATTTGTGCTGAAGTGAAGCCATGTTAGTGAAAACCGACGTAGATGGTGTACTAGAACAAAACACTTACAAGTAGCAGACAGGCATGCGGCAATGCTATCGACGCCATTCCAAGGGTCGGAAGGTCACACTCGGAAAAGCCTGTCGCCATGCAGAGGCCAAAGATGCGACCCCCAGCCCATAGCCGCAAAAAACGGCAGGTTTTGGCGATGGTAACGGCTGAGGCTGCAGGAGGAACAACCAGCTGAGGCGGTAGTCTAACTAATACTGTGTGAGGGAGAACGAGGAAGAGGGTATTTCCGGCTGGCAATGGCTGTTGCTTCGGTATCTGTAGTAATAAGCAACGCATAGTAAATAGGATAGTAGGTGAGCTTTTAGTTTTGCCTGTATAGAGGCGGCATCATGTGCTCGAGCGGCACTTGGAGCGGGCATCGACGATTGCTCCGGTCGTCCAGGTCAGGTCAGATGAAATCCCGTCTCTGCAGACATCATCCGCACCTGTACCACGGAACCAAGGCAGGCCAGCCACTCAATCTCCTTGTAGCACCGGCATATGCGTGTACTTGCACCCGGAGGCTAAAACGTGCATGTAATGTATGTACATGTATGTCTCAAGCCACCGGGATCCTCTGATTGGCAGCACGATGGCTTGTTTCTCACGCAAAACCTGTTGTTTGTGCGAATAGCCCTCGCAGCAACTTGGACAGCGGCAGTAGTGTGCTTACAATAGCTCGGATGGCTTACAATGGCCTCTGATGGCTTACAAAAACATGAAGTCTCGGAGGCACACGGGAGGACGCGGCCAATCGGCAGGCTACGCGCGTGAATGACTTTGCTTGTATGCGTGTTATTGAGAGGCTAGTCGAAGCATCTTGTAAGGCAGGTGAGCATTTTCATCTCACCACCTCGGCCTTGGCTCACCAGATGCATGCAGTATCAAAGTGTGTTTTATTGTCTCTTCCTTTTTCTCCGACGATATTCTCCCGGCCTCGGCAATGATGTGCCTATGTCCGGATAGTGTATATCGGGTAGGGCAGTGTATAGACTTCTTGAATCGTGCTGCTGAATCTTACATGTAGCTACCATCTTACTTTGACAACTACATGCACCAATATGCACCTGCATGCTTGGTGCCATCAATTTGACTTTATCTTGTCACCCAGACTAACACCATCTTTAAAGCCCATCGATCCATCTCCGGCCGACGCCACCCGTCCTTTCATTTTAGTGGCCGAGCAAGTTCTTGGACCGGAGCTCCCACTAATAGGTATTTATTTGTAATGAGAGCCATAATAATATATGAAAAGGACAAGAGATCGACAGCGGGAGCTATATGAGGCGAACCCGAACAAAATGCTTATTAGCGGGCCGCGGATACCATGTCAATGTACTCCGTACGGGTACTCGTCCAAGTTCTTTGAACGAGCAGATGCAACCATCCGGCAGTCAAAACTTGATGCTACTTGACCTGTAACATTTTTGATGAGCGGCAGCAGGGCCAGGCCTGGGTACTCCTAAGTATTACCCGTACGCGTCGTGACATGCGCCAGGCGATCAAGCCCGTTCTCAGGGCGCTAACAAGGGGGGACGAGGCGCACTGGAAGCGCTGAGAACACATGCATCGTGAGGTTGATGGAGTCGGTGGGCTCGGGTAGATGTACCTGAAGGGTACCTTGCCTGGCTTCTTGGTCCTGGAAAGGTGATTTACGAGTACTCTAGAAGAAGCCGGATGTTGTGACTGCTGGACCCATGTACTTGTACTTGTACGAGTATGCCAATGAGAAGAGATCAAGATGAACAAAAAGACGATGCCAAGGAACAAGGTGCTTTGCTGCTGGAGACAGACAGGACGAAAGAGGGACATCAGCCCGAGACGCAATCGGGATACAAGAATCAACCGACGACATAAACTGTAGGGAAGCATGCAAAAATACCGGCGAGGGCGAACGAGCTGTACCAGAACCGTGCAAGTGGCCGGGCTAAAGTTGAAGAGCGGTGGGGGTTTGCAGTTGTGTCGGCGAACTTTAATAGAGAGCAGAGAGGGAGCTTTTCAAAGTGCGATTGATATTGGAACGTTGGAAGATCCTGGTTAGACGAGGTAAAAGGAGGAGGAGGAGGAGTGGGAAGAACCATTGAATGCCTGTAAGGAGGCCACTGTATGATGTGTGCTGGTGAATGAACGACAAGCATTGTGGGTGTTTCTCTCTCGTTTTTTTTTGACGGGAAACTGGGACGAGTATTGAGTGCTCGTACCCGACATTTGATCTCCAAGGCCAATTGATTGACGGACCCATGTCATCAATGCCAGGCCAGCACAAGGTCATGGATGCTAATGGCGCATTGGCGCTACTTGCAAGTTGCATGTGTGTACATGTATTGTTCAGGTCAGTTGTAGTCTACGGTATGTATGCATGCCGTGTGCCCTGAGACGTCAACGTATGCAAGCACATGCAGCACTTCGGTGGCCGTTGGCTGGCATTGCATTGGACACAGGGCGAAAAGAGACCAGGCGAAGCCAGACCGGGGAGTGGCCGTGAACCTGACAGTCCCATCACCGACGGCTGTCCCTCCCTTCCACCCCCGTTTCCCTGCTGCAATTACGTATGTACAGCACCCAACTACAAAAGTACGAGTACTAGCAATCTATCTGTATGCAAGCACCACATGGGGGACCCTATATATTAACACGCTTGGGCCGCACGGGTCGGTACGAGCACGGCGGGTGAGCAGGGACGCTACGAGTGCCCGTGCAGCTGAGGCTATTTCTTAGAAATGATCTTGAGGCTCGACTCCGTCGAAATGCTGTACTGTAGCGGGCGCTGAGACATGCAGAAGCAGCAGATATACATACAGTATTACGTACTATACCTGTACGAGTACATGTGCTGGGCTCTTCTTCAAGAGCATTGGATGCTGCGAGAGGTGTGCAAAAGCATGGTCGCACATGGCATGGGGGGGGGATTCACACTTATACAGTATCCATCGCGAGAGAATCAATATACGCGAGCCTGTACTCGTACTGTATCGTACTGTACAGACCCAGCTCTCCGGGCAACATGCTAGTCTAAGGCCGTAGACGTGCTTGAATCACATTCACATTCACATTTGATCCATCATCGAACCTTGCGGGCCTCTTTTCCCGATACGCCCAGCTTCCCACTGCATCATCCATCCGCCTCGGGCCTACCACGCCGGACGCGCATGTCATTCGCTGTTTAGCTGCCGACTTTGAGTCTTGTCTGTCTGTTCTGTCTATCCTCTTACCACGCCCTAATACCTTACTCGTACTATTTTCTTCACTATGCCTGGATAGTAGCAAGTACCGAGCGTTGGTTGGTTCAGTCCTTGGCTCACCACATCACCCTCTACGGAGCACGAAAGCAACGGTGACATGTACCTGGTAGCAGCAGCAGTAGGACCAGCAGATCCTGGTTCGTGACCGGCATTGCCGCAAGTGGTTCCCGAAGAACGACGGAGCCAACAATATTTTTTCTTTTTTAATTTTCTTTTTTTTTTGTGTGGGTTCAAGGCTTGTCTGTCGGTGACAAAACGGCCCCCAACATTTGATCTCGACAGCCCAGCCCTGGGGTAAATGCCATGTACATGGAGTTGCAATTCAATGATGATTTTCTGAGACGGAGCAACTGTGCCTCGTTGGTTTCGTGTAAGCTTCATGTACGTTGCAATTCTTACAATCGGTTCCCTATTCCCTTCTTCCTCTTGTTCGTTTTTGCGCTGCTTACTTCCCTCGGGTACCAATTGGACAGCTGTCAATACCTCCAGTCCATACTTGTACGAGTAGAGCAACTGCCAGCTCACCAGGCACTTCGAAGCCTGTTCCTTGCTCGTGCAGTGCGCAGTCATCTTGCACATGTCTAGTAGTATCCAGCCAATGTGACGGTACATATTCCTACATGTCAGTAGTACCACAGCACAAAGAACTGCCTCATATCTGTCTCAGCAAGAAACAAGAGCCAGACAGACAGACAGACAGATCAATGCCGGAATAGTGCAAACAAACAAACAGAGGCGGCATCATGCATCTGTCCGTGCTTGTGACGGCGTTCTGCGTCTTGCCGCTTCTTCCCCCCCTCCCCCTCTCTCTTGTTACTCGTCCTGTAGCCCTTTAAAATTGGCCCATTGAGTGAAATCATGTCTTCATGTACCAACATGTCAATACTGTAATCGTTCGGCGTGTATTCGTACTCCTTGTAGCTGGGATCCAGCAGTACCCCCAATTGCCCCAAATATTGATGAATGGGGGCACGCAGAGTCAGAGTACGAGTACTACGGTGTACCTGCCGGGCATCCATGGATCACCGCGACATGGTGTCATTGCCAGGTACGGGTACATGCACTGTACCCTTCCTTGCCTTTCCCCAGCCCTGTGGCCTCCTTTCCGACGTTGGCAGGACAGGACTCGTGGTTGTTGCAGGTACCTCGCCAAGGTTCAATGGCTCCATTTCTACTCCAGCCAGCCAGCCAGCCAGCCAGTCAGTTAGTTCTCAACTTCATCCTCTCTCTACATGTAATCTCAATATCAATGCTGTACGAGTATGTAAGAGCCCTGGCATGGAGAACATTCACACACTTTACAGTACACCAGCACAGTACAGCACAAGTACAAGCACCATGGCCTTGGATGCTGCAGCAGACCGGGGTATCATCGTCGTCGCAAAGCCTCGTCACACACGAGACATTGACCAGACATACTCGATCTTTCTTCTGCTGCTACCTGGACATGCCCAGCCAAGACCAAGACATGCATATGCCTGCAGCGGCACTACGGAGTCGAACCCGAGCGGATCATACAAGTCCCACTGCTCTGCTGGGCCATGTTCATGTTTCTTTCCTTCCTCTTCTTTCTTCATGCTGGCTGTCTTCAGCCTTTTTCATCAATTTCAATCTTGTTTGCTAGCCTGCCGGGCCAGGGTACAGATGCTACTAAATTCAACCGCTCCGGAACCTCTTCTCCCCTCCTTCAATGAATATGGAGCCTCTCTCCTGCGTTGGGTTCCTTTGCACGGAGCACCACATGGTACCTGTCTGCCATACAGACCTTCCTTCTCGACGTCCGGCGTAATATGGGCATGTATTGGCACAAGCATGTACATGTATGCATTACGGGCATGTATGTACGAGTACGAGTAGCAGCATTGAAAGCTCGACTTGCAAGGGACCTGTGCCTCCAGCCAGCCACCTGACGGCTGGGCTTCCCAGGATATTCCCTCCATCTCATGCTGCCGTACCCGTACTATGAGTGCCTCCAACCACGATGCCAGGGATTGTCCCGCAAGACGAGCATCGCCACCTCTGGCTGCTAGCACGCATCACGCCTAGCCTACCCGCAAGTCTCTTGCCTGGACTCTTTCTTGGCCCTTGTCCCCAGGCCTACAGTAGGTGCAAAATCATAAACTTGGTTGGGAGCCTTCGGTCCGCGCTCAACTGATTCTCCGTCAAACGCCATGCCCTTTTCTCACCGTCCTTTGGGCTACAGCGGGCAAGCATGGGTGCCCTGGGTGGCCCTTCACCTTGTCCACTCCGGGACCAGATCGCCCTCCCAGCCCCGGGAGCCAAGAAAGTCTCTTTTTTGCCTCCAGTCTGGTGATGGGATGGGCTCGGGAGTTGGACAAACTGCTACCTTAGTGATTTTCCCGCTTGTATGTAACTCTCCAGTTCTGTTCCTGCAGCCCTGACACGCACCAATAAGCCTGGCCTGGGCCGCGTCTCCGTCAACCGCTGTGCCTGTGTCTTGCAAGGACGAACATTCTATGCCTTGGCTTGGTCCCCGTTTGCATAGGGCACCCAGGCCTCGTACAGGCCTGGGTGAATCACTCACACGCGCATACACACATGTACACACGCACACAAGGCTCCATGAAGCCCTAGACTTGATTTGACCCCCATCACATCGCTTTGAGTTCCATGTTCAATGTAGGTTTGATTCATGCCCTTGGGTCATCCCGAACCCTGCCTGCCTATGTCCATTGTACCTGTATTTGCCCGAACTCGAACAGCCTCTTTGCCCATCCCATGTTCTCGTTTTACTCCGACGCCGACAGGACTTACATGGGATAGACAACAGGTAGTCTTTGCGAAGAGAAGACACACACACGTAGCAACATTGAACCTTCATTGTACGGAGTACGGATTTCAGTAAAGCTCGCCTCCATATTCTCAGCCCTCAAGCCCTGTTCCCGCGGGCCCCGGGGGTTGTCGCCCGCTGTGTGATCGCCTCCCAGCTTGAGCTTCCAATGCCAGGCCAGGGGGCCCGACGCGCTTCAACGTCGCAACCCGTCTGCGTTCTGCAACATGTTCCATTATGTACTTATAAGCCCGGGTATCGCTGTGATATTCCTTTGTCGTGTTTCCTTTTCCCGCCGCCAACTCCCTAGCTCACGGATGCCTAAGCACGGCTAAGAACATCCAATCTATCAACACATTTGATCGCCAGTTGACATTTGATATCTTGACGAGATAGATACAGCAAGGCTCACTCCGCCGAAGCGGGACAAGACACATGCAGTTGGTCGGTGGCCGAACTTGAACATCCCAGTCCAGTCCACAGCACCATCACAAACGAAGCATCACTCTCCGTCCGTTGACATCATTTGTTGGCTCGCCTTCTTTTTTTCCCATTGAGACTCAATTGCACACAGCCACTTGCCAGAAGCACAGGCTCGCTCGATATTAAAACACCCAGACAGAGAAGAACAAGGCAGCGGATAGGAACAAAGAGCCGTCTGTTTTTGGTTAAATTGAATCGAGGCCTTCCCCGCTCCCTGCTTGAGCCTCACTTCAATCGTTGTCTGGGCTCTCTTTGAATTTCTACCCACCGCTCCGCACCTCTTTTCTGCTTTTCCCCAACCTTTTGTTTCTCACCATCTCTCTATTTGTCTCTCTGAGCCCTCGTTATTTGCTCACCTAATCAACAACAAATCCTCTCGCTCTGCATCCATCTTGCGTCTAGTCGTTGGTTGTTGGTTCGCAACGCTCTTTGTTGACAGCATCACATCAAATCATCAAAGCCTCGAACCCAGACTTCCAGTCCCTGCAAAAACGGGACAGCCGAAGCTCGCTAATCTGCCGGCCTGGACTGCTGAGAACCCGCCCCCGGAGAGCCCCAGCAGCAGCGTGCCAGAGCGCTAAGCAGGGCCCCAAAACAGCGGCCCACCCTCCGCCAGCGCACCGCACAGGTACCGCACAGCACACAGCAGGTACCACGCCTGGCCTTGTCCAGCACCTGCACGCAGCTCAGGTACCGGTACATGGACGCCCGCTCGACCAGGTGCCCGCATACATGTACATGCACTGGTCTGGTCCCCTTGCCCTGGCCTGCACTTGCACTTGCACTTGACCAAGTGTCGCTGCACTCATCTTCTCCAGTGCTAATATCTAACCGCTGCTACCGCCGCTAACTGGAAAAAATACATCCATTTGATCCGTCCATAATAATAGTAGAGAGGACAAAGAAGAAGGAAGGAAAAGAGAAAGAAGAGAAAAAGATTATTAGCTCGGTGTTGCGCCTTTCCAGTTCCCTTTTTCTTCTCCTTCGGCTTCCCTCTCGCTTCTCTAGTTCCAGCATCCTACGGCGCCCTGTCGCCCACTAACAGGTTGCGCTGAAGCTGTCGCTAACCCGCTGTGCCGTTGTGCTGAGTTGCCGCCAACAGCAGTCCAGCAGCTCGCCATTCAACCATCGAAATTCGTCTCGCCATCGACCTCTGCTCTCCCCCATTCTTTTTTCTCACACAACTTGCCCACTCCGGAGGCAATGTTTCAGCCTCAACCCACGCCCTACTCCGCCTCGTCCTTTGCTTCCTATCCGTATGGCTTAGGCGCCGCCCACAGCCTCGACTTTTTGTTCCCCACGGGCGGAGCAGGCAGCATAGCAGCTGGAGGAGTTGGAGCAGCTGGAGGAGTTGGAGCTTCAGCTGGAGTTGGAGCTGGAGCTGGCCCTGGAAGCGCTCTCGGGCCAGCATCTTGCGGTGCTCTCTACAATCCATACAGCTCCCCGTCTCCGCATTCACAGTTGCAGCACCACCACCATCAGCCTCTGCCCCAGCGGCGGCGACTCAATCGATCCGGCAGTCCAATCATCAAGATGGAGGAGCAGGACTCGGGGCTGCACGACATGGCCGCGCAACAGGCGGCGGCCGAGCGATTCCAGCCGGGTCTCGAGGTGCGTTTCTCTCTCTCTGCTGGCCTGGCACACAAGATGGATGATAGCCAGCGCTTCCCAATCCCAACGGAGTTTGCTCTCCTCTTGTCTCTTTCTTCTGTCGTTTCTCCGCGCTTTATAAGACAAAAGGGCGCAACTAACGCTTTTGATGCTGTCAACAGGGACCGTTCGTCGGCGAAAAGACCCCAAGCGATGCCATCACCCAGGAATACGCAAAGGCCGACCCTGTCTATATCGAAAAGACCATCGTTTGTCCCCCCCTCCCCTCCGATAGAATAGATACATGGCGAGCTATGGAAACATGACCTGGGAAAAAGAAGAATAAGAAACAGAAAGAGGAAACGTTGAGCATCGATGCTGACCAGCTTCTTTCCCCGCCGCAGGCTCTACCACAGACATACTCCCACTACCGCCAGATCAAGGGCGATGGAAACTGCGGATGGCGCGGTAAGTTGTCTGCACCAGTCTCGGGCTCTACGACATGAGCAAAGCTAACGACGGGCCATTGTCTCTGCAGCAATTGCCTTTGCATACTACGAAAAGCTCATTGATCTCGGAGATCAAGGCCAGATCGAGGGCGAGGTGGCTCGTCTCATGAGCCTCGGCCACATGATCTCCAACATCGGCCGCTACGAATATCACGAAGATTTCGCCGAAGAGGCGCACAACTTGCTGCGGGACATTGCCGCCAACATAGCCAACCCGGGCTTGGCTCGAGTGATTTTGCTCCAGCGCTTCAACGACAGCACCATCGAGGCCAACATCATCTACTATTTCCGCATACTGGCGGCCACCTCCCTCAAGGCGAATGCAGCCACCTACGATGACTTTGCTGCTGATTTCGGCGGCATTGCAAACTACTGCTCGCAGGCCATCGACATCGTTAACCGCGAGATTGAGCACCTCGGCATCATTGGCCTGGCCAACCTGTTGCTCAAGCCAATCGACTTTGTCTTAGAAATCGCATACCTAGACCGCAGCCCCGGAAACCAAGTCAACCGCTACCGGTTTCCGGAAGAGGCCAACCAGCAAGACACGGTTCTCGGGCCCACGCTGTATCTGCTCTACCGTCCCGACCACTACGACATTCTCTATCGAGCACCGCCCGTCCAGGCTCCCGCTCCGCCAGCCATACCAGTCTCCGTTCCTGCGCCTTCTAGCTCTGCCGATATACAGATACACCGGGTGGACGGCTTCACGAACAACCTCACCATCAACCCAACGGGTTTCATGGGTAACATGAATATGCTTGCCACGCTGCCAGGCTTCGGCATGAACTCGCTGAACTCGCTGGGTCAACTGAGCGTGGGCGGATTGGGTGAGTTGAGCGTGAGCGGCATGTCCCCTTTGACGTCACCGCCGCCAGCGGCCAGCCCCGTTGGCGAACCCTTTGTGCCGTCGCAGCAGTCCGGTTCCTGGGAGCCACAGTATCCCGAGGTGTCACAACAGCAGCCACCGCCGTCCACGCTTCCTCCCTCTTCCGCGGTGGCGGTTAGCCCCATGACTCCGAGCGCCTCAATGACACCCAGCCCTACCACGAGGAGTAGCAGTATTAGCAGTCTTCTCCCTTCGAACCCTCCGGCACAGCCTGTAGCTTCCCCGTCGGGATACCACATACGGTTCAGCCCCGTCCAGCTGGAGTATGAAGAGAGCAACCGCACTGGTATCCGGGAGCCTGTCTTTCAAACGACGCAGAGCACCACGTTCAAGAACAGCGTATGGAACAGAGCACACTACGGAAATCCCGACTTTCATCCCGAAGAGTACGTTCCGGATGAGGAGCAGTGGGAGAGGCGTGGTGGTCGCGCAAAGGCGAGGAGCAACTCGTGAAACCAGTCATGATAACCCGATAGAGGGACCAAGTGTGTCCACGTCCTCTGATGTATAGCTGAAGGTGATGAGCTGAAGAGAGAAGGAAAGAGAGATTGATGTGGTGAATAACCCGAAGAACCTTGGGTGGGTTGAACGTCATGGTTTTTTCTCATCGCCTTCGTCTACATGGGCGGAAGGCGTGCGTTTTATTGCGAGGATTGATATGCTTCTTTGCATTGTTTTGGCCGGCATGGTGTCTTTTCCCCGCTTACTCATTGGGCTCAGCTTTGTCTGCTAAACGCATTTCTTAATGGTGAGCGACTCACCGAGGTTGACACAGAAGATGAGAGCCAGAGACAGGCTGAAGTTTGTGTTGAGCATTTTACCCAGTTGCAACAGGGTTTTATGAGTCGTCAAGGTCTGTTGTTTGTATCAGCGTTTTCTCTTTTTCTTTCTTTCTTCTTTTTTTCTAGTTATCTCCTTTCTCCTTTCTCCTTGTTCCCTTTTTCCTCCCTCAACTGTTTCTTCTTCATCTGGTTTAGTGGAGTCTTTGGGTGGTGTACACTGCGGTGGGCGACTTGGTGGAGGCTTAAGATTCTTTTGATATGGATATTATGATACGTCATAGCACCGGCGTTTTTTGGGGTCAATGCAGGCGGAAAACTTAATAATTGCAACAACTGTTGATTCTGATTGGCGATGGTCGTGTGTGTGTCTGTCTCTCTTTGTCTGTGATGTGATGACGGATTGCTGATGTTGCAACAGTGTGTGTGGTCATGTGGACGCAACAAGGGCGAGACTAGATGTCAAGGTTGCGTGGCATCAGACTCGGACTGTTTCGTGTTGAGCAGAGCACTGACGGAAAATCCATTTCTCCATGTAACAATCCACCGCTTTGACTTGGGCTTTTGTGGTTTGACGTCGAGGCTGATCTGACGGTGATTATTCGACGCTGTTATGCACATGTAGGTGTCAGTCATGTCATGCGTGAGGTTTGATGCCAAGGCGGCGTATCCGGACTTGCGTTGGCGTGAGTATGTATGTGATGTGGCATTGCATTCTCTTGCTTATGTTTTGAAGTGTGAGGAGGATCGCCATTGGGGTTGTTTGTGTCGTCGTTGCATGGAGATGGAGACGGAGGGGAGTATCGGACAAGTGCCAATGCGTTCCTAGGATAGTTGGGTTTAACGAATCATATTAGCTCAAGAAGAGTAGATAATCGACATTGACGATTTTCTTTCTTTCTTTGTTTGTACTAGTAGTATTTGCTTTCCTTTGGTAATATTCCGTTAGGTTACAGTGTAGGGGTATGGAAAACGGGTGCCTGGACAGAGACCAAGACCAATGCATGGAAGCAGTGCATGGTAGTATTTTTGTTTTTCTCCTCTTCCTTTCCGGCCTTTTGTTTTATGTACTCGTGATCGCAGTTCTGTCTTATGTGCATAATGTCTGTCTTTCACTCGGCTCTTTTTTTTTTTTTTTTTGCGAGCTTCTTGATTGAGAGGGCGAGTGGGTTTGCTGTTGTTTAGTGCCGTGTGGAGAGCGTATGGAATATCGTGAGTCTGGAGGATTTTTGGAGCTAACGGAGATTTTTTTTCTTCTCGAATGGGCTTACACTTGTGTAGATGGGGTCTATGACTATTTGCTTTGCGAATGAATGCTCAGTGTTACATCGTTTGAGGCGTATAAGCGGATATGTCAATGCCGTTGTTTGGCGAGGTGCTTCTTTTGGCTTGGCTGGATATGTATGCAGCAGCTTAGACAAGTGAAGCCTTCATTCTTTGCTGCAGTACCAACAGTAAGACGAGATGCAGGGCCCCTGACTACATGTGCTGCGGGCATATCACATGTTGTCTCCATGCATGTTTTGGATGTACAGACGGGGTAGCGGATAGAGAAGTGCGAAGGACAGCTAAGAGGATGAGGTGTGATATGAGGTTTGTGCTTGCATGTGTCGATTACAGAGAGTTGGCTGCATGTAAGTTAGGGCCGCCTTGGCATTGGCTGGAAGCATAGAGACTTTGGTGGAGGATTCTGTGAGTACAGGTATATCAGATGTTGGATGCATTAGCAAGTGCTTGGCTCTTTGGGATTGCGAGATGAACCAACTGGTAGGGAGAGGTTCAACGAATGGAATCAATTTTCATTGTTGGCTGTTATTTTCCAACTCTATCTTTTTCCTTTTTGGTATATGACAGATCCACCGGTTATGCCGCCTATGCGACAAGTGTCGTGACAGATTTGTGACTAAGGCGCGGGAAGGATTCAGATGGATGGATCAAGTGTGATGACGATGCAGCACGATGGAGTTCGTTGGTTTGAAGACAAGACACGAGGCAGAGAATGAACCAGGGGGGTGGATCTAGTTGTGCATCGGGGGACTGGCGATTTAGGCAAGATGCGGCGAGTCTCGGCATACGAGTATTGTGGTGAGAAGAAAGAGAAAAGGGGACGATGATGATGGGGTTGACGAACAAAGGTTGTGTCGAGAGTCTGTGTGTTGAGTATGTTTGTTGTTGGGTTGCGTGTAATCGCATCGTGTGAGAGTCTGGGCGCTTATGAGCACGAATAGCCGCAATGCAACACGCAACCTTGACAAATTATTAACCATTATTAATTCATCCATTCAGCTGAACAAGGGGAGAAAAAAAAGACAAAGGTTACGTAGAGACAGCTAAAAATAACAAACGAAGAGAGACATGGACGAAATAGGCAGTTTTCCGGCGACCACACGGAGGGCTGTCAATCTGCAAGCTGCGGGCCGTTCGTCTTTCTTTCTGCAAGCTGCGTATGTGTGTTGGGTGTGTCTGCCGTTGGTGAGGCTGTTGCTTGGCCAATTCTGCCTGCATCTTTTTTCCCATTGGATCATATCCCGATGCTGATAGGTGACCGTGACGGGCCTTTTTTTCTCCCCCCTGTCGGCTGGATTATGAGCTCGGAATTGAGAGACTTGGGATTGATTGGGTTTTTTATCGATTGATTTCTTTTATCGTCTTACTCTTTTTTTCTTTCTTTTCTTCCTTTCTTTCCAATTGTGTTGGATTTCCTCCTTCTTCTACTATGACGATATCATTGACTGACTGGCTCGTCTTTCATTAGCATTGATCTTCTACTTTACTTATCAGCCAGCCAATCCTTCTTCCTCCACCATCTCCTCTTCTTCCCGTGTCCCCCGACTCATGTGAATTCGATTCATCACATTTTGGGCAAATTCGATAGCCGTCTCTGCCCCCCCTTCTTGGCGTCAACGGCGATTGGCCACGTGGAGTTCCTTCTATTAAACCTTCCAGACCAATCCAATCAATCCCACGCTCCTGTTTCTTCCAGCCCATCTCGCAGCTTTTCAATTGCTAATCAAACCCGTCGATTCTATTCTATTCTTAGCCCAACACCTGCCGCACTGTTTGGAAATTAGTGGCTGGCATTTCTTCATTTCGTTTCATTTTAATAACTTTCAATCCAATAAGAAAGAAGAAAAAGAAAAGAAGAACGGGAAGAAAGAAGTGCCCGTTCCAATTTACACCGGAAATTCCGGCCTCGCTCCAGGCCCTGGTTGTACAAGTTCGACAGCAGTACAGGGATTGGGCCTTGGAACTACTGTACTTTCTTCTCAGCTCGCTTGACAATCAATCACATCACCTGACGGCCTTTTTCATTCAGTCCAGAGTCTAGCTGTTTGCCACGTGGGGGCCGTTCTCCTTCTTTTCATATCTCCCAAAGAGAGGGGGGCGTTTTTATTGCCGTTTAGCAATCACCGGAATTTCATCTGCAGGAACGAAAATCACGGGAGAAAAAGAAACCGACAGAAGGATTAAAGAACAAATGACACATGACACTTGTTAGACGGCTCGCGGCTCCAGGTTTTGTCTAAATTAGGATGGGTGGAAGCGACGCCGCGGCGGTCCACATCAATACGACTCTAATTGCAGCTCAGTTTACGTCCAGCCGGTTCTACATTGAAGACGGCATAAACAACCCAAAGGGGCAAAAAGCTAAAAAGAAAGAAGCGAGCCAGGGCGAAAACCCATTAGGAGCAGTGGCCTCGGATTACGATTCTGGAGAAAACGGCTGGAAAGCATTGAGTCTGGTTGACAACACCCGCAACTTGCGATATCAGTTAGTTCCAACGACTGCCTAGGTGGTTGATAATGGCGGTGGAAAGTATGCCGCCTGCCGGCGAGTCTGTCATCATAGACGATGACCATGAGCAAGGTGAAAAGCACAATGATCATGATGCCGACAATGGAGAGACAGAAGAGACAGATGAAGAAGAAGAGCACGAGCATGGCGAGGAAGACGAAGACGAGGACGGAGTTGAAGAAGCAGACCACGACGACGAAGACGACGCAACGGCCAGCGACTCCAACTCCAACTACTCGTCCGCCTCGGAAGACGCCCTCCCCCCGATCCACGAGTACGGCCACGTCTACCACGGCTCGGGCCGCATGGTGACGCCCAACGACCCGTGCGAGAACCAGCGCCAGGCCTATCAGCACGAGCTCTTCACGCTATGCCTCGGCGGCGCCCTGACCTTTACCAAGCTGCCCCTCGAGCACCTGAGCCCGGACAGCCCGCGCTTCCATATCCTTGATGTCGGTTGCGGCGGAGGCCACTGGGGCATGGAGATGGCCCAGAGCAACCCGCTGGTCGACGTGCTGGGCATCGAGCTGAGCAGCGCAAACCTGCCCAAGGAGGTGCCGCCCAATCTGACGTTTGAGATTGCCGACGCCGCCGAGGACTGGCCGCCGCGCCTCTACGACTTTATTCATCTGCGCAACCTCGTGGGAGGCGGTATTCGTGACTGGCGCCGCCTCATCGTCCAGGCGTTTGACCACCTCAAGCCGGGGGGCCAGCTCGAGTTCACAGAGGTCACGCCGCTCTTCTTCGGCGTCGATCCGGACCCTACGTCCGAGTCGTCCGACGATGCCGGCACCGACGCCGAGAGAGAAGAGCAGGCGGACACGGAGCAGCGGCCCCGGGCGGCCCTCGGCGCGGCGACGATCGAGTACGGCGCCGTCTTCGCCGAGATTGCCGCCGCTCAGGGCATCGACTTTGACCCTACGCCAAAGGTGAGGCCGTGGCTGCGCGAGCTGGGCGCCGAGAGCGTGCGCGAGCGGTCCGACTGGATGCCGGTGCGGAACTGGGCTCGGGATCCTGTGGTGAGGAAGAAGGGCGAGATTCTATACAAGATGCTCGAGACGGGTGAGTTCATGTTGTTCCTCTTGCGATGGGCCACTTTTGAACTCTTCTGACGCTGTAATATTCCTTTAGGATGTAATCATTGGACGCTGAGAATGTTTGGCCTCGCTGGCTGGGAGGAAGCAAAGACGCGCGAGCTGCTGGCCAGGGTGATGAAAGAATATGACGACCCGCTCCTGAGGAGTTGTATCAAAGTGTATGTATATCGTATTGCTGCTGTCTTTGCATGATGCTGACACTTTCATGATAGAACATTTATATCGGCGAGAAAGCCCGGCGGCAAAAGTACCAAAGCGAGGACCGTGGAAAAGACACAATGAACGGCCTCTGCGAATCAAGAAGCATCCAGACGATATATATATATATATATACCCCTTTGATCTCTCGAGCGATTCTCGGCAAAATAAGAGCGCAGATAGAGAAAAAGGGGGCAAGGGAAATAACGACAAAGCACGCAGAAAAGACACTCTGCCACTGCTATTCCACTACCGATGCCCAAGAAACAAGAAAAAGGTCTAGCCAAAAAACCGTCTCCGTCGCTGGTATTCTACGCATCTTACAATGTTCATAATCATAAGCCATTTACGCAACGCTTCAAAGATTCAACCGCCTCTTGCGCCAGTCCGTCTGCGTTCTTACACGGCCTCAATATACCGCTTCATTTCCCTGGACACAATTAGTCAGTAAAGGGCGACGTTATCTGGTTCTGGAGTGCTTAAGACTTACCAATCTGTTACGGCTTCGTCATACAGTCTAATCTCATTCTCTCGGGTGCCACCAAAGTGGTCCACGAAATCGTCGCCCAGCACCTCTCTGGCGATGCTGTCCTTGGCCATGAATCTCGCCGTAGCCTCCCGCAGGCTCTTGGCCAATCGCGCCCCCTTGTCGGAAGAACCGCCGACGTTCTCGCCCATGGCCAGTGGCGGGCACGGAATCTCGAGCTTCTTCTCGACTCCGCGCCAGCCGCAGCCCAGGACGGCGGCAAGGACAAAGTGGGGATTGGTATCGGCGCCGGGCACACGGATCTCGAATCGTGTGGCCGAAGCCTTGGAAGTGGGCGGCGCAATAAGGCGGATAGAAGCGGCACGGTGCTCGAGACCCCACGAGACGGTCACCGGGGCCCAGAAGTTCTCGACCAGGCGCTTGTACGAGTTGATTGTGGGCGCAAGCAGAGGCATGATGTCAGGGAGACCCTCCAAGACACCGGCCAGGAAATGACGTCCTAGGTCTGACAGTCCTGCGACATCCTTCCACGGCGCATTCTCGTCAACAGTCTCTCTCGCCAGCAGGTTCTTGCCATTCTCATCGACGATGGACACGTGCATGTGACCGCTGTTTCCAGGGAGGCCCTGTTTGGGCTTGGCCATGAAGCACGGGGTGATGCGATGCTTTGCGCCAACGCTCTTGACGACGTACTTGAACAAGCTGGCGCGGTCCGCCATCTCGGCGACTTCGCCAAACTCGAGGGCGGCCTCAAACACACCCGGGCCGGACTCGGTGTGCCAACCCTCGACATCGCAGTCAAACGCGGTGCAGGTGTCAAATATTTCGTAGTACCAGTCCCTGTTGTGGACGGGTCGTGTGAGGGAGTATCCAAACATGCCCTCTGTGAGCGAGGGGAGCTGGTGCGGGGGGTTGTTCTGGAGGAAGCTGGCGGGAGATGATGAGTCGTCGGGGGTCTGGAAAGTGTAGAATTCGTATTCAGCTAGAGGAAACAGAACAGAGGTTGTCAGTATACCATATCTCGTCTTGTCAAAGGAAGCAAAAAGAAGTGAGAGCTCACCACCGGCCATGGCGCCATAGCCTTTGCTGCGCAGGCGGTCCAGCTGCGTCTTTAGCAGCCCGCGCGGGCATGCGCAAATGGGCAGCTTTGTGTCTGGGTCGTGGAAGGTGATGAGGAAGAAGGGGATGTTGTTCTCCCAGGGTATCCTGCGGAAGCTGTTGAGGTCGGGGATGGCGAGCAGATCGCGGTATCCGTTCTCGGCGTTTGAGATTTTGAGCTCGCGCAGGTACGTCTGGTCGTGCATGTCCCAGCCAAAGATGACGGAGCAGAAACCAAAGCCGGCGGTGGCGATGGAGAGGAACTTTTTCTTAGAGACGAGCTTGCCGCGGAGGATTCCGTCGACGTCGAGGCCGGCGAGTTTGACTTTGGTGTCGTGCTCGAGCAGGGCCTCGAGGGAGGCGGCGGTGATGGGTTTGGTGACGGCCATGGTGGGTGGAGGAGCTGGGAGTTGCGTGAGGTAGGTAGAGAGCAAAAAGAGGCGATGATCTGGTGTTTTGCTTAGGGTATCCTGCTGTAACGAATGTCGTTGTTGTTGTTGTTGTTGTAGTCGTAAAGAATGACGTTCGTTGTAAGTCGAGAGAGAGGTTGGAGCGGCAAACAGGTGGGGTGTTGGAGGTCCAAGCGCAATAAAAGCAGATCAGCGAGTCATGCCGTTATCGTGATGGGAAGCTAGAAGACGAAGACGAAGACGAAGACGATGAGGGCGCGTGAGGACGAGACGAGACGAGACGAGACACCCCGCAGATTAAATACCCAGATAGGAATAATCCAAATCAAATCGGCGCTTGTTCTAGAAGGACCGTCACGAGCAGATTACGTAGGAGACAGACGACTTGGAGATTGGCGATGCACATGCAATATGGAGATGGAAGATGGAGATGGAGGGGGATTGGCATTAATTGCTACAGTGGATGGCACGTTGGACGCTGCGGGGGCCGCGGCTCAGGGCCAGGGGGGGAGCCAATGGAGGGGTTGGACGGGCTATCGTTCGTTATCAGTTGGGGTTTGGCTTGTAGTGGTGGTGGTGAGAATGATAATGGATGGATTGAGATTGAGATGGGGTGGAAGGATTGTGTAGTATTAGATAGATTAGTAGATATGATAAGGGACTGCTATAATTAATTTCTTCTACAGATGCAGCCATTACAGAAAACAAGAAAGATGCCATCATATTGTAGGACAGCTCTCTCCATCGCAAGCCTTTGCCTCACACAGAACAACACAGCACAGTACAGTACTTGTATGGTACCTCGGCCACCGCTGTCGGAGCTGCAATCTAGGGTCCTCCCCTCCAATCTGATGGATCCGCATATGTCAATTCCCAGCTCTAAGCCACTAAAGCAGCCCGTCTCGTGCCTCTCACATGGAGACAACTACTAGCTAGGGGCAGATAGCGCCAGACGATATCTCTTGTTTTAGGTAATTTTCTGGTACAATGGGGCCCGTGCTGCTACGGATTACACAGAGGGCGTCTGGTCTGTTTGATGGACCAGTTTTGCTTGTGGAACCTGCGATTTGACTGACCGAGTCTCTTTCTGCCCATCACGAGGAGACCCCGCCATGGTCAATCAGGTACCGACAGAGTACCGGGTACGGGAGTACAGATTACGGAATTGTGTCAAACTGCCCCTCCATCTCCATCCCTTGCGTCTGGCCTTGAGTCTTGTTGCCCAAGCATAAAACCCAACCTCGAACCTCATCTCACCACCGCTTTTTCTTTTGTTCATTCAACTCATCTCTCGTCGATAACTAAATCATCATCATCATGGTCGGACGTCTAGCTGGCAAAAACGCCATCATCACCGGTGCTGCGGGGTGAGTTTTGCGTTGAATATCCATCCTCTTGTTCCCCTTTCCTTCCTATCCAACCTCTATCCGTCTATATCGCGTGAGAGCCAAAGTGAGCCCAACTCAACAGCTGCTAACAATGACTCATGAAAACAGAGGCATTGGTCTTGAGACGGCAATCCTCTTCGCCAAGGAGGGCGCCAACGTCCTCCTGGCCGACATCTCCGAGCCCGCGCTGGAAAAGGCCGTGGCCAAGGTCAAGGAGCTCGTCCCCGCTGCCACTCGCCTAGAGACTCGCGTATGTTTATTTTCATTCTACATTCACCACATGAACCCGGGGCTCATATCCATGTACAGAAATGCGACGTCTCCAAGGAGGCTGACGTCCAGGCCATGATCGAGTCCCTCGACAGCTGGGGCGGCCTCGACGTCATCTTCAACAACGCCGGCATCATGCACGCCAACGACGACGACGCCATCAACACCCCCGAGGCCATCTGGGACCTCACCCACAACATCAACGTTAAGGGCGTCTGGTTCGGCTGCAAGCACGCCGTCCTCGCACTCCGCCGCAACAAAAAGACCAAAGGTTCCATCATCAACACCGCCTCCGTCGTCGCCCTCGTCGGCGCAGCCACCCCGCAGCTCGCCTACACGGCCTCCAAGGGCGCTGTCCTCGCTCTGACTCGCGAACTCGCCATGGTGCATGCTCGCGAGGGATTCCGCTTCAATAGTCTGTGTCCCGCGCCGCTCAACACCCCGCTGCTGCAGGACTGGCTGGGCGACGACAAGGCTAAGAGACAGCGCCGCGAGGTGCACTTTCCCACGGGTCGTTTTGGCGAGGCTGTTGAGCAGGCTCACGCTGTTGTGTTTTTGGCTAGTGATGAGGCTAGCTTCGTCAACGGCAGCGACTTTGTCGTGGATGGTGGTATGAGCAAGGCGTATGTCACTGCTGAGGGACCTGCGGCACCGGCGCCCACCAACAACGCCCTGAAGTCTTCTCTGGAGTGATGGATGGATTTGTATGATTAGTTGACGAAAATAAATAAAAAGAGACAAAAGAATGCAAGTAATAGAATTAGTGTCAAGTATCATGATGAATCACATTCATGTGTTGTAAATTGTATATCCAAGAAGAAATACTCGAAATATGTACCCAACTCCGTCCAAATGCCTCCTATATATTTACATATGCATAATGCTACTCTTTCTGTTATTTCTTTTATTTTCCATTTTTTAACAATTTCTTTTTTATATCCCTTTTTACTTAGTCAAACTGGCCTTCCGTGTTGCCCTCACCCATGCTCTTGCTGCTGGAGCTGCCGCTCTGAATAGCACCCAAGATGCCATCAATGTAGCTCGCTCCACTCCACTTCTGGTGCGTCAAAACATCACAGCCCAGCTCCTTCTCTCGCCTCTGCACAATCTCCACATACGCCTTCATGCCGTCCGTCTTAAACTTCTTGGCCAGCTCGTTGGTGATGGTGGCCGTCGAGTGGAGACCGGCCAGCGAGATGAGCTGCAGCGTAAAGCCCTCCTTGGCAATGTCCCAGATGAACGACTTGAGCTTCTCGTCAGTGAAGCCGTGGGCCATCCAGTTGAACGAGGGAGACAGGTTGTAGACGAGAGACTTGCCGGGGTTGGCGGCACGCACGGTGCGGCCCAGCTTGGCGGCGACTTCGACATTGGGGTCGCCAGTTTCAACCCAGAGGAGATCAGCGTAGGGGGCAAAGGCCAGGGCACGCTTAGTAGCAGCCTCCATGCCGGCACGGAAGTGGTAGTAGCCCTCACGAGTGCGAGGCACGTCCCAGTTGAAGTAGACGGGAGTCTTGGTGTACTCGGAAGCGAGATGGCGGCGGCGAGAGATGCCCATGTCGCGATCCTCAGCTACGGCAGAGAGATATGCGTCAATCTTTGCCTGGGCGACGCCCTCCTTTTGCATGTGCTCGACAGCAGCTTCGTCAAAAGTCACCAGCCTGCTGTTCTTCACCCACTTGGCCTCATAGACATCAATCTCGGCGCCTGTGGCCCCCTTGGCCTCCATCGCCTGCAGCGTTTCGGCGAGGGGCTCGATGGTGGGGTCAGCAATTCCGAGGATGAACTCGTGATCACGAACGTCGATGGCTGACGAGATGAGACGGCCGGATTCCGAGTCGGTACGGGCAATGACCAGGTTCTCAGAGCCCATGACGTCCCACTGGAAGCGGGCGGCGTTGAGACGGTTGATGTGCTCGCCCGTGGGCACCAGGACTTTGCCCGCCAAGTGGCCGCACTTCTTGCCGCCGTGAAGCTGGTCCTCAAAGTGTACCGCAGCCGCGCCATTCTCGGCAAACAGCTTGGCCAGCTTAAGCACGGCAGAGAGACCTCCGTGGCCGGTGTCACCATCGGCGATGATGGGGCGGAGGTAGTCGGTATAGGGAGTCTTGGCCCGCTCCTCGGCGGTCAACTTGCGGCGGGTGTCCCACTGCTTGCGGTCGTGCATGGACTGGGCCTTGGCGAGGCGCTGGACCTGGTTGGGGACGGTGTTGTAGGGGTAGTCGCCAAAGTCGGGAGACACTTCGTTGGTGCTGGTCAGGACGGAGGAGCAAGCCCAGCCGGAGATGTAGAGGACTTCCTGGTGAGGGGCCTGCTGGGTCATTTGGACGGGATCGATGGCGCCCACTGGTTGAAGAAAGCAGAAGTTAGTGATTGTCTTTGTGATCATGATAGTCCGTGATAGTATGACTTACTTGTGTGAATAGGTTCGCCCTTGGCCTCGCGCTCGCGGATCAGGTTAAACAGCTTGGTGGCCATGACGGAGCTGGGGTACTTGATCAACTGGGTGCCGCGCTTGGAGGCGACATCTGCGGCGCTGTACGGGCGTCGAATGCCGGCATAACGAGGCGATGCCCACCACTCTTCAATCTCCTTGACCTGGGCCTCATAGAGCGCATCCTCCGCCTGGCCGGCCTTTTGCGCCTCGGGCAGCAGCTGATAGGCGTCGGCTGGCGCTGCGTGAGCGATGGTCTGAGTGGGAGCAGCCATGTGAGCGGTTGTTGCAATGGCGCGGATGGCAACAGAGCGCGGGATGGATCGACGAAGAGCGGCGGACGCAGAGGAGGAGGCCAGAGAGCACGCCCGCTGGGGAGCTCGTGAAGCTATTCGCATCATCTTTCGATAAGGTACTGTCACTGTCACTATCGAGATATCGAAACAGACAAGACAGAACTGATGCCGATAATTCGATTACCGAGGCAAAGATGCGTTCGCGGATTTCGATGTCGTTTCTGCTTTATATCCCTGGCCACTTACTCGCCCGTTGGCCACTTTAGGACATGTTTGCCGCATCGATTTTCCTCATTTCCAAGCAGCCCAGCTTTGATGCTCGGCTCAAGCCAAAAGAGGGCCGATACAGGCGCGGCTGACGCAGATTGGCCAATCACGCGGCGCGGGGCTACCGACGGACCGACCGGGCGGCTTTCTTCGGCTGTTTTGAAAGCGGTGACGGAAGGCGGGCTGCCGTTTTGCTGGGCTGGAGCTGGACTGTCTCGGGCTTGGCTGCTTTTTGGGTGTAAGATGAGACGTTAAAGGAACTTTTTTGTTGTGGTCCAAGATATCTCGGTTCTTTTTTTTCTTGTCTTTTTTCTTCTTCTTTCCCTCCTCTTATCATCGTTGCGTGCAAGAAAGGAAACGAATCGTCCACTGTAAGTTCCCCCCTAATCTTATCAGCGATAGCATCAATGGGCTCTACCTTGGGTACTTGTACTTGTAGCTAACCACCAGCTGCTTCTGCCCCGCCATCAGCAGCTCGGCTCAATCATCATCACAATGGCTCTCAACCTCACCACGTCGGCTCGAGCCCTGCGCTCCTTCAAGGTCAGTGAATT
The DNA here is from genome assembly GCF_003025095.1 of Trichoderma harzianum CBS 226.95. Classification (NCBI taxonomy): domain Eukaryota; kingdom Fungi; phylum Ascomycota; class Sordariomycetes; order Hypocreales; family Hypocreaceae; genus Trichoderma; species Trichoderma harzianum. The sequence goes on from NW_020209271.1 coordinate 66,290, forward strand.
CGCCATCGATTGATTCTGGTAGCAGCTCAATTGACACTCAGCTATTCAAATCCACAGCCCTACACTCGTGCTGCTCTCCTTGCCAACGCCGCGCGATGCTACTCTACCGCTGAGCCCGATCTCAAGACGACCCTCAAAGAGGTCATTCCCGCCAAGCGCGAGCTGCTCAAGAAGGTCAAGGCCCATGGCAACAAGGTCATTGGCGAGGTCAAGGTCGAGAACACCCTCGGCGGCATGCGTGGCCTCAAGGCCATGGTCTGGGAGGGATCCGTCCTCGATGCCAACGAGGGCATTCGCTTCCACGGCCGCACCATCAAGGACTGCCAAAAGGAGCTCCCCAAGGGCAAGACTGGAACTGAGATGCTCCCCGAGTCCATGTTCTGGCTGCTCCTGACTGGCCAGGTCCCCTCCGTCAACCAGGTCCGCGAGTTCTCCCGTGAGCTCGCCTCCAAGGCCCAGATCCCTGCCTTTGTCAACAAGATGCTCGACGAGTTCCCCAAGGATCTGCACCCCATGACCCAGTTTGCCATTGCCGTCTCGGCCCTCAACTACGAGTCCAAGTTCGCCAAGGCCTACGAGCAGGGTCTCAACAAGGCTGACTACTGGGAGCCTACCTTTGACGACTGCATTTCTCTGCTCGCCAAGCTGCCCACCATTGCTGCCAAGATCTACCAGAACGCCTACAGAGGCGGCGGTGCTCTCCCTGCCGAGGTGGACCTTGAGCAGGATTGGTCTTACAACTTTGCTGCCATGCTCGGCAAGGGCGGCAAGGAGAACGAGGACTTCCAGGACCTCCTCCGACTCTACCTTGCTCTCCACGGTGACCACGAGGGCGGCAACGTGTCTGCTCACGCCACTCACCTGGTCGGCAGTGCTCTCAGCGACCCCTTCCTCTCTTACAGTGCTGGTCTCCAGGGTCTGGCCGGTCCTCTTCACGGGTATGTTTTCTTCGTCCTCTATGGCCCACTTACGAAGTCGAACTGTATACACTAACAACCTTTACTCTAGTCTTGCCGCCCAGGAGGTTCTTCGCTGGATTCTCCAGATGAAGGAGGCCATCCCCGCCAACTACACTGAGCAGGATGTCCACGACTACCTCTGGTCTACCCTCAACTCCGGCCGTGTCGTGCCTGGTTACGGCCACGCCGTTCTGCGTAAGCCTGATCCTCGATTTGAGGCTCTCATGGACTACGCCGCTTCCCGCCCCACCATTGCCAAGGACCCCGTCTTCCAGCTGGTTGAGAAGAACAGCCGCATCGCTCCCGAGGTCCTCAAGAAGCACGGCAAGACCAAGAACCCTTACCCCAACGTCGACAGCAGCTCCGGCGTCCTGTTCCACCACTACGGCTTCCACGAGACCCTATACTACACCGCCACCTTTGGTGTCTCGCGTGGTCTGGGTCCCCTTGCCCAGCTCATCTGGGACCGCGCCCTGGGTCTCCCCATTGAGCGCCCCAAGAGCATCAACCTCGAGGGTCTCCTGAAGCAGGCCGAGAGCAGCTAAAGAATGAAAACTAACGTTGAAATGAAACATGTATGAAGAAAATTGGTCGAGGTTGGAGTATCGGGCATGAGTGTTTTTGAGAGAGCACGTGTATATATATATCATCTTATAGCTTGTCTAAAATCGACTGACCTTGTTCTGTTTTGAAAAGGTCGTAGACTCTTTTCGACTCATGTTGGCGTGTCATGTGCTGTGTACTGCTTATCACTTTTTAGGTAGCCAATTTGCCTTGACCATTCTGCTTGGTACTAGGTTCTTGTACACTAGAGACGGGTGAACCTGCCACATCTCGACCCCTTTGTAAGAATGAGTTGTTTAACATTAACGCTGGGCATGCATGAACGGGACTATTCCAAAAGCTACACTAAAGGCCAGTCCAAGTATCAAAGCCACCAAAAAAGCCAGTGCCTGTCCAATACCTTTCTTAAACTCACGATCACTCTCAGCATCCCTCTCCCTCTCCCTCTCCCTCTCCCTTTCCCTTTCCCTTTCCCTTTCCATTTCCCTTTCCATTTCCCTTTCCATTTCCCTTTCCATTTCAGCCTCTTCCCTCACTTTCTCAGCCTTCTCCATTTCTTTTTGAACATCTATTGCTGAATTCTTAACATCCGCATTTGCAGAAACACTTAACTGAAGACTAAATATTTGGTGCCCGCTCACTATCGTATGCGTTCCGGTAGCACAAATAGTAGACCACGCAATGGCTGTTTCTTTTCCCCAGAGCGCTTCTGGAGGCCTTTCGGCATCTATAAATTCTGACTCGACATCCCCAGCATTGACGGCCAGTAGATCAAAATAGTAAGTAAACGATCTTGTGCTTAGTTGTTCAGCCTAAAGGACAAGGAGAACTGCCGTGCCCTTGTCACACCATCCAATTTCTTGAAACACATTAGCACCCGACGCTTCCCTGTCGACTTGCATATGAAAGACAACCTTTTCCCCGACAAGAGGCGTTATCGGCAGCCTCATCTTCTCCTGGAATCCTGTGTATTCTTTGGGATACACCGCCACCAAACTTATTTCTGGAGGCAGAGCTAGAGTGAACTCATTGTGCTGATAAATGTCGCTCAATGACCTCGGCTCCTTCATCTTGACAAACTTGTCAAATACCACCGTTTGAAAAGAAACAGGATATTGATGAGATTTCAACACCAACTGCAAGGGGTTGGACCGTACATAGTGATTGCTTCCTGTATTGATGGCTTGGATGCCCACAACTGTTGAGAGTTCCGTGTCCTGAAAGCACTTGAGGCCAATGAAGCCGTCCTGGTATAGAGCGCAGCTAAGTGATATTCACCCATTGCCGAGTAGAGTTGACGCACCGGCCGTGCTGGTGAAAAACGGAGTGGTAGTCACCTCACCTCACTGGCCAATTCTTTCGGCGATGAGGCAAATAAGCCGCGATACGGGCCTTCGGATGCAGACTCTTCACTGACCCGCCAGGCAAACAAGGAATCGTCCTGAGTTTGCTTTACAATCTCCTCCTGCAAGCGAGTGAAAGCATTCCTCCCCTCGCCGTATATCATGGGCATGTTGACATCGAATATTCCCATGCAATGTCTTCTGCACGAGTCGTCTCTCGTTTTGCAGCCTAGTTCATGCGGTTTGCAACGCTGGTCTGGTCTAACCGCATGTCCCTAGTAAGAATGTTGCAGGGAACTCGAGTGATCTGTTCCAGAATCTCTCCAAGATCCGTCTTTCGGCCGATTGTGGTCCATTTGGCTCCAAAAAATACAATTTCCTTCGGCGCAAGCAATTCCTGCAATGTCCAGCCCCGGGTAAACCATCTGCAGTGTTCAATCGACGAAGAGCTTGTTATCGGTGGCTTTATGTCCTCGGAAGCGTCTTCGAGATAAGCATAGCACATGGCAGCGTCGCGATACCACCTAAACATGGAATTGATAGCCTCGCTCAGCTCGGAGCTGCTTTCTTTGTTAATACAACACGTATCTATCCACGCGTAGCTAAAGCCACCTTTGAGGGCTTTTTCACATGTCTGTTTGATCTTGGCGAAGTCCGATCTTGTTGCTCTCGTAGACGGATTGGTGAGATCCGCAAAAGTCACCTCCTCAGGGCCCCAGGTGTGGGAGAGGATTGCATATGGAGGTGGAAGTTTAGGAAACCAGGTGAACTCCAGCGTTCTGGTATTAATTAGACGGATATTCTTACTCTGAGGGTATAAACTCAATGAAAACGTGAGATTGATCGCTGAAAGGCGCTCGCACTTTTGGGAGCTGTAAAATCGAAGAGAGATAGAGCCCTTTACGCAATTTGCGAGGGAACAGGCAGCAATATTAGTTGCATACTATTGCGCCTTCAGTATAATCGCACAGATGTTAACGTAGTTAGGTTGCTCCTCGCGAAGGATTCTATATGGTTCTGGGATGCGTGAGCCAAGGCTGTGGTTCGCCTTGCCTGCGCCTTGAAGTATCTCAACAGCCAATAGCACTACTGCAGTCCGCATGAAGTAGAATACGCCAATTATAAGAGTATCTTTACATTTTCTAGCCTTCTAATATATACCTACGATACATAGAGACGGGACATACGATGAGCTTCATCAATTTACGTGCAGACCACAGAAATGTACCTATTAGAAGTACCTACCTAGTAGGTAGTAAACACTATAGCTACCTACATGCAAGCGATCTAGGCCGCACTGTTGCTATGTAGTTACATGTACGAAACAAACATTTAATGTTATTGAATTAAATTAATTACCATTTATTGAAACGCCTCATACCACCCTTGTGCCGTTGCAACGGCCTTGCCCTTTCTATATCTGAAGCTTGGATTTATAGAAACCATAGTCGAATTTAGCCCAAACAAGCCACACGCAGACTTCATAGGGCAAAGCAGGGCAAAGCAGGGCAAAGCAAATATTTTGTGAAGAGGAGTTTCTCGTTGATTCATTGACACATTGTCCAGCTAAAGTGGTGAATTATCTGTTCTTTGAGAGCATAAAGCCAGTGCTTATCAATATCCATCTATCGCTATACATACCTTGATATCACATCAATGATATGTCTAAGGGTGATAATACAGACGATTATATTCAAAAGGCCTAATACTTTCTGTCTTACACAGTCTAAATCAACTCACCAGCCCTGTCTCGCGTGGCTCACAAAATTCACGTTGTCAGAACCCACGAGTTTGTCATCTGTTTCTAGTATAACAGACATTCCTACCCTTGGTGTTCTTATAGAGCGGATCGCAGACTGGGTACATCTTAAGTGCAATCCGTCGCCTCCGCTCTGAACACAGGCAATCAGAGAGGATTGAGATGCCAGAAAACAGCAACTTGGGTACTTCCGAGAGTACCCTACATAATTCTGTCGTCCTTCGGCACGGTGCGCTGCATAAATGACAAACTAAGAGGCAGCAAATATGCTGAGAACCCTTCTGCCAAGGACTACCGTGTATATAAAGAGGAGCGGCTGTTGTTTCTTATAGAGAACTCACACGGGCTTCACATGCCGAACCAAAACGACGCCGACAGCCATCCTCTTGGAATGATAGAACCGCAGTTGTTACGGAGTAAATCAAGCGATTTTCCGACTTACAAGAAGTCATAGGAGTCTGGACCCTGCAATTACCCTTAATGGCAGCTGAGTCTAACGGGGATAGCGCAAGAGACGCTGACATCGATGCTGTTACCAATGAGGCAACCGATGCGCGTTAAACGATAACGGCTCAGTTTGGTATTATTATTAGGAATCTGGGAATAATCGCGAGGTAAGTCGGTTTATTGCAGTCTCTGAGGATTTCTTGATAGTTCATATTCAAAATCGAACAGTTGATGCGGTATGTCAATATATCTCACTCGTATGCTCATGGTATTAGTTGCTTGATCGCGTGTCGTAAGCTGCGGGTTAGTAGGCGCTTTGCATTACTAGAACCTTTGAATCTGCTTCACCATGTCCTTACCTGGGCAGATGAAAGGGGCAGAAGAAAATATGAAGAGGCTGATGGTAAATTACAACCGAGAGGTTATGAAACTTGTGCCTTAATAGGATAGTGGTAGGATAGAAGTGGTTGCTGACAATACGGCATGTAGTCAGCAATCCTTTTGACGGATATACGAGCACGACTAATCCACAATCACTTGGCCTCAAGCAGCTGGTAGAATTGTAAAAGGAATCTGGTCTGCAATTTACAGGGTTCTGCTGCATATCCTTATTCGAAGGCTTTGCCTGCCATAGATCCAGTCCATGTCAATACTACTTGCAAGCAATTGCTTCCTCCCGTCTGTTAGCCGTGGCTTTGTATTACCTTTCGGAGCGGTGGATATTATTGCTTCCGCGCCACTTTTATCAGCTAGCAGTAATCCGCCATGATCAAGTCTAGGCAAAGGGGGCAGAATGAGCTAACTCATAAGCGCTACAGGATCTCGGTGGTAACAGTGGAATTCCAATCTGGCTCCTTCTCTTCAGGGTCGTACCACCACTAGTAAAGGAATGGTAATTTCTTCAGCCTTAGCCGAATGTTGCACAACTTCCATGATATCACTACCGCGTTGAATCCAATCCCCTGCTGTATTTCATCCCTTCACGGTCGTGTGGGATTGAGTAGTAAGCCAGCTCGTGCTCGTTTCCTGAGCGTTCTGGGGTCCTCTGTTATGAGCATGCTTATGGACAAGGTGGAGCTTTGAAACAGATACTTGGACGGTCGCAGCAGCTGCGGTGTGTTTCGTTAGCCTAGAACCAGTAAAGAAGTAATTTACGTCAATGTGGCACTTGAATGAGTTACTTCTAGAAGCAGCTTCTACATAGGGCATGATTGTCGAATTGTTTTGTTTCCCCTTTCAGTCGAGGGACCTGAGTAAGCGGCCGGGGGAGGAAGCTGTACTCAACATGCAACATGCTAAGGTTACACTCGTATTCCTTAATTTTGTGTGCTAGCAGAACGCGGAGTAACCTTAAACTTAGATCCTAGCACCCTTTTTGCTCCGTCCACGCGCAGAATCATGGGCTAGACAGGCCTCGTGCCAAGCTCACCAGAGGCTAGATCGGCGACTGGGGGTTAAGCATGTGTATAAGTGTATAAGCACTTTCTCGCCTTCCTAACTCCTGTTCTCCACCAGAAGTTGTCGGTGGTTGTTACTATTACTTAACAGCCACAATTGACACAAGTCCCCGTATTGTGCGGACCGGCCGAACTCTTGGGTCCGCAGCCCATATTGGGAGTTGAGAAACGCATGACCAACTCAATTTGTAGAGGAGTTAAGAGAAAAAATACGAAGACCATGACAGAAGCGCGATTCACGGCTGGGTCTTGTCCAAAGTTAGTGCGTCAGACCCCCCTGCTAGGCTGAGCTTAACAGCTTCCTCGATTCTCATCTGGGAAGCTGGGTTTTAAACATGCTACCCCGTTCATTTCACTTGCTACAACCGGATAGGGCAACAGCCATGGCGAATAAGCTCGATGGAACGTTTGCCGATTTGATGTTTGTCATGCCGCTACACTGCCGTAATTGCCGGCGGAGGCAGTTCGACAGCTTCAGTCGGGCCTTTTCCTTGCCAGCTGTGCAAAACAGCGAATGGCCTCGTCGTTCGGTTTTTGGCGGTCTATATTTGTCCGTCCATTAGATCATCTGTCAGGCGTTCGAGAACAGGGGATGAGCCGGCTTGCTCGTAGCTTTTGTGGGGAGGCCTTGACCATGGCGACTTCAGCTGCTCTTTTTGGACCCCTTAGAGGAGCTACTCCTTACTCTTCATGGGAGAGGCTGTATACTGGTCGTGACGAACATGAATAGCGAGGGGCCGGAAATGCCCCCCTGAATGATGGTAGGCCCTGCCGCTGGGCAATGGCTTTTCCGAACAAGGCGGATCAGGAGCGGCTCTGAGCTTGTTGGTAGAATCAGCCTCAGGGAGATCTCAGGAAGTATTAATAGCCCGGCTTGGCATCTACTTTCTTCTCGGCCGATACCATCTCTCTATCATCAACTCTCAAAGAGACAGATCCTCAGCCATGATCTCCTCGCTCTTGGTCGCCGCTCTGGCGGCTGTTCCCGCTCTTGCCTCTCCCTTTCCCGATACGTGCTCATGGGAGGGCCACTGCCAGGGTGCTACTTGCAGCACCGACGACGACTGCTCTGATCCCTTCCCTTGCATCAGCGGCATCTGCGGTGGAAGCACTGGAGGAAGCTCTCCTCCTCCTCCCCCTCCTCCAACTGGAGGCAGCTGTTTCCCTGTTGGCAATGCCACTCTGCCTGGTAACTTTGTTGCTCCCAGCACTCCCCTCAGCCAGTGGTGGTGCCCTCAGCAGGACTACTATGGCTTCCTGGGTTTCTCTTACCCTCTGGAGGACAGCAACTGCGGAGACTCCTCCAACAGCTATGCTCAGATGAACAAGGACTTTGCTCAGATGAAGAAGGATTTCGGTGCCAGCATTGTGCGCATGTACTACCCTACGTGCACTCAGTCTAGCGTCTTCATCAACGCTATCAAGGCCGCTTATACCAACAACATGGGCCTGATTGTCCAGGTCTGGACCAACTTTGGTGGTGGCGTAAGTATACATTCTCCATGTCAATAGCAGCAGTGTTCTAACATTCATATCTAGACCGTCTGGCAGCAGTCCCAGCAGGCCATCTACAACGCCATCAACGACCCCTCGGTTTCGGCCATTGCCCCTTACGTCGTTCACTGGGCTGAGTTCGGCTCTGAGCCCGTTGGTGACGGTATGGATCAGGGCAACTTTGTCAACGACCTTGGCAAGTTCCGCGCTACTCTCAACCAGAAGGGAATTTTGGTCGGAATCAGCGAGGATTGGGACAGACCCGGTACCATGAGCGGCAACAACGGCCAGGGACTCGGCTCCATCGGTGCCGGTGTCAAGGCCAACTCTGATGTTGCTCACATCCACCCCATGCCCTTCTACCACTTCAACCAGGCCGAGTCCCAGGCCTGGAGCTACATCCAGTCTCAGATCAACTGGGTCAAGACCAACGTTGGCCTGCCCGTCTGGGTCACCGAGACTCAGTGGGCTTGGGGTCCTACTGACCACTACCCCGGACACACTGATCTGGGCCGCACTCAGTACACCAACTACTGGAAGACCTTTGACAACAACTGCGCCTACTTCAAGTCCAACAACGTTGGCTGGTTCCTCCACGCTTGGAGGGGCGAGGACACCTTCGACATCAACGACCCCAACGGCGGATACATCATCCCAAACTGGAGGCCCCAGAAGTGCTAAACGAATCATGGTGGACGATAATGTGAATAAGCCATCTGTCTTGCAGAAACGGCTACTTTTCGGTGTACATAGCTTTATACGCCTTGTGAAGGCATATACATAAATGTGAATACTCTATATATGGAGTGCTTGTTTATACAAATCCCATGCTGCCAATGTCTCATAAACTTTCTTTGAGTGAAATAGAGAGACTAAACTAAACCCTCGCCGCGACCAGACTCAATTAAATTCCCCACAGAAGGCCAATGAAACTCAGAAACACGATGCGGCGGTGAACAGGGACGAAGCTGAAACTGACAATCGATGCGATTGGCCAAATCTTGTATCCTGCTATAATAATAGGTATTGTTTCCTGCTCCACAAGATTAGTTGCCATCATCTCTCCAAGTGGAGGGTTAACGCTGAGAACTCACGGCTTTAATATTAGAAGATATCTGAGCCATTGGTTGACCCTTCAACACTCCCATGATGACCAAGAACGCAACAGTATTCATGATTGCCCCAGCAGTGATGCAATCAATGAACCATTTGATCAGAGTGTTTCGGATGCTGAACTTGGGACGAGTCGCTGCTTCAGACTGTAATTGAGATCCCTCGCCAATGGAAGCCCCGGCGGCTGCTTCTTCCATCGCTTTGAGTTCAATATCCTTACCTCCATCTCGGAATTTTGTTATGAGAAGATATGCTGGGAAGGACTTTTCGAGAAACTGCTGCCAAAGGTAGTTTGGCGGGGCGGTGATGAGAGAGAGGACTATGAAGCGGAAGAGTTGGATATCGTCCAGATGGAAAGTGGTCTGTCGTTAAGATGATTAGTATAAAGCATTGACACAGTAGAATAGAGACAACAGGAATATGATGCATATTATGCTAAGGAATCTCACCTTGTTCCAGTATGTCTCAATGAACTGAGCACAAAGATTGGACGCTGTTGAAAGGGCGGCCGCCTGAAGCGTCGCAGTCAGGATTGGAGACGGCATCTTGTACCACAATTGTAACAACGTAGACAATTGAACGTCCCCTGAATATGAGTGTCTGTTATGTATGTGTTTTTGAATTGTGTAAACTTTGAAGCTTTGCGACCGCAGACGTCAGAGCAAGGAGGCCATCACGTGAGAGAGGCCTGGACGTGGGAATGGCGATCTGCGGACAAGGTGGAATTTTGGTGGAGATGCTGATGTTATGATGTTGGAAAGTAAAAAAGTCAAAGTTTATTCTATTCATATGTCTACAACTCTGTGAAATACCTTGCCAATCTAATCGTGAGTGCCTTCTATTTTGCCTTAGATGAATTGAGTCTTTGTCCAACACAGTAGCTACAGTGATCAAAACAGTAGCGTCAAACTCTCTTCTGTCTTACGCAGGAATCCTCACCACAATGCGTCCCGTCACTTCGTTATTTTTGAGCTTCTCGAAAATTCTTGGGGTTTCTGAAAAGTCTTCGACTTGAACCATGGGATTGATGATGCCTGCAGCAGCTTGTTCCAGAAGCTCCACCATCTGCTGCTCAGTCCCTACCATAACACCAGTGACAGTGAGCGCTATCAGGGTAACACAATTAGCAACGGTACAATTAATAAATGAGTGCTATCGTACCTTTTACTGCGAATAAACTGGCTGTCATGGGGACAGTGAATGTGGCCGGGGGTAAGCCGATGATGGCCAACAATCCCCCGTTCCGAACCAACTTTGGAGCAAGCTCAAACGCGGCCTCGGCTCCCGATACAATAAGACACGCGTGAGCTCCTTCTCCGGTTATCTCTTTCACCCTCTCTTCGACATTCTCAGTGGCAAAGTCGATGAAGAATTGAGCACCGCATTGTAGACTGAGCTCGCGTTTGGACGCACCGGAATCGACTGCAATGACTTTGTAGCCTCTCAACTTGGTGGCAATTTGGATTCCTATGTGTCCCAGACCACCGCCAGAGCCTTGAACCACCACCCATCCATCACTAGGTATATGATTATCGAGTTTTCCTATCCCGCCTGCCATGGTCAATCCTGCACACAGCAAGGGAGAGGCCAACTCTGAACGTAAGCCATCCGGAATTCTCGTCAAGTATCGCGAGTCGGCGATTACATATTGTTGCAGGGTTCCTTGAACATGAAGACCAGTAAAGACGGGGTTTGCACAATGATTTGAAGATCCGGTTTTGCATCCCGCACAAAGGCCGCATGCGCTGTGAAGCCATTTCACGCCCACCCTTTGGCCGAGTATCGACTCCGAGACGTTCTCGCCTGTTGTGACAACTATGCCGACTCCTTCGTGGCCTATGACGGGCCTGTAATTTCCCCAGCCAAGCATCGCCCGAACCTCTGATCCACTTACAAAGATGTTAGTATCGCCCATAATAAACGGTTGCATGTGAAGAGCATGGTCAAAGTCTTTACCAGATGCCGCTGTATTCCAACTTGACAAGGACTTCATGTTTGCCGGGAGCCTCAACGGGATGTGAATTGTTAATTCGAACGGTTCCATTTGGCCCAGGGTTTTCGATGACGGCTGCGGTTTGGGTGGTCGGTATATGTATTGATGAGCTCATGTTTGAGATTCTGCGACTGGTGATTATCCGGCAAGGAATTATGTAAATTCAGCTAAACACTTAATAGTTGGTGTTGAATTGATGAGCTTTCGTTCTAATAAATATATGGAATTAAATAGTCTGGATTTAACCATCTGCCAAATAACTGTTTTTAGAAAACCTCCATCCGTCTTCCGAAATCCCCGCATCGGCAGTGGGCTCCGGATGCTGTCCTAGTGGGGACGGCTCTTGTGTCGGCATCAGAGCTATTAACTTAACACTCTTTCATAAAGTCTTCAAAAATAGCTGCAATGTCCAGAACCTTTGCATCATATCCACTGTCCCCCAGAAACGTGATACCAAATGGCAGCCGTGCTTCCTCATCCTCTATCCATCCGGCGTTAATGCTGACACCGCATAGATCTACAACATTCGCGGCATACGTGAATAGTCCAAGTTTTGAACCTAGAGCTATCGGGTCATCCAATATCTCTTGTATAGTAGGATGACAGGGCATGCTTGGCACAACTAAAACGTCAATGCCATCTTCCAGTTTGTTGAATGTTCGGCGTGCCGCTGCGATGCACTGCATCTGCGTGGCTTGATCCCGAAACACTTCCCAGGCTTTAACGTCAGATGATAAAACGCCTTCAAAGATCTTTTTTGTGACGGGATGAAATGTGTCGATATTTTCTGTGATGAAGTCGTGTCCGATTGAAGCAAGACGTTCATGGATAAGAGATGCACCGTAGATTAGACCGCCCGCCTTGACAAATGGCATGTAGTCAATATCGACCAGCGTTCCTCCGCACGATTGTAATTTGGCAACAGCTATTTTGAATAACTGTTGGTACTTTTCAGAACACAAATCTAGAAAGGAATCCGGAGGTATGCCAAAAGTGAACCCTCCCTGTCTGAATCCTCGATAATCCACCATCCAGGTAGGAAGACTCGATGGTGGTTTGGCGTATGGATCTAAATGGTCGTACTGATCCATTACATACCAAACCTGTCTTGCATCGTCTAGAGAAGGTGCCAGGACACCAAGTGTATCAAGACTCTGACATGCGGGTACCGCGCCTCTTGCCGAGATGGTACCCTTAGTGGGTTTGAAGCCGACGATTCCGTTGAATGCTGCTGGACCCCGAATGCTTCCGGCGGTGTCGGTCCCAATGGCAAAAGACACAAGTCCAGCGGCGACGGCAACAGCTGGTGCAGAAGATGAACCGCCAGTGATGTGCCTCTTGCTGTGGTAACTATGAGGAGTGCCATAAGGTGACCGGCATCCTGTTAAACCAGTGGCAAATTGGTCGAGGTTCAGTTTCCCTATATATATTGCCCCGGCGTCAAGTAAATGTTGAATTGCCGGGGCAGTTGAAGTCGCAGTGTAGGCGAAGCTGTCGCATGCAACTGTAGTGATCACCCCGGTCACGTCGATATTATCCTTCACGGCGAATGGAATGCCAAAGAGAGGAGGAAGCGCCTTGCCCGCATACGCCGTACATAGTCGTTTGACAGCTGCCAATGTACTCTCTAGAGATTCTTTAGATATCCACAAAGATGGATCAATGCTCTCATATTTCGATATTCGACTGAACACTGATCGTATGACGGCTTCTGGATCCAGTAGACCGTCTCTGTATTGGCTTCTGAGCTCACTGATAGAGGGAAGCGCTGTAGCATCGAGATTTGCAGTAAGACTCGGATTAAAAGCGCGTGATTGATATACCTGTGCAATGAGCTCGCTGCTATGTCCAACGTATCCGAAAAGGCCATTTTGACAGACGATGGTCTCTAATGATGCTGCCACCAGGGCTGGATCGAATCCTTCGGTACAGTCAGAGAGGACGCAGCATTCATAACCTCTATCGTTACACTCTCGTAACGTGCTCGTAACACAACATCTAGAATCACTGTTAGTCGTGTGCGCAGCCAAAGGTCACTGCTTTCTCTAGACGTACTCTGTAGTGACGCCAGTGAGTATCAAATGTGTAATCCCTCTAGCAAGCAACAGCCTATGAAATCCGGTACCCCAAAAGCTTCCTTTTCCTGGCTTGTCAATAATTGGTTCACCAGGATTCGGCTTTAGCTGGTTGATAATATTATGACCCCTCTCTCCTCTCACCAAGAGTTTTCCCATTGGCCCCTCGTCGCCAATGCCCATCGATTGGCTGCCATTTGGCGCACTTACTTGTCTAAATCTTTTCGCAGCAGGTAAATCCGAGAGATTCGAAAGATGGCCTTCTCTGGTATACATAACATGCAAGCCCATGGAACGTGCCGCTTCTAAAGCTCTCTGGACATTTGGTACGATTTTGCGGACGGACGAGAAGATGGCGGGGTTGCCGCATACAATGGATCCGAAACCATCTGGATCTAGAAAATCCCGTTGCATGTCAATCACGATGAACGCTGTGGTAGCAAGAGGAAAGGTAAATCCGTATGGACGAGCATTTGGGAGTGATAGTTTTACTTCTGTAGCCATTTCGAAGGTATGACACAGTGATTCTCGCGTCAAGTCTACGAAAGTAGCAACTTGGATGACATTGGAGATTGAGCGGAGAAGTGGCTCCTGGGTGTTAATAATCGCTCCGATTGGGCTGAATTTGTCACCACGCATATATGAACCACAAGTCTGCCTAATTGCTGATTGCAGCTGGTACGCTCTTGGCACAAGCAGGCAATTTTACGGATGTTTCGTCTTTCGCGAGGTATATATAGCGACCAACATACTTATTGACGGTAATTCAGAACATAGCAGGTCAACCAACACCAAGTGTCAAAGCATCAATGGGATCGAATTATGCGACTTCTCAGCTTCAATGGTAACCGCCTGGCGTGCACCAAGGATCTCATCGACGAACCTCCACCATATGCGATTCTCTCCCATACCTGGGGTGGTGACGATGATGAAGTCACCTTTAGCGACATTACTGCTGGTAAAGGCCCAGATAAGCCGGGGTACCGTAAAATACAATTTTGTGCCAGACAAGCAGCTTCAGATGGGCTATCCTACTTCTGGATAGATACTTGTTGTATTGACAAGTCGAATAGTACAGAGCTTCAAAGGGAGATCAACTCCATGTTCCGACTCTACAAAAACGCTGCCAAGTGCTACGTATATCTGTCTGATGTAACAAAACACAGAGACATTAACCAGGTCGAGTCCTCACCTGCACCGAGTTGGGAGTCTTCCTTTCGCAAAAGTCGGTGGTTCACTCGGGGTTGGACTTTACAAGAACTCTTAGCCCCCGCGACGGTGGAATTCTTTTCGTCTGAATGCGCACATCTTGGAACCAAAGAGTCATTGGAGAGGGAAATTTATGAGATTACTGAAATCCCAATCGATGTGCTTCGAGGACGCCGGCTGTCTCAGATTAGTATCGACAAGCGGATGGCATGGTCAGAAAAACGTTCCACAACTTATCCCGAAGATAAGGCCTACTCCCTTCTGGGCATCTTTGGTGTCTATATACCGCTCATTTATGGAGAAGGGCAGGATAATGCATTTGCTCGTCTTCGGTGTGCAATTAATGAGCAAGGTTAGGCCTCTAATTTATACAGCTCGCTCCCATAGATGGGCCCAATGCTGACTTCTTCTTCTTCCTCAGACATTTTAAAAGGCGAGCTATGTCCCCTCATGTCCGCTGTTTATTATTAACGTGTGTATACACCAGATCACTTTTCTAAAGAGACGAGAGATCGCCTCCTGGGGTGGCTCCCATACATTGACCAGCAACGCTTTTACACCGAATCCCGAAGCGCAAGGAAACCTAGTGCTAGTACAGGCAGCTGGTTTGTGAATAGACACATTGTCCCATGGATAAAAGAAAGGTCTTTACTTTGGTTGCATGGAAAAGGTAAGAATCCATATGAATAGGTGCATATACCTTTCAAAGCTATGGCTGAAAGCAGACGCAGCGGGATCGGGAAAGACAATTATGACGTCCAAAGTTATCGAGTATCTCGAGAGTATGAATGATAGTATGCTTGCATATTATTACTTTTCGTTTCGGAACAAGGACTCTCAAAGTCTTCGCAATATGAAATGTGCCATTTTGGTACAGATTCTAAAGGGGCTTTCTGTTCCTCATCCCGATAACGAGAACAAGTTCTTCATTCCTCGAGCTTTTCGAAGCCTTTATGACACTCATTTCCCATCCAAGACCCCTCCAGTGGAAGAGTTGGACTCTGTACTAATAGAGGTCATCGATCTATCCGAGGAAACATTTCTTATAATCGATGCGTTGGATGAATGCGACTCTGAGTTTGTTAGAGGTGAAGCTATTACTTTCTTGGCCAGCTTGCTCGGAAAGGTCAAATCGAAGCTTCATATTCTCATCACAAGTCGCTTAGAAGTCGATATTGAGACAAAAATATCACAAATATCTATTCCGACAACTTCGGTG
Source organism: Trichoderma harzianum CBS 226.95 (assembly GCF_003025095.1). Taxonomy (NCBI): domain Eukaryota; kingdom Fungi; phylum Ascomycota; class Sordariomycetes; order Hypocreales; family Hypocreaceae; genus Trichoderma; species Trichoderma harzianum. Next base: position 81,922 of record NW_020209271.1, read on the forward strand.
GCTCTCCACGCTACAGATGTTGACCGGGACATACGCAAGCATTTACGAGCCCTGATGAGAGAAGAGGATTCATTCAAAGGTTGGTCTCATGCTCTTAAGGAAAGAGTAATAGAGCACCTTGTCCAGAATGCCGACGGCGTCTTCCGCTGGGCAGATCTCCAAATACAGGGATTGAGGGGTAAAACGCGAGAGATTGACGTTAACCGAGCGTTGAAACGACTTCCTCGCGACTTGGGCGAGACTTATAGCCGCATCCTTCAGCGCATTGATCTGAACAACTACAAACTCGAGGCCATGGCTGTTCTCAGATGGCTCGCATGTTCAACGAGACCTCTGAATCTCGCCGAGATTGCGGAGCTTGCGGTTTTCGACGTGGAAGAAAGCGATGAAGCGAACCTGTTGCCTTCTTCTAGCGAGTACGAATTATCTTGCGTATACCAAAATCGCTTTACCTCGGCATCGGAAGTCTTGAACATTCTTTCCGGTCTCGTCACAAGCACGCAACTATCTGAAACGGACCCCCGGCCGCACAACAGCATCGTCTCGTTCTCTCATTTCTCAGTTAAAGAGTATCTTCAATCAAACCAGGTCGAGCCTTCGTATTTCAAGTTGATATTGAGCGAATGTCATTGGTTTGTTTTAAAGTGCAGTTTCGCTTACATGCGAGCCTTCGACATTGCAGCAAGAGAGAATCGGGAACTGAGAGACTGTCCTCTTCTCCTCTATGCGTGCTTTTCAGTATGGGAACATGCTAAAGAACCTGAAGTATTTTTCGCCAAGGGCGACGATGGCGAGAGTCTGCTCGCCTCCTTCATCGCCTTTTACCTTCAAGAGTACGGGTATGCCATTTCGGTAGCTCTTGAGCGTGCATTCCTAAATTCACAGCGTATTCCAGAGGATGTTTCGCAATTTATTCGCCACTTTATCAATATGGGGGCACATAGTTTGTCGACATATTCTCAATTTTACTCAGCAGTTGCTTTTGCAGACTGCAGCCTCATCAATTTGCTCCTCAGTTGCAATTTAGATGCTCCATACGACATTTTACTGAGAGCAACTCTGGACTTCAACCAGCCAATGGACATTCAAGTCAAAACGTCTACAATAACGTTTGATTCCGATAAACAGCTTCAATTCTCCCCCGTGTCAGGCATTGTGCAAACCGTCGTTGACCAAATGACCAACAAGATCTCTGTTCTGGAACGTGGCTCACAAAAGCCACCATCATCCCGAACCAATACAGAAAATCGCATCGCTGTATGGAAAATACTCCAAGCAGAACCTCAAGTTCAATTAAATGCGAAAGATCGTGATGGGAAGACACCGCTGCTCCTAGCAGCGATACACGGTGATGAAGACTTTTTTAAGTATTTGTTTGCTCAAGATGGCATTGAGACAGATATACAAGAGAGTCATGGATGGGACCTTCTAACTTGTGCCCTATTGGGTAAAAACACTACCATCATTAAGATGATACTTGATCGGGGTAACTTTGACCTGGACCACATGGATCTCTATGGGCGAACCAACTTCGAATGGAGCACCCATTTGGGGTTACACGCGGTTCTAGCGTCTGCATCAATGATACCAGAAGTTTCTCGTCAAACCTCCGAGATGCGCCAGATTCCATTCACCGTCATCAAAGAAATAGCTACCGATGGAGAAGTGTGGGCGTGCATATTCTCACAAGACGGCTCAAGACTAGCTCTTTGCCTTTCCTCCAATAAGGCTCTGATCTTCGACCTCCAAAAAGACGAATTACAAAGCACCTTGGACCACGAAAAGCCCGTTACTAAAGCGTCCTGGAGTCCGGATGACTCGTTGATTGTGACCCTCAGCCTTGATGGTAAGCCAAGGCTATGGGATTCCGAGGCAAGATTATTTACCCTAAATCTCTTTATGGCTGCTTTCAAACTGACAAATTTGCTAGAGCGGAGAATTGGTCAAAATTCTACCCCTGCATCATGAAGCCGGAATGGGATGTCATTGGTCACTTGACGGCAGATATGTCATCTTGACTTCCTTGAGTGACACACTTGGTATCGTGACTATGGAGATATCCGATGGTCATTATCGCCCATGGATCGAAGTTCAAGGTCTTCGCGTCCAATCTAGTGCCATGTCAAGGGATGGAAAGTGGCTTGTGGCAGTAACATATACAAAAGAGCTGCTCATCTTTCAAGTTGCGGCTGCGGAGCTAGTAACCAAAATCTCTCTGTCAGAGCGCCCGTCTTGGGTTTCTATCAGCGACGGCCTCGGCCTCATTCTTATGGGATACGTTGATGGGGGGTTCGATATTCGGCTTCTCCCGAGCGGTGAAGTCATTCAACAACGTCCTGGAATCAGCAACACCGATTTCCTGCTTCAAGGGTCCGTAGGGGGAGAAAATGATACATTTCTCTTGAGGGCTGAAGAAAGTAAGTCACTATCAAGTAATTTTTCTGACTGCAAATAAGAGCTCACAAAACAAATAGACGGTTATATAAGCATCTGGGATCTGAATTCGGGAACTCTTGCAGGGCTCGAACACGGCCACTATCCTGAACGAACAAACTATGCCGCATGGAGTCCGGTCGATCCTTGTATCATCGCATCTGGCGGAGACGATAATAAATGCAGGATGTGAGTACAGCTTTTGATATAATGGATTTGACAAGTCAGTAAACCAGTATAGCTAACAAAGACCAGCTGGTCCTGCCGAAATAAATTGCTTACCTATCAAGAAAACTAATGACTCGCAGAGAAGGATTTATATCCTAAAGAGAATATTAATTAAGTGGCTTAAGGGATACGAGCATAATTCGTCCGTGTGACTATAGCTGACCTATAGAGATAATCTCAACAAAGAGCACGATACTCCTCGTGGGGGAAATCTATTAATAGGTATCCGAAGAAATTACACCTTTGATCCTCTTACTGCGTCACACGACTGCTATAATAAAATGCCATGGCTGCCTGACGCAGGGTTACACCTCTTCCGAGACACAATGACCTGGTTGTGGATACCCACGTGAAGTGGGACAGACATATCGTGGCCACGCTGAGGCTCTGCGGGAGCTGACCCTCTAGACGTGGCAAGTAATCTGTGGCATCTTAAAACCTCTTCGGTGATGTTGTGGCACCCAGTTGAGTCCCATTACCTATGGACTCCAGCCGGTGACATGGTCGCTCAGGCTGAGAAGGCTGCTCTAGTGTATTTCATCCCTTGAATTATATGACAATGGGCCATTAACAACTGGACACATGGGATATAGCACTCCACTATCCCACGAAAGCACTTTCGCATTCATTATGTTGCCATTACTATGGAGATTTGGGCTGCAAATGTTTCACATCATAGTTGCAGGCTGCATTGAGGCTCATCCGGCGATATCGGATGTTGCGCAACTTGGGATATGCCTGGCATGAGCCTCTTGAAGGAAAGGTGGCGAAGCCCTCCTATCTCCCTTGCATTGAGACTGATATATAAAGAATTTGAAGTCTCTGCAAGACAATCTCTGCCACACTTTTGTTCAACTTGCTCAAGTCCAAGTATTAGTTATGAAGGCTTCACTTATGCTCGGGGCCATTGCCCTATTTCCAACAGCAATTTCAGCCAAAGCATCGCCACCCGCAGCAATTGTGAGTCACTATTACCATTAATCATGCCATAGCACTGACAATGTTTTCAATTTAGGACGAATACTGCCGTCAAAAAGGTATGTCAGCCCACCGCAGAAGGCTATAGCTGCATTAACACTGGAAAAGGTCAATTTGCCCAGCTGGTGAAAGGAGTCTGGAAATGTGTCCAAATCTCAGATATATGCAGTCCCAGTGAGGATATAGCCACTATTCACCATGATAAAGATACAGGTGAATGGGTTTGTTGCTTAAAGGGCCATGAGCTTAAAAATGGTGAATGCGTATCACCTGAACCAGAGTGTGAGTAGATAATTGTCAAATGAGTGTTAGCGGTAACTTACATCATCTCTAGGTCCTCTTCCTACTGGATTCTGCAAATCTCCCACTTGTGCACAAATCCTAAGGTCTGCCGAACTGGAGACTCTTCTCCGTCAAGCCTTTTCAGAATGTTTCCCCCACGATGAGATACATCTGGATTCATTCATCAAGTATCAAATAAATTCTCTCGAGACTGGAATCAACCTTTTTGAAAAGATTCATCAAGACAAGAAGGATTCACTCCTGGTCCAGGGGCGCCAATCACCTTTCAGTCCCTCTAGGGAATGGTGGAATTGTCCTCAGGATAATTCGCCCTGCAAATGGCTCGCTTTGGAGAATAATAATGCCCCCAAAAAGTTGGCCCCAACAGGTCGTGAAAAATTGATTCTACCTAACCCAAACCAATCAATCCCCAATTACGTATATCCATTCGATATGTGGGTGACAAAGCTTGCCGGTGGACAATTCACACTTTACATCAACGGCGAACAGATCGAATCGCATGACTCAGGTCTTGACTTTTTTATCCCTGCTGGTGAGCCATCATTCTAAGCTTGGCAAAATTAGGCCCAATGAAGCCCAATTACTGTGTTACTGACGGGTGTCATTAGGAACTGCCGCTGATGATGTTTGGTACAAGTCTGAAACTGGTGCCATGATTCACTTCTACGGATCGTGCTCTACCTATACCCCGTGTTTGGGAAGAAAAGTCGTTCCTTGGACTAGAGGTGTTTCGCATAAACGACTAGGACAAGATGGAGAGATCTATATTGGCCAATATGATGAAGACTTGGTTCTTACCATTGCCGATACTGAGACGACTTCCGAGCAATACACTGTTTTCGCCGACGGCGTGAAGCTTGGCTCTACCCATGGCAGGCTCACTCTAGGAGACGAAAAGTACAAGAGATCCAATATCCGTATGGTTGATGTGGGATCTGGAGCTGCCGGCGCTCTACGAAGTATTGCGAACGATGGGTTTTGGGGATCATTCAAGATTCCTAGAGGTAGGGACATATGACTTCGTAACTTGAAGCACAGGGGCTCTAACATTTCAACAGGAGCTAAGAAGATTACCATCGTTGACGATTCGTCTGATTTCGATTTCGCCTTTGAGTATCGTCTTGATACCGCATGTAGCTGCTAAAGAGAAGGATTTGGCCGTGAAAAAAAGCACGTTGGTAGAGAAAATGTTAGTTTGGTATAGGTTTGCATTCGTGGTTCTCTAGAAATCAGCGCGGTGAACATTTGCCTACATTACAATAGCTATTTAGATAGAGACAAAAAGTTTGTTTACATCATCAAGAACTTCACAATTTTGATAGACACGCCATGTGTCAACCATACTGTGATGACTTTTAATAGCAGCTTCTGCAATTGACAACGCAACTAAGCAATCTTTAACGTTCAAGCTAACTGTATGCTAAGAAACGTGAATTATTGTACGGTGAATTAGAATGAACTACACACACCGACCTGTCGTCATTCTCGCTCTAGATGAACGCCTCTGGCGCATCTTGCCTGGGCATGAGGGGTTGCTGCCTGCATAGTATTTTAGCGGATGCAAAACTTTGCCCCCATGATAACGCATGATATAATGCACATATACTCTGGCTATGTGAAGCTGTGTTTAGTTGTGACGACACAAGCAGCTTTGCAATCAAGATCCTCATTTTCTATCTACACTTAATCCTCATACTTCACAATGCCTTCCTTTATCTTTCTCATGAAGGCCAATGTCATGGCTGAAGCCCCACCAGCAGAAATCCCCCCAGAAATCTTCGAGTCAATGTGCAAGTACAACGAAGAACTGAACGATGCCGGAATCTTACTTGACGCTCAAGGCCTCCGACCAACTTCTGTTGATAGCTATCGATTGACGTACTCCACTGACAATCCACCGGAAGTTATTCCAGGACCTTTTAACGTCGCTACGGAAACTCACATCTGTGGCTGGTGGATTGTCCAAACCAAGGATGCGGAAGAGGCTCTCAGCTGGGCTAAGAAGATTCCGATGCAATCAGGGGAGATTGTTGTTCGACGGATTGGATGTGTGGAAGAGTTGGGCGATGGTTTCACAAAGGAATTACGAGAACGGGAAGCAAAATTACGGATTCAGGTCGCAAAGAGAGTGCTGGAACTTGCGCAAAAGGACAATGGATCTATTTAATGGACATGCGCCTTTAATGTTAGTAGTAGGATAGGATGTTTTGGAGTTGAATCAGTAAAGGGAGTGACTGGTCGGTAGCCTAAGTTTGTATATATCCAGCTTCCCAGCGACTACTAGCTGAGTGTCTGGTTCTTCCAGGTGTCTGCTATTACCTCTCCCCTTTCCTATAACCCGCTGCTATTGTAATCAAAGTAAGACCTGCTGACTGTGTGACACAAGACGCTGTATAGCCAAAGTTCTGGCTGGCAAATATGTACAAGAGGTAGGAAGTGGAGTTGACGCTTTAGACATAGACATTAAGAAGATTTCTGTCTATATTGAGCAATAGATGAGCCTTTTCACCTTACTCAGTTCAAAACATACACTCTGTGGGCGCTGAAAATGGCAACATCGTTTAGATTGCATGTAAACATGTTCGTTTTCTCGACGACTACACCCGTCCGTATCCCACGTTGTCAGCACACGGGGGCTGGTTCATGAAGGCCGGCAGTCAAATGACCATATCATCACTCTGTGTTACGTTTTTGAGAGCTCACTACGCAGTTTATCTCTTAGCTCTAATCACACATAATCAGGTAACATAAATGATTCCACTCGTGACCGAACGGAACGCGTTTGCGACGACAGCAGTGAAGAATAAAGATTTCTATCTTCCTCCATATGAATATTGGTGTACACCCGACTTAGTGCCCGATCAGCGGGTATATCTGGTTGTAGCTTGAATTTATCCAATCCAGAGCTCGCGTACAAGACCGAGTAGATCAACTCCCTTCTCTTCCTTCAAGGCCTTGGGGGCTAATGTAATTTGATATATTCACTAGAACATTCTGCTCATTAACAGCGTTCTGTTTTGCGCGTTTCTTAGCAATACATCTAAGCCCCGGAACCTTAGATATAACGCTTAAGAGTTGGCTTTTTAAAGGTATTGATCCTGTCTTCTCCTCATATATAAGAAAAGAAACAGTCAGGACCAAGAATACCCAGTAGACGTTATAGGCAATAACAGAGCCATAAGTAGCAGTATTTTGCCAGCCGAGAATAGAGTTAAAAATGTCCCAGCCGTTATCGGTTTCAGGGTTGCAGCAATTAATGTGCCACACCGTTTCGGTAATGTCGTAACTTCCTGGGCCCGACCCAACTTCTGCCACATCTGAGCCCACACGCTGGGCAAACGTGTGGTATTGAAGACTCCAAACAGATTTGGAGAACATGCCAGCGGCAATCAGATACAAAACGCTAGTGGAAGCAATGAGGAAGATTTGAATCGACATGAGGTTACCACCACGGTAGATAAAGAAGCCGACAGCGAGACCAGCAATGATCCCGCAAACAACAGGTAGAGGGAAAGCGGTGGCAGGCAAGCTAAGAGAGACACCACCGACAAACACAACAGCTTCAACACCCTCTCTCAGGGTCGTGATGAAAGGCAGGATGAACATGACATGTCTTCTTGACCAGTCACCGAGCCAAGTGGTTTTCTTGGTTGACTCGGCTGACTTCTCGGCCAGGGCCTGTGCGATCTTGACACGCCACTTGTCTTTCATCTTGTTGATTCTCAAGAGTGCAAGTCCCATGAAGGAGATGATGATGGTGGCAATCAGGTAAAATATGCCCTCCCACAGATCCTCAGACTTTGACCAGATATCCTTGCCGAGGCCATAAAACGCTCCGATGAAGCCACCGCCAATGATAAGACAGATGATGATACCTGCGAACGAGCCGAGCCATACTTGCCTGACCAGGCGTTTATAGATGGCTTGATCCTGGTCTGGTCCTCCGAGAGATTGTTTGAGGAAGGACAACAGCACGGAGATGATGATGACCGCTTCCAAACATTCTCGAAACACACTTTTCAACAATCATTAGTACTAGGTTAAACATAAGGTGTTGAAAAGTAAACCTACATGAAGAAAATCTGGACTGCAAACACGTTCTTCGCCATTGTGTCTACCGGATGGCACCCAAGGCCAAGAGAGACAAACTGGGTGAGCTGAAAGATGGAGGGAAGAGAAACGAGCTGGTTCAATTGGTACGGCGATGGGCAATCTAAGTATATTTAGCCATTGATGGCTATATGGGGCACACGTTATACGAATTGAACTGGTTAAGGTTGGGAAAATTTTATTCCCCGTCTGTCCCCAACCGACCTGAGCCGGAACCGCAAGGGCAACTTGTAATGGAAACTCGAATTGGCTCCCCGACGGATCATTTCGACACCGGTCGGAAGCAACCAGAGAAACGGGGCTGAACATGGCTCAAGCCAAATCAGATGATCAGATATGATCAGATAACAGAATCGTCCAGTCAGAAGCTGTTGATGCATCTCCAGCTCCGGCGCTTCGGCTAAGACGGCACCGTGGCCCACCATCGCCAACCGCCTTTTTGGGACGTTTGGGTTATCTGATCGTGGGCAAAAATAATCTGATCAGGGAAAATGGCTCAACTACAGGGCCGAAACATAGTTATCTGATCACGCCAAACGGCAACTCGGCAGAGCTATTGAACGCTTCGGGGGGTTCGCTGTGAGTCTAAACGGGCCTTAATTCGTTTTCGGGTCGTGAGAACAAGGATCTAGTGCTGCGATGGTCGGCACAACTGCTGTAGAAATTTTCATCTAGCCTGCGGGGATTACTTAGTTTTTTTCTTCTTCTTCTCCGTTTCGTTGTCGTGGGTAGGGATTGATTATCTGATTGATTGGCAATTGACCTCGGAATGTGTTGGGGAGAAGAGGAAGTTGACCTAGTCTCTGTGGTGCCCTTGTGTCGGTGCCGAAATAGATATCAACCTTGACACACCCACACTCACCTGAAAGTGGCAGAGGAGAAGCCAAAGTCAGTTGTGTCCAAGATGAAGCGCTTTTTGGTTCTGGCTCTCGCGGCCCTTGGCTGCCAGGCCAAGACGGTCACATACGACTTCAATGTCACCTGGGTCACGGCCAACCCCGATGGATTGGCGGAGCGCAAAGTCGTTGGAATCAATAACCAATGGCCGCTGCCTCTGATTGAGGTTGACAAGGGCGATCAGCTCGTCGTCAACATGCACAATGGCCTTGGAGACAGGCCGTGCTCAATCCACTGGCACGGCATATTCCAAAACACCACAAACCACATGGACGGCGCTTCCATGGTCACGCAGTGCCCCGTTCCTCCTGGACAGAGCATGACTTACAACTTCACCGTGAACCAGAACGGCACCTACTGGTATCACTGCCACACAGACTACTGCTACCCCGATGGTTACCGCCAGGCGCTCATCGTGCACGACGAGCATGCGCCATTCAAGTTTGATGGAGAGTTTACAGTTACCTTGTCTGACTGGTACCACGAGATGGTTGATGGCATTTTGTCGGCAGAGTTCATGTCTGTGTACAACCCTACCGGCGCGGAACCTATTCCATCATCTTTCCTCTTCAACGATACCATGAACACCAGCCTCCCTGTCGAGCCGAACAAGACATATCTGATCCGACTCATCAACATCAGTGCCTTTGTTGCGCAGTACTTTTACATCGAAGGCCACACCTTTAAGATTGTGGAAATCGACGGTGTGTACACGGAGCCTACCGAGGCTGACACTCTCTACATTGCTGTCGCTCAGAGATATGCGATCCTCCTGACGACCAAGAACGAGACGACCACGAACTATCCCATTGTCACCGTGGCGGACTCTGCCTTGCTTGATGACATCCCCGACGATCTTCAACTGAACAACACCAACTGGCTGGAGTACAACAAGAATGCCGACCACCCACAGGCCACAATCAATGTCACTGACGCCACGGAGCTCGTTCCCTTTGACGATATCACACTGGTGCCCGTAGACAAGATGGAGCTTCTCCCCGAGCCTGATCTGGAGATTAACGTGACGGTCATCATGAACAACCTGAACACCGGATTCAGCTACGCATTCCTGAACAACATCTCTTACACCAAGCCCAAGGTGCCATCTCTCCTCACCGCACTGTCGGCTGGAGATTTGGTGGCCAACAACGAGATCTACGGCGAATTCACGCACCCCATGGTCCTCAACCACAACGATGTCGTGCAGATCGTGGTAAATAACGCCGACGGTGGTTCGCACCCGTTCCATCTCCACGGCCACAACTTCCAGGTCATTGATCGTGCGCCGCCATATGGCGAGCACTTTTACGACTACTTGAACGGAGATCCTGTCTACTACGACCCAAGCAACCACACCGCGTTCCCCAAGATCCCGGCCCGCAGAGACACGTTCGTTCTGCCGCCCCAAGGCTACTTTGTCATGCGTTTCGTTGCCGACAACCCCGGCGTTTGGCTCTTCCACTGCCACATTGATTGGCATCTTGCTTCCGGTCTGGCCATGATCCTGATCGAGGCTCCTCAGCAGATGCAGGAGCGCATCAAGATTCCCCAGGATCACCTCGACGTTTGCAAGGCCGCTGGAATTCTCACCAATGGAAACGCCGCGGCTGACACAGCAAACTTCCTCGATCTCAAGAACCAAGCTGCGCAGCCGGGCTGGATTCCCGATGGATTCACGGCGCGAGGAATCGTTGCGCTTGTGTTTTCCATTCTGTCTGCCATCATCGGTATCATCAGCATTGTGATTTACGGCCTGGCGGATGTCAAGAACAAGCAGGCGGACGAGAACGTTCCCGAGTCAGAGCAGGGTGAAGTTGCGGTGGAGGAGACTGTGGAAAACCCGCCCAAGTCCTGAAGGGAGAAGGGACATGAGTTTTTTGATGATTGCATGTGATGGTTTAAGTTAGGTTTTGGTAAAATACCCCGTGTAATGGTGGTGGGAAAGGAAATACAAAATGGAGTTTGATGTTTCTTAATTGAGGCTCTTTTGCATAGTTTCAAATGTCGATTGGAATACTTTGTTCAACGTGGTGGTTTTTGTCTTGATAATCTCGGGATCTGCCGCAGCCATTGTCTTCAATATTATGCCGTGTCGACGCTCTTCAGTCAATGTGAAGACATTTGATCGTTTGCAATGCTAGATTATTCGCCACCACACTCTACAAACGCATATTCGCATGGAGACGTTTATTCGAAAATTGCATCACTGCGAATGTCTCAGCAATTGTCAGCAAATATGGAAATAGTAGCGTCAAATTGCCCCCACGACGCTGTCTTCGGATGCGGGGCCCGAACGGAAGATTCCATCTTGAGTCCATCGGATAGCATCCATGGCTACTCTGGATTATTAATGCCCTAGCCTCCAAATATGTAGCAGCACGTTTATATTCCCCCAGTTGTGAAAAATATATCACGTCAAACACCAACATCATATTTGTTGTTTGAATCTGTTAAACTCAACAACATGGCTGTCGTACACGCAGGTCCCAACGACTCCTGGCATGGGGAAATCAAGTCTGGTAGCCAGTTCCCTCCCGAAGCTGGCCGCTATCATCTCTACGTTGGACTCTTTTGCCCATTTGCGCATCGCGCGCTCCTAGTGAGATCCCTCAAGGGATTGGAATCTCTCATCGATGTGTCGGTTGTGAAGCCGTATCCAAAGGGTGACGACAATGGATGGCCGGGCTGGCGATTTCCTGCTTCAAACGACGAGTACCCCGGAGCGACAGTGGACAAACTGTTTCAGTCCGAGTACATGCATGACGTCTACTTCAAATCAGATGCCGATTACAAAGGACGATACAGCGTCCCGGTCCTGTGGGATACGAAAACCGGGACCATTGTGAACAATGAAAGCGCCGAGTTGCTGCGCTGGCTTCCAAATGCGTTTAACGATGTACTACCACAGGATGGACAAAAGTCTGAACCTGATCTCTATCCGACGCATTTGAGAAGCGAGATTGATGAAATTACTGAGTGGATGCAGAGAGATCTAAACTCGGGAGTGTACAAAGCTGGATTTGCGGAGACCCAGGAAGCCTACAATGAGGGTGTGATTACTGTTTTCGCGGCCTTGAATCACCTTGAAACCCTGATCCATCGCAACGGAGGACCTTACATCCTAGGCAAACACCTCACTGAACTCGACATTAGGGCGTACGCCACAATCATCAGATTCGACGCTGTCTATGTTCAGCACTTCAAATGCAATCTAGGGACGATTCGCGCAAATTACCCCGTTATTCACGAATGGCTGAAGAATCTCTACTGGAACGTGAAGGGATTTAAAGAGACGACGGATTTTAAACACGTCAAAGAGAACGTGAGTAAGCCTTTGAACAAGCCAAACTTGTCCGAAACTAACTTTGCGACAGTACACAAAGAGTCATGCAAAGATCAATCCGTTAGCAATTACTCCCTTGGGGCCGTTCCCTGATGTGGAAGAAGGCATTGACTTGGACTTTGCCCATCTTAAGCCGGGATCCGTGAAGTATCCGATCGTGCTTGAGAGACAGGCCGAATTATACGCTTAGATGGCATGTTTAAGGCAGATGAAGAATTTTTTGGCATAATCCGGGGCTATAATACACCTTGCTCTTTTCTATATCTACAAGTACCATAGTTTATCAACCAAGGATATTAGATCATGGCCTTCCCATGGCACGCTCAATCTCTTTCAGTGCTGCGAGGACCTTTTCGTCGTACTGCCGTCTTCCAACAATCTGCAGACTCACCGGTGCATTAACATACTTCTCTGGGCTGTACATCTGATACACAAATCGGTCCTTCTCGTTCTTCGGTACGTAGTTGGGGTCCTTGACATCCTTGACCTGATCGACGGTGGTAACGGGGAAGACAACAGCCGGGTAATCCAGGAGGTTCCATTGCGAAGTGTAGCCCCAGTACCGAGACTGCTCATGGGGAGCAGCAGCGCCGAAGGATGGAGGACACAGAATGACGTCTACTTCTCTTTCGCCGTTGGCTGCGGTGGCTGTCCAGGCCTTGGCATATCTTGCTCGGTACGCATCTCGTCGAGCACAAATCTTGACACAAGTGTTAACTGCTGTGACTTAAGTGATGGGGAGAGAAAGCACTTACATCCCAAAGTTCGGGTACGGTCATCTTCTTGACGCTAGGCTGCTCTTCAATAATGAATTTCGTCAAAGGCAAGATGGGTTCCCCGGTTGAGTTCATCAGATTCATGACTTCTTCGCCGCCATCAGGCCAGTAGAGCCCTGAGATAATGTCCCAGGCCTCATCATGGCCAAGTGACTCGCAATTCCAGTCAACCACCTCGTGGCCGGCCTTTCGGCAGGCGGCGGCAACTTCTTCTAACGCGCGCCTCATGGGGGGATGTAGCTGGACAACACCATCCCACCATTGGACGGCAATTTTAAGCGGCTTCGTGAAGGTGTACGGCGTCCACGGTTTGGCTGTAAGTGATGGGTCAAGGCGCCACGGCTCGTTGGCAATGGCAACCTTCATGAACAGCTCGACTGCGTCACGCTCTACAGTCATCGGTCCTGGGGTGGAGAGGATTGTCTCCTTGCCAGCCATGTTGGCCTTTTGTCCGGCAACTGAAATGCGCTTGGAAGATGGCCTGGAAACATATTAACTCACACTGAACCAGTGACATGGTAGGGTTGATAGAATTACTTGAAGCCGTAGATGCCAACATGAGCTGAGGGGCACCGAACACTGCCTCCGATATCGCCACCAACGCCCTGTGCAATTTATCAGTCTCATACTCGCAAACCACAAGCATCGTCACTCGTATCACTTACAAGAATACTACCACGAATACCAACCAAAGCAGATTCGCCACCAGAGCTACCGCCGGGTGTCAGATCCCGGTTGTATGGGTTAACCGTCCGTCCATAGACATTGCTCTCGGTCTCCAAGTGCATGATAGTTTGCGGCTGAGTTGTTCTGGCGTAAAAGACACACCCTTCGCTGTACAGAATGTCGTAAAGCAGATTGGAGGTGTGCTCTGTCTCAACCCAAGCAGCGTAAGAGGCAGAGGTTTTAATGTTCTTGCCAACCATGCCATGGTGCTCCTTGGTTGAGATGGGGAGGCCAAAGAAGGCACCCTTGGGCTCCGGCAGGGAATCGAGGTGCTTTGCACGAGCGATGGCCTCGTCCCACAACAGCTCAGTAAGGCAATTCGTCTAAATCTGTTAGCAATTGTGCTTATTCTGTGGTGGTTATGGAAGTAATGCATGGTGTTGTGGGAGATATATGAGGACATACAGCAGCTTGGGCTAGCGCAGCTCTGCGCAAAAAGGCCCGCGTCACCTCCTCGACGGAGATCTTCTTTTCCCGGAGGATCTTGAGCAGTTCTGTGACGGAATACTTTTCGGTGATTTCGAGTTCTCGCGCCGTCAGCACGGACTTTGGCAGATCTTGTGAACTCAGGGGCAGGACATCGGGGATGCCCTCCAGCTTGGGCTCGACCTTGGCCAGGCCAGCATCGCGCCGGGCTCTGGCTAACGAGACTTTGTCTTGCCAAATTGTGATTTGCTGAGCGTCACCCATGATGCCTTATGTAATATCCCTTATTGAATCAACCGTGCAAGTGTAATTAACAAATGAAATCCACTGTGTATTGTGTATCAAGTCTCTGATTAATGAAAGAAGAAAGATGGTTCATCAGCTGTGGCGACAAGAAGGAACGTGGCCGGCTTATAACGGCCTCGGAACCAAATCATGGGAGATACCGGCCTCGCGACTCCGGGGAACGTCTTGCCCCAATTGGCAACCCAACCGCACTGGGCTATTACCATATCTAATCGCTACCCCTCAGCCGTCAGGCAAAATGAGGGGTTGCGATGGGGAGGATGGAGAATGGCTGGGTCGGAGGTTGATAAGCTACTAAGGAGCTGGAGGCGTGTGCCGAGCTAAGGAGCTAGAGAGAAGAGCCGTCTCACGTGTTGGGATTTGCGAGTTATTGCCTGGATCGAGCCATTGTTTTGCATTCTATGGAGTATTACATAGCTAAAATAGTGCGGGTATAGGCGGGCGGGCCAGCGGGAAGCCATCATCACTCCGATATCGTACTTGCACGTGTAAGCGCAGTACCGTTACTGAATATTGTCACAGTTTGAATTGGTTGCTATAGAGATGTAGGTATTTTAAACAAATAAGACTTTACTTGAGATTGTTAAAGAAGTACTTTTAATTTTTTGTCTACTACTCCCGTAGACGCCCAATTTACAGACAAGAATTACAACTCGGTTCCCAGATTTACGTGCACCGCCTTGGACTGCGTATATGCGTCCAACGCGTACTGACCCAGCTCTCTTCCAATACCCGACGACTTGTAGCCTCCAAACGGAATGCCGAAATGTGAGTCGCCCGATGAATTGATGAAAACCATACCAGCTTGAATCTTGCGAGCGACTTTGTGTGCCTTTGTCACCTTTTCAGTAAACACCGCGGCTGCCAGGCCGTACGATGTATCGTTGGCCTTTGCAATGACTTCCGCCTCGGTGCTGAACTTGGAGATTGCAACGACGGGGCCAAAAATCTCCTCCTTGACAATCTTCATGTCTTCAGTAGTCTAAGATTAAAACATTGTTAGTGATCCATAATGGAGAAACGGATAATAAACAGGGAAGGGATCATACATCCGCAAAAACGGTGGGCTGGATAAAGTATCCTTTGTCGCCATGCTTGGCACCGCCGTGGAGGACGCGAGCGCCAGACTTCTTGCCCTCATCGATGTAGCCCAAGACCTTTTCAAATTGCGCCTTGGAAACTTGAGGGCCTTGGTAGGTGTCCTCATTGAAAGGGTCGCCAATCTTTGTTGCGTTATCCTTGGTTTTGGCTGTGAATTTGGTGAGAAACTCGTCGTAAATGGTATCTTGTACATAGATTCGAGATGTCGATGTGCACACCTGAGTATAGCTATTAGATCATGAAAGAAGGCTTAAAAAAGCGCTCATTGGCGAAACTTACTTGACCCATGTTGTCCATGATTCCACTGTGACACCACTTCACAGCCTGGTCAAGGTCTGCATCGTCAAAAACAATGCTAGGGCTCTTGCCGCCGCATTCCAGAGTAATGTTCTTCAGGTTGCTTGCAGCAGACTTCATGATGGACCTTCCAGTGGCTGTGCTGCCGGTGAAGGCAATCTTGTCCACGTCCATGTGCTCCGCAAGAGCTTTGCCAGAGATATATCCAAGACCGGGAATAATGTTGACTACGCCAGGTGGGAAGCCAGCCTCAGCAATGAGCTTACCAAAGTATAGGGCCGAGAGAGGAGTTTGCTCTGCGGGCTTCAAGACAATGGTGTTTCCGCAAGCCAGAGCTGGCGCGACCTTCCATGCAAGCATCATGAACGGATAATTCCTGGCGCTCAAGTTAGTCGCTCCAATACGCCCTTTCAAATTTTGGGGAATCCCTTACCAGGGAATAATCTGACCACAGACACCGAGAGGTTCCTGTATGACATAGGCCAGCTTATTGGGTCCAGTCTCAATAGTTTTGCCAGTGATCTTGTCCGCGGCACCTGCATAGTACCGAAAGACGTTGTAGCTCTCGAGCAAATCTCCTCCATATGCGTCGGAGAATGACTTGCCGTTATCGAACGAATCGATACTTGCCAGGAGCTTCTGATCTCTCTTAATTAATTCGGCTAGCTTATATATCAAAGCGCCTCGCTCAACGGCCTCGAGCTCAGACCATTCTCCCTCAAAAGCGCGGCGGGCAGCGGCGACGGCTTTGTCTACGTCTTGCTCTGATGCGCCTTGTAAAGTTACAATCTCCTCATCATTGCTATTGGTCCAGTCAGCAAACTCTCGTTGTTCAAATAATCACTTTTGACATGGAAAGGCGGCCGGAGTGCCTTACGTAGGGTTATAGACGGTAAACTTTTCGCCGTTGGCGGGGACGTATTCATTGTCAATGAAGAGCCCTGTAGGCTGATCGTAGTTGAGCTCGTTGGGCAGAGACACCTTGAATGTAGAAGTCATTTTGTGTAGGGTACTGTGTTATTGAGGATTGAGGGGAATGAAACGCAAACCGCGCCAACGAAGCAGAGGCTGCTTTATATACATTCGCCTCAATGGCTTGCAAGACATTGATGTAATCTGACAGTCGTATTTCTAAGACATCCACCCCTCAAGGTACATAAATCGCCTCACGCGGGGAGCCGCACCCACAGTTTAATATTAGCTACACTATTTGTAGTTATTCGTGGAGGTTACACGCATCTAATCAGGGCAAACCACCAACACTGCTAGAACAAAACTCTACTGCTAGTGATTACGTGTTATGCCCGGCGGTGCATTCCGTAACGATCTCAAGATCTTCTTCAGCCCTACAACATGGCCTCTTCCTGTTTTCCAACAATATTCCAGCTGTGCAATCCAGCCCATCAAGGTTGAAATATCTAGAATGACACAAGTATCTCATCAACTAGGTACAAACATATTTGCGATGCCAAACTTGAATTATGGAGCACGAATTATAGATCGCTGATAAGAAGGCTGGCTGTCTCAGAGTGGAGTCTTCCCCTCACGGTCAGCCGAACGTGGCGGGGAAGATGCTATTGAGAAACAATTCCGTCAAGATTCTTTCTCGCAGCTTACCAAAGGCAGTAAAGTCCTTATCGAGCTTGAGCCCCGTATGAACTTTAGCAGCCGTTCCGAGCTTAGCTTCCACCACAGACAGATAGCACCGGTATATATATCTCGCTTCATCCCGAGTTTATCACGTTTTCACGATGGCATATCAAGGCCCCCACTTGACAGCGTTAACAGCGTCAACAGCGGCGATTGCTTTGACTTGAGAAAAAGCACGGGGGGTGTTGCTTTATCTCAGACGTAAAGATGCGGCCCGAGAAATAGTATAAGGGCCATGGATCCCTCCTCATTATTTTGTTTGGTACCTATCTTCAAGCACTCCTACGTATGAACGAGCCATTAATACAGTGTGCATTGCAAATTGATACACCTCCCCGTTATTAACTATCAATCTTTGTTCCTAATACATTAAGAATTTGACAAGCACTCTAGGCCTTCTCAGCCTCCACAGTCACAATCTCATCGGGATTGGAGCGGTAAACCATGGCGGTAAGACCAATCTCGTTGTTAATCTCCTCCATGCGCTCAAAGTCTGCACGTGCGGCACCTTCGCTGCCAAAGACAATGTCCTGATAAAAGTCAGTATAACGTTCATGCGACGGCTGGTTTTATGAGAGTGTGTCCTTACCATTTCCTCCAAGGTAAGACGCTTGGTCTCAGGAACGAAGAAGTAGACAAAGGCGGCACCAAGGTACGTAAGTATTCCGAATAGAATATAAGTACCATAGGTGATGCCTTGCAACATGTCGGGAGTAACCTGTCCAATGCTGTGGAGAGTAGATTGTTAGAAATTTGATGCCATGAACTCGTAGTTTGTAATCGACTTACATAAAGTTGTTCATCCAGTTGCTGGATGCTCCCAAGGAGACACCATAAGGTCGAGAGCTCAATGGCCAGATTTCGGCGACAATGATCCAAGCACAAGGTCCCCAACTGTAACCAAAATGGACAACAAAGAGCCAGACCATGGCAACGGCTGCCCAACCGGCAGCCTTGTGCTCGGGCCAGCTGTCAGAGTTCTTGGCGAAGAGGATGGCGATGATGATGTGGCAAGTGGCCATACCGATAGCACCGACAATGAGGACTGGCTTGCGTCCAATTCGGTCAATCCACAGCACGGCGGGGGCAGTTGCGACGAACATGACGATACCGACGACACCAGTAGCCAGCAGAGAAACAGTGTTGTCGGTCTGACCTAGCTGCTGGAAGATGGTAGGGGCGTAGTAGAGCACAGCGTTGATTCCCGTCCACTGTTGGAAGAACATTGTAACACCAGCAACCATGCAGCGCTTCAACATGCTCTTCTTGGTGAAGAGAGACTTGATGGCAACGAACTGAAGCTGGAAGTTGTTCCAGACGGTCTGCTCGCGGAGGTGGGGGAACTGCTCGGCAATGCTTCGCTTTTCAAACAGAGACTGGGCCTTGATTTCCAAAAACTCCAGCTCAACGAGCTCGTGGTCGATGGGAAGGCCTCGGAGAGTGGACAGAATCTTCTTGGCTTCCTCTTCGCGGTTGTGGTGGATAAGCCAACGGGGCGAGAAGGGCATGAAGATCATACCTCCCAGAAGACAGAGACAAGGGAAGATCTGAAGGCAGACGGGCACAAGCCAGGCGGCCTCGCTCTGGTGGCCGAGGCTGGTGCCGCCGATGTAGTTGGTGCCACTAAAATGATGTTAGTATCGTTATAGACGAGATTTGGTTTGTTATTGAAAACATACTAGTCAATCCAGAAGGAAACCATGATACCGAAGCAAATGGCAAACTGCTGGAGGGCAACAAGAGCACCTCGAACCTCACTTTTTCACTGTTAGTTGTCTCTCTTCATATATTCTCATATTTCATCAGGGAAAGGGTTGAGACGTACGGAGGAGCCACTTCAGAGTTGTAGATTGGCACAATCATAGACAAGCTTCCAACACCGATACCGCTGTTATCAGAATTAGTATCAAATGCTCACTGGTGTTCTTTCCAAATGTAAAAACATACGTGATGAATCGACCTCCAAGAATGGCACTGGGACCAGCATCGATGGCGCAGGCCTGGACAACAACACCGATAATGAAAATGCAGCAGGCAACAATGATTCCGTATTTACGAGAGATTGTCTCGGCAAGGAAACCCGAGAACAGGGTTCCAAACCAGGCACCGAGCTCGAGAATGGCCGTCAGCCAACCCTTCTTGGTCTGGCTGGCATTGGGGTCAAAAGGATCGTATTCTCCCATGTCTAAATGCCACACAAGTCAGTCGCATGTTCTAGCATTTCATCTCTTATGCTATTTTACTTACGCTGTTTGAATGATGGCATGGCAAGAACGCCAGAGAACATGCCCTGGTTGTAACCATAGAGAACACCACCGATACAAGCAAAGGCAGCTAGACTGAAGACGCGAAAGTTTTTGAAAAGAGCACGCGCTCCACTGGAGCCCATGAGGGCCTGGCGACGAGTCAGCGCCGCATCATAGATGGCGGCACCAGAGTCGGCGGCGGCGCCCATTGTGAAGACGAGAGGCTGAGACTGATTGCCTGTCTTTTCTTACAATGTGCAAAGAAGATTTGGTGACACCGATCTGAGCTGAGATGGGAGAAGTGAAGAAAGGAAGATGAGAGGAGGAGGAGGAGGAGGAGGAGAAAATCAGACTCCAAATCGAGCTCTGTCACATTTCCTGCAATACGACCCTGGGAAACAGAGGGTCGATTACTACTATATAAGTGATTTGTCTCCAGACACACTCCTTGTCTCGTTTCCATGTACCCGACGGCAAGGTCATCTCCAACAAAGCTGCACTTGGGATAATTCATCCAAGAACGCTGTCGGCGCTACGGCAAGGAGCGCTTCTGCCCATTTAGCCTAAATAGCCGCCAGTCTTAAATCTTCCGTAGCTCGCGAGTGGCTCACCCGAGCTTGGGGTACCGGCCAACTGACAGGGGCTCTGGTCCTAAAGGATCGAAGAAACTGTGTGCAGAGTTTGTTAACGGTCCGATTTTAGTGGCCGTTGCTACGTGAGTGGCGCGCTGCCCCAGATTACCCCCAGGCTGGAGAGAAGTTGGAGGTTGTGTCCGTGTCATCAGGCCGAGTGACGAGGACGAAGTAGTTAAGAATGTTTCTTTCCCTCTCTCCACCAGACAAGGGGCGAGAACATCCATCTGGGTCTCTGGTGGAGGTATGAAGTCCCCCAAGACAAATTTACGGATATACGCGCATTGAGAAATCAAGGCTGGCAGCTTCACTCTCCACGCTGCCTGCTAAACCCACGATTCACACACTTCTCCAGCAGTGGAGCTCGAGCTGTTCTGATGAGGCGAATAAGATGCTCCAGCACGGGCAATATTTCCCCACAAACCCACACTCCGCGAATGGGGAAGCCTTGTCTCTCCAAGGATCTCATTTGCTCACTCCAACTACCCACGAGGCGGCTATATTAACCGGCAGTATGGAGAAGGCCTGGAGTATCCAATACGGGATCAGCCGCTAAGACTGCCCTCAGAGTCATCTGCTCCGGCCTGGATATCCGGCCTGCCTCAAATCGTTCCCCTGCTGTTTTGTAAATATCCACGTTTTCACTGCATCCTCGGTGAAAGGCTCTCCGGCTAAATGCAAACACCCCCCATCTAGGCAAGGGTGGCATGATTCGTGGGCAGTCTCTACGGCACATTGGATCGGTTTAGCTTTGCTTGAAAGCTGGATCGCGGTGAAAGAGATTTTTTGGGGATATTATCAGGCAATTCGGCACGAAAATAACTTCGGCGTCAAGTCACTTGGGGGCGAACTATTTCGTAAATGTGAGCCGGGCCACGATAATTGGTAGAGCAAAGATCAAAAGACCATCAGCCTAGTGTCAAGCTATTTTGAAGAACTTTTTTTTTCCCTTTCGACTCCTTTTTTTACTCGCCGAACCGATATTTGCCAGGCCGTCTCCGAAAAAAATAATAAAAAAATTCATCTCACATGCCAGTCAAGATAGCGGAGCTGAAAACCACGGCTGGCCACCGCTTCATTTTTAGGCCGTCTCTCCCAACAGCCATGCATCCATCTCCCACTCCATCTGTTGGTTCATAAACGTCAGAGGTTCTAGAGCGAAAGACGGGTCGGTGCCTAATGCGCCATCTCCGCCTAACAGCTCGTCAATGTCTAATACCGAGTCATCCATATCGACTATAGCCTCAGCTTTGGGCTCCGGGAAGTTTACATCCCATGTGTCCTGTGGCGGAGATGCTAGGAAAGGCTCAGCTGGCTGTACGAAAGCTGGCTTTGATGTCTCTGCGTTTGCAGTTGGAGCGGGAGCATCAGATGCTGAGGGTGCCGTCTTGGTCCGGAGCAAGTCTTCTTTCAATTCTACAAACTGGATTTTGTCTACCATTGTGGCGTTGCTTAGGTTCAGGTCCAGGTTCAGGAAGAGCCGCAGGTACTCGATCGGGTTGTGGTCAATGAGATCGATGCACTCTGTTATTTGAGAAGCATTTCCGGACATGATACGCGCTTGGGCTTGATCTGTCAGTCGACGAATGGTCATGCAAACCGCATCGATTCCGTCAAGTCGCTGGTGACATTGCTTGATCAGGCTGATCAGGGAATGAAGCTGTTGGCGATGCATGGCAGCTCGCGGATTTGCAACGCCGCGAGACATGATCTTGGCATTGACAATTTGCACCATCAAGGGCATGGCCACAAATGCAACCCTGGATAAACGGAACAAGTTAGCAGTGAGCACAGATGCAACCAGACCAAAGGGGAGATTGAAATCTTACACGCTGACGGGCAGATATTGTGCCAACCCCAGCCGCACAGGATTCGTGAGGTGTTTAATGATATTGTTGACAGCATCTCGAACCTCGTCGCTTTTACCTGCCAACTTGAGGCATGGCCCATCTCCGTTTCCACCTCCCTCTTCGTCTGCGTCTGCGTCTGCGTTTTCGTTTTCTGCGTCACGAGCCGCATAAAATATCTCTTGATGGAGAATTGCCAGTTTTGCGGCGCTATGTACATGATGTTGTCAGTGCTCGTACAACTTACACGGGGAATATCAATGGATCTGTGGATCTGATATCGGCACTCACAAATAATACGTAAACATTAGGTTAGTTTGGATGATGAGGAAATGCGGCTGGATCCCTGGCTCGTCTGTATCGTCTGGGAACTGCCGTTTGGCCTCATCGTACCATTCGTCCAGCTGAGCCGTACAATCTGCCATGGCCTTATGATGATCCGCTATGCTCGTCTCGCTTTCGAGCCCATCCTCCGAGGTAGAGCATATTCGCAGCAAGTCCGTGACAGCAACGCAGAGCTTTGATATGTGTATAAAGATGTCGAAGAAGCGCCTCTTTGACTCGACCTTGTAGACGCGGGAGCGGTGAATCTCGTTCTCGAAGTCTTCGAGGACTAGTGGTGGATATTTCTCTTGGATGCGCAGCGTTCTGCGAAGACCCAGAGCAAGGATGCGATCGCGAATGTAGCAGCACCACCAGAGACGCCGAAGAGATATTCTCGTCTGTGGTGGGATTGCGCTTTGCTTGATTCGACCGGCATTCGACGTCAAATGATGCGCTCGAAGGGATTTTGCGTGCCGGATGGCGATGCTGACCCATGTGCTGTTCGATTTTGCAGGGCCTGGCCTCAGTCCTGCTGGCCAAAACGTGAATAGTAATGCAGCCTGACCGAGAGAGATGGGGTCTGATTCGATTTCGAAATCGTATAAAATCTGTTGCGTGAAAACATGGTGATTTTGTTTTAGCAATCTTTATTTGCTGGAAGAGTAATAGTTTGTAAATGAGGCTGCGAACCTTTGCTTTTTTGTAGAATGCTGCCGTGGCTGATCGGGGGCAGTCAAAACCTGTTGCTTCTGCAATTGCTCCAGGAATAAACTATCGTGGTAGTGTTAGTTAGATTGCTCTTAATAGGGTAGACAATTTGGGATCTAGGCTCACGGCACAGGCGGCAAAAATCATTGCTTGGAACACGAGAAGCGAAATCTTCTCTCCGTTGGCACACGAGAATGAGTCCCAAAAGTCTCCCTCCTCGATGAGTGGCACGATGGGGTGAACGTGGAGAAAGTACATTCGAACAAATTCGTTGAGAATCGGCATAGGTGGAAGGTCAAAGCATCCATTAAGCTGCATGTACTTGATATCCAGTTCAGACAAGTGACCTAATTCGGGTCTTCTGATGAATGGCAGAGTGTCATGGCTGCTGGATCCTATTTTGTTGATGGACGGTGGAGTTTGCTGTGTGAATGCATTATGAGTGTTGGCCCTATCTCTGGCTTGGCTATTCTTGTGTAGATTTGAGATTGTGTTTGCTGTTCTGGGAGAAAATCCTTCGAGACTGATGCATGTGCTTTCATTTGCCCTAATGTCATCCTGCGGGGAGTCAAAGGCGCTGATTGATAATCCCTTCAGGTTAGGTGGTGCAAGCCCGCTCAATCGCCTGGCCCATTGATCTATACTGTCTATGCCAGATGGATTATCATCTGTCAGTCTCGCTGATATACCGTCAGACACCGACCCTCCCTCATGGCGGAGTTTAGAGTCCGACAATGACCTTTGGTTGCCTCCAAGGTTAGCCGACTTTTGCTTTCCCGTAGAAATAATAATGGCCGAAGTTCGCCTACCGTTTCGATTTGCGCTCCTGGACTGCGCACAGCTGATGGTCGAGCTGACAATTCAAGCAAGGAACTCCGCGAAGTGTCACGTCGCACCGGACTTTTCTCTGGCGACAGTGGAGGCACGCCTTGCTTGCGCGTCGTCGCGGCATTGTGATGGTCGAGCCGAATATGAAGATGAAGCAACAGCGGTACGTGTAGTGGAAATAGAGAAAAAACCGGGAACCGTTGATTACATGAAGAAGGAATTGAGCATGGTGAACAGGAGAAAATGTCCGCCGCCGCGTGGATCGTCACCCTTTTTTTCACTAGCTATTGTTCGTCATCACTGAGCTAGCGAGGGACCTTCACTTGCTATCCACTCTTCCCCAGAAAATGAAGGCGAGCCTGTTCTTCCCTCCGCCTCCGGTCTCCCTCCCCGCAATACGCGGATCTCGGGACTTTGGGCAACACTCCATTATACTCCGCAACATCCCGCTGGCTCCGACTTAGCGCTCAAAGGCTGAGGATGAAGAGCCTCCAATAGCCCAATATCAAGGTGAGCTAAAGTCTTGTTAAGCTGCCAGTCAAAATAACGGCTCACTCAGCCAATACAAATCAGGACAAGTTTGCCTGTTTTGGCTCAAAACGCCGTTGGAAAATAGAGGGCCGGCTTCATTGCAGGGTAAGCACGCATGGACTCTCCGCGGGGTCACATCCTTAGCTCAACTATAGCTCTGGAGAAGGCTCAAGAACTGACTCGGCTTCAAGTAAGGCTTGATGCTTAATAATGTTTCCGGCAGTTACAGGGTCCTTTGAGTTTATCTTGGCGTCTGGGGCATCTCATCAAGTCAACCTGGTTGAGAGACATTCTACGTTGAATTGTCTACCTAGGTAGGACCATATTACCGCTCACTCAGCACTCCATCCCACTCGCAGGAATTCCTTCCGTCATAATGACTGACTGTGAGACAACATCGTGATGTCTTACCACCGGTTACCGCGGACCCGATCATTCCGTATTGATGTTGTAAAAGCTGTGGATTGTTGTATAATGTCTCTTGGGCTCCGAATGTTACGGAGGAACCGTCTCTTTTTCGTGCTTCTATGCCTCAATCAACTATGTGGATACGCCTCGGCGCCACCCCCATCCAGTCCGCGGGAGCTCATTAGTAGCCATGGAACAGGGCGCCTTAGGACTTTCATAGTTGCTTTAGTTAAGTCTCCGGAGTAATGGTAAGCGGTTTGGAAAACAACAGGGACTGCAAAGTGAATACGAGTATGTGCATACTCTTAGAGAGTATGACCATTACTTTGTACAGGTCTAATGTGGCGGGTATATGCAAACTGTCTGTTTCTGTACAGAGTACGGAGTATGCTAATCATTTTTCCATTTTCTCTCCCTTTACACTAATACACGCCCCTGGAATGGCTTCGAGATCAAAGTCTGCGGGGGTCGGTTCGCATTCGCATATAAGTGTGGCGAAGTGTGGCAAAGCGATGACTGGTCGCGTGAAGGGTCTGGTGTCGGACATACTCCGTGGAATCTGACACTTTACTACTCCGTAATTAGAACGATGATGGAAGCAAAAAGGACTAGAAATGCTTTGCCGTTCCTTATCTTGCCGCGCTCGCCGCTTATCGGCCATCCGAAAACCAATGCCGGCTCACCAAAGTTGAGCTACTCTCCACCCATGTGCGTTTTCAAGAAGAAAAGTCGGTATGACTATGACGGTGGTAGCATCGAAATAGTACGAGTAGTAACAGGAAAAAGAGATCCACCAAATTTCAATTTGGAATTCCCTCAACAATAAGAACTTTATTCCTCAAACCCCAGCTCTTTCTTGCGCTATAGGTAGATCGACGGGGTGAAGCCGGCCCCACGGCTTAAAAACCTCACGGCTAACAGCCTCAACGTTGCCTCGGCAAGGATCCACTCACGCCATACTGTTACATATATGCTCTGGTAATGCATGGTGAATCAATTTGCTCATCAGGTGGGATGATTGAAATTGCTCATTGTCTAAATACTTTCTTGACTGTCTAGTCATATAGTTCGAAGAGTCAATTTGCAACCGCAAAAGCTGCGTCGCCTAGTTAGTTAGCATCACTGAGTGGTGGAGGACTCTGTAGATCATTCTATAGATTCATGAATACGAGTACAAATAGGGGCTTCTTCGCGCTACACTGCTTTCTGGTACACAAGTTCCAACTAATAATACGGTTATGGGACAATATTCCGAGAATGCTTGAAAAAGTTATGCTAAAGCTAACATATTTTCGTTATTCAATAAGGGGGTTACCATTCAGTACCCCAGGTTCGCTATCCGGCACCTCATCGACTTCGTGAGGCTCCAGTGTCGGAATAGAATGTGAAAGGAAGCCTTCTATTTACTTCATCGTCCAGTAGGCAGTAGATACCCAGCCCTTTAAGCATCTGCTACTTTCACTACTCTCTTCCAGTATCTGCTACCATAGCTATATTCTTCTAGTATCTGCTATCATAGCTGTGTTTTAGGATTTAGCATTATTATTACTGTTGAAAATAGGGACACCGATCTGGGAGGTATCAGTACCTAGGCAGTCAGGGGTCAGTCCGGCTACAGAGCATAAGTAGGGAGGCTACGCCCGCAGTGTAATAGTAATAGGCTAGACAAATTGATCATATATTTCAACAATTACATTTAGATTTGTTGACACAGACGGGCATGACGCCCGGCCGCAATGCAAGTGCGGGCATCCCACAGAACAAAGTCACTTTGTAGAATATCGTGTGATTCGCCCTTTCTTGCCAAGGATCCCCAGGAAAGAATATGAAAGAGGCGTGAGACATCTAGAATACCTACTTGGCCCCAAGGGATACAAGACTTTTCAGAAACTGCTGGAGGACACGAGTCCATACGGCCCCTCCCCAACCCCCCAGATTGAAGCACTTCACAAATTGAACACCCCCTTTTTTCCCTTTGTTAGATGACACGTAGCGAACACGGATCCGGCACCGGGGCTCTACCGACGTAGTGGCAGGATGAGGACATGTAACTAGCTTACGTAGTGGTCGTTAATAATAAAATAAACAAACATTGTCGACACAGAACGCTGGATAGCAAAATTGTGGTGCTGAGTATAGGCGTTCCCAAAAGAAGCATCGCGTTCTCATCCATGCAGCACTCTGGATGAGTGACTTTAAAATGCTCACAGTTCGTTCTACCGATAAACCTCGGGTAAAAGTCGAAGCTATACAATTTTTTTCAGATCCACGTTCAGACGCCCAGGGTTTCATTGCAAACATAAATATTATAAATAAGGGAGTAAATCTCCATTACACTTATGATCATAGTACTATTAAACGTAAAGAATTTGTTTTACGATCATAGGAAGTATATACTTCTGACCAAATAGCTACGGCGACTATTAACTCAGTCCAATCTGCTGCAGTAGGTAAGTAACGCATTACGCGAAACTATACTCTTTGAACTCATTCACGCATACTGGAACCAGCCATTCAACCGTGTTGAAATGTATGATCAATTGGCCTGACCTATTATTATTATACTGCGGGCGTAACCTCCCGACTTATGCTCTGTAGCCGGACTGACCCCTGAACGCCTAGGTACTGCTACCTTCTAGGTTGGTGCCCCTATTTTCAACAAACCGGTGTAGCGGGGTGATAATGGCCGAACGGGATGGCTGTTAATGCTCGCTCTTGACTAAACTCGTCTTGTTTACCAAGCAGGAGGACTATTAGGCCGAAAATAATGATTTCCTCGCCATCGCTCTGCTCAAAATTACTGGCAGATAAGAGCTGGAGCAGCTTAAAGCGTGGCTAAAGCTGGACGATTAAGTTCTCCGAGTTACATTAGAAACCAGACTGGACAGACATATCTACAACGCCGATATCAGCGCCGATATAACCGAGTTAAACCGAGAGTAACTCTAACATTTAAGTCCGCATGCAAGGAAACAACAAGAGTGCCAACCCATTAAGGTTACTATATGTAATGCGGACAACTCGGACAGTGAGGACCTAGTTGGAGGATGAACACGCCGATTTCGCCGAGGCTGCCACACTGGATGACTAGAGCATTCAGCGAAACTATGTTCTTTGAGCTGATTCGCTGGTAGAGGAAACAACCTTTCTAGCTATAGCTAGGTGATCTTGGTCGAACGGGATAGTAAGGCCATGGCCATCAAACCGGGTACTTGCTGCTCACTTTTGATCAAAGGTTATTCCTACTATATTGCAACCTTTTTGTGTAGCCATTTTGTCAAATGTACTAAATGTATGCTGAGTCGCTAACGCTAGTCCTCTGTTGCCTGATTGATTTTGGCAAACGTGGCCTGTCTTTTTATTCTTCAGATTCGGTGGTCCTTCAAGTAGGTTACATTCCGTCCAAGTCCAGGATCGCTCTACCTTCAATCAGACCAGCCTGCATCTCCTTAAATACCTGAGTACGATCAGTATTACAATTTGCTCAACAATAGGGGATATTTCACTTGCATTGGTCAATTCGCTCATTTTCCGTATCTGATAGTGGCATTTGATGAAGCCTCTTGCCGCAAGATTAAGACATTCCTTGACGTCGACTCTGTTCCCGGTTTTCGCAGCTATATGATGTTAGCGTATTATACCTATGAATACGAGACAAGGATGAATGTTTCTCACAAATAATTCTCAACTCTTGCCCAACTATGGCTGCAATGTTGGGAGCAAACGAGACAGGGTTTTGTGGGACTCCAATGCATACTAATGTCCCTCTGAAACACAACGATGAAAAGGCTTGAGCATACGCTCTGCTGCTCGATGTGCACTGGAGAGAAATACGAACGCCACCGTTGCTGAGCGACTTGACCTTTGTAGCAAGATCTTCGTTCACGCCGAACTGAGTAATGTCAATAAATTCATCCGCAGCTTGGCTCAGGCAGAAGTCTTTTTTCGAGCCAACATCTAACGCGATGACCCGGCCGCCCATTGCTTTCGCATACTGAATTCTAAGATGTCCTAGCCCTCCACCGGCACCGAAAACGGCAACGCAATCACCAGGCCGAAGTCCAGCCTTTCTTAATGCCGTATAAATCGTGACGCCCCCACACATGAGAGGTGCTGCTGCGGCAAGGTCAAGATTATCCGGAATTGGAGTCACATATCTCGCTGTAGCAATGCAGTACTGCTGAAACGTTCCCGGCGTGAAATATCCTGATACTTTTATGTTTAGGCAAGATGCTTCAGCGTCTTCGATGCAATTATCTTTGTAAATTCGTTAATATCTATCGTCTGTTGTGTCAATGCAAGATAAGAACACACCGCAAGTCAGACAAGCATCGGCTGCATACTTGATGCCAACACGAGAGCCTATTAATGGCGATGTAACCCCTGGGCCATGAGCGACGACAACTCCAACGCCTTTATTTCGAGCGGTTAGTTAGGCAGCATCGAAAGGGTTTGGTAATTCAGCTACCTTCATGACCACCAATTTGTCCTAATAGTATTCGTCTTAGTCGATAGTCCACGAGTCATCTGATAGACTACGAACTCACCTTTGGGAGTTGGAACACGTAGTCCCGGAAGCGCATTCAAGCAGAACGGTACATCAGTATGGCACACACCAGAATAATATCTAACCCATTTAGCTAAGGAACGGAGTGAACATGAATAGATGTTGAGCACTAACAGCCGAACAAGAACTTCTCCATCAGCAGGCTGCGGAACAGGAAGATCAATCACTGCCGTTTCCAACGATATTCCAGGGTCAGAGTAAACCACTGCCCGATTAATCAGGCTTTGCAAAGACTCTTCTAATTCCTCCGGCATTATGTAACTTGGCACTTCGGAGTACAAGTGTGAGCTAATAATCACTTCGGAATACAAATGTAAGCCAGTAATCTCGTAAGCACCTTTGGCCGAAACTTGCTTCGACTAAATGGATACCTGTAAGCAGCTTTGGTATCTACCAATCCATATAAGAGAATGCTACTATGGACTAGATATATGATTATGCAGCGGCATAGCGGACTCTTAGGCATTCATCCGGACATTGAACTTAACTCCAGTCTTCCTCACCGAATTCACGCTCCCGAGAACTATACGGGAAGAGCCGGCCGCCCCACATGCCTTTTTCGCTCCATCAGCTCGGCGCCGGACCTCGTAATGAACCGTTGACTTGGTCCGGGTTCGCTTGGTATTTGTAAGAAAAAGATTGAGACAAACAAATATCCCGTATGTCAAAAGTCACAAGCAAATGGAATGGTAACTAAAGATAGGGAAGCTAAGAGTATATATGAAGCAAGGGCCGCAGTTCCGTGAATTCAATTATCCTAGGCCGAATCGAATCACGTACACAATATCAAAATGGCACCTCTCGACTTTGAATCGTTTTACAATGTCATTGATGGCAAGCTAGAGGCTACGGCCGAAACTCGCCATGGTATCAACCCGGCAACACTGGAACAACTGCCTCCAGTGCCTGTCAGCACGCGCAATGACGTGAATAGAGCGGTTGAAGCGGCCCAACGTGCTGCAGCAGCCTGGGCTGCAACACCTATTGAGGAGCGCAAGCAGAAAGTCATTCAATATGCTGATGCTGTGGACGCTCTTGCTAACGAATTCGGTAAAATGATGACTTTAGAGCAGGGCAAACCCGTATGTGTATATACCATTGATAATGAGGTATAGTATTCCGCTAACGACATAAAGTTGAGTCATGCTATAGGGGAGGCTCATGGCGCGGCCTATTTCTTGAAGGGGTTTGCAAAGATGGATCTCCCGGACCGAGTCGTTGAAGATACCGAGCACCGCCGAGTAGTCACGCGTTATGTACCTATTGGTGTTTGCGTCGGTATTGTTCCGTGGAATTGTAGGTCGTTTCCTAGAATAGGAGCCCTGTTCATGTTAAGCTAACGGTATCCAGTCCCTATGACTACTTGTAAGAGGTTAAGGTATCTTATCGAAATGGTGTTGTACTTACGCATTGCTTAGTGACCTTCAAGATGGGGCCAGCTTTGGTAGCAGGCTGCACAATCATCTTGAAACCATCGTAGGTACTTCTATGTGTAAAGCATATGTTATTGAAGCTAATATGCGACAAGCCCGTTCACTCCGTATTGCGGCCTCAAAATGATTGAACTTGCCCAGCAATTTTTCCCGCCTGGCGTCGTCCAAGTCTTGAGCGGAGAAGATAGCTTGGGCCCTATGCTCACTGAGCATCCCGACGTAGCCAAGATTTCCTTTACTGGCTCAACCGGAACCGGTATCAGAGTGCTACAGAGCTCTGCACCCTCTTTGAAGCGAATCACACTTGAATTGTAAGTCTGAGCTCTTGTTTTGGGTATTACCCAGCTCGGGATTACTGACAAAATTGTAGGGGCGGTAACGATCCGGCAATTATATGCTCAGATATTGATATCCCGAAAGTTGCAGCGAGGGTTGCCATGAAGTCGTTTGTCAACAGCGGTCAGGTAAGTAGTCACACATTATGTCATACGACGTGGCTACCGGCTCATTTCTAATTCCTTATAGGTCTGCATTAGTATCAAAAGACTCTATGTTCACTCCTCTATATATGAAGAGTTCATGGCAGAGCTGTCCAAGGCCACGAAGTCTCTTGTAGTGGGAAATGGCATGAATGAATCCACAGATCTTGGACCAATCCAGAATGCGATGCAATATGAACGACTCAAAGATTTTGTGGCTTCTATTAAACGTGATAAACTCACGATTGCAGTCGGAGACTTGGAGAATACCTTTTCCACTGGCAACGGCTACTTCATGAGCCCTCTCCTTATTGACAATCCACCCGAAGATTCTCGGGCTGTCGTTGAAGAACCTTTTGGTAAGTAAGATCTGTACTTATTAGCTTATTTATGTGACTGACTCTATTATCAGGACCTATACTTCCTGTTCTCAAATGGGACACGGAGGAAGATGTCATCCACCGTGCGAATCATTCCGCTGATGGGCTGGGAGCCTCGGTTTGGTCGCGTGATATGGCTCAGGCTGAAAGAATGGCAGGTCAACTGCAGGCTGGATTAGTTTGGATCAACACCCATCAGGAGCTTCAGGTGGATGCGGTTTTTGGAGGGCACAAGCATAGCGGAATTGGCAGTGAGCTGGGGATTGAGGGCCTCAAAGCATACTGCCTGACTCAGTCCGTTATACACGACAAAGACGGCGCATAAAGTCATTAGTAAAATGAAATTATGTAATTTAGATAGTTATCCAGGTATTTGGGCTTGAAAATTCACGTTTTTACATCTCAATTACATGTCGGGTGTTGGATTCTTTCAGCGTGTCACATTAAGCGTCTTGAATTTTTAACATAAAGTGAGAATCAATAACATTCAGGTATCTTGTAGCGCTAAGTAATACTCCATAATTTGCATCAAATATTTAGACAATTCTGAAAGACCCAAGGGTGATAATGGTAACTCCGAAGCTAGTGAATGGCTGCCCGCCGTCTCGTGTATCGGAACGGACCGTAAATAGAAGCCGCGCCGAAAGACTTTTGGTGGAGATGTTGGGACATCTACTTTCAATGTTAGTACAGCATACAGCATGCCCGTCAAACCGCCAGAAACAGTGTGCGGAAGTAGCCGAATGGACTTTGTAGTAGGACGGGACATCCCGCTACACTACGGAGCCTTTCCAGCAAATAGCGGATCGAGTTGGATCATTACGCTCCGAAGTGGAAAACGATTCAAGGTTGCTGCTTCTGGGGACAACTGCGGGCCTTCCACCGCCTGATGACTTCATCTCTCTCACATTGAGAGGACTTGTGGAAAGCCTCAATGCCTTGGCGGAGCCTGATCAGAATGATCTCGGCTTTGTATTTGGTGATATGATGCTTTTGCAGTTCTTTTTCCACTCCTTTGAGCGTATAACCTGGCAGGCCGAAAGCAGCTACGAAATGGTCAGAATCTCTTATCATCAATTTGATTTGAGAGAGCGCTCCGACACACGCTTTATCATGGTAGCAGGGAACAAGGGGAGAACTTACAGGCACCCAGATTGGAAAAGAAGCCCTTTGAGCCGCGCCATAGGCCTTTTCCGATCCCTTTAGCACCTTCATC
Organism: Trichoderma harzianum CBS 226.95; assembly: GCF_003025095.1. Classification (NCBI taxonomy): domain Eukaryota; kingdom Fungi; phylum Ascomycota; class Sordariomycetes; order Hypocreales; family Hypocreaceae; genus Trichoderma; species Trichoderma harzianum. The sequence goes on from NW_020209271.1 coordinate 115,095, forward strand.
GTGGACACTTTGGTAGGGATAAACAACGATTCCGCTAAACGCCTCCCATAACCCCAGCGTAAACTCCTTGCCAGCCGCCACAAGACCGGTTTCAAGGTCAATGATCTGGTCTCTACGCCGAACTTCAACCCCAGCGTAGCCACACGAGGGATAATTGTGAAATCCGTTTGCAATATTGTAAAAGAAGTCCACGGGGACTTTCAGGCCAACTTTGGTGAGCTCAGCGGCATACCTACCCGTCGCCCGTGTGAGATAGAAGATGTGACCATTTCGACCTTTCTCCCGGGCATGCCAGGCAGCCTTTTGCTTATCGTATAGGGACGGCTGTCGGATCAAGGTATCGATATCGGCATTGTTTGTCTTTAACGACTTTCTCGCTACTTTTTGCGCGTATAACTCCATCTCTCTTGTGTTGAAAGTGGTGGGATTGATTCGACGATTTGGCGAAGTTCCGTTACTCGCTACCGAACCATTGGCAATCTTGTCACCCCATGGATCTATGAATGAGTGCCTTCTACCCTCCCATTTGGGGTGCTTGGGCCGGTATCTCAAAGCATGAGAATAATCGAAAGTTGCTGTAGCCGCGTCCATCATGGGGCCGGTGAAAGCAGCCGCAAACCCGACTAAGGGATGCTCAGCGCCTTCATCAACGTACCAGTTCTTGCGGCGTATGAGCTCAAGCTCCGGAGGCTGTATGAGGCCCTTGTCAACAAGACAAGAAACGGCAAAGCTACTCAAGCGAGTGTTCGTCTTCTTATGGCGATGCGTGGCCAACCGACCTGGGCATATCTCACACTCGAAGTCGTCTATGCCAAGATGGTCTTGAAAACTTTTAGCCGTGTCCTCAGCACCATTCTCTTCAGCAATATCTTCCGCCATCCGTTGCGCGGCTTCTTGAACTTCGGGCATCAATGCAAACGATATGCTCTCGGCCAAAATTTCTGCCGTTAACTCCTTGAATGGCACTGGATCCGGTCCGGCTCCGGAGCGCGCAATCATCTGCCCCCAGAAAGGCTGATCGCCAAAGAAAGGGACAATGACCGTGGGCCGACCGGCTGCGATGCCTGCAGCAGTGGTACCGGCACCTCCATGATGGACTACTGCCGAGACGTGTTGGAAGAGCCAGTCGTGTGGACAGTTGTCGATCAGGTATATATCGTCCGGCACCTTACACTTGTCTCCTACACGACTCCATCCTCTGCTGATGATGGCACGAACGCCTGCAAGAGCGACAGCTTCGAAGAGCATCTCAGAAAGAGCATCCGGATCTTCAACCACAATGGACCCAAATCCGATGTATATAGGCTTTGGCCCCTTTTCTAGGAAAGCTGTCAATTCAGGTGGAGGGGTGTATGAGTTGGCCAGTTTTAGGAACGAATATCCAGCAATTTCGATATGTGAGCCCCAGTCCGGCGGCTTCGGTATCAGAGACTCAGGCCAGAGATAAGTATAAGGCACACGGAGTCTGGATAACAGTTGGAATCCCCACATGAGGCTGATGGGATCGAGTCCGAGTTTCTGACGGCGGAATTTGTTGATCAAATCCCCAAGACTAAAAGTGAACGGAAACAGAGTTAGTGAATGACACGGATACCGGGCACAGACAGGAGGTGTGGACGAACCCTTGCCACATCAACAGCTCCATCATGATAAAGGAAAGGTAATTGGCCGTTTTTGCATCCGCGCCGCTGTAATTCATGGAAGCCAGAGGGTGAGGGAAAGCGCTAGTGGGCGAAAAAGGCATTGTGAAGACCATATGCAACGGTATTCCTAGCTTTTCAGCGCAATGTATGTGTGCGAGGGAGGGCGGATTGGCGATGATGGCGTCTGCAAGGAAAAGATCTTCAACGTTTTCCACGTCTGTCGCTTTGACGGGTTCTCCCATTCCATCGCCAGCCTCGATACAGCTTCGCCAAGCACGATTGATAATCTCCCACATCTCGTCCCTTCTCTTTCCAATGTCACCGGCTCTGACACTTTTGCGGCTGGGAACCAGACCTGGATTCCTCACCATGTACGACATCAGCGCCTCGGGGTCGCCGCCAATGCTGAAGAACTCGATGCCTTGGGACTCTACGAATTCTTTGAAAGCGGGATGCGTACAGATGCGTACTCGATGTCCATATGGCGGTTTGGAGAGGATTTGTGCAATTGGGATAAAAGGTTGAACATCACCGCGAGAGCCGACGATGTGTATCGCGATATTCAGCGGCGGGCAGAAACCGCCTGTCGACTTGCGTCTACCAGCACATATAGGAGTAGAGCAAGGGCCGGTCTGCACTCGTTTCGATGTCTCCTGGAGGTTCTTACACCATGTTGCCAAGCTGCCGGCATCTTGATGGAAGCAAAGCTCGAATCTTCCATCTTTTCCGACGTTTCCTGTTGTCAAGTCTTTCTTGGCTTCATCTTCAATGGTGACATGGCCGGCCGCGTTCGATCGGGTACGACTGAGAAGCATGTTGGATTCACTTGGGCACCCAAAGAGCGAGCACCAGCCTCAATATTCGGTCGTCTTGATGTCTTGTCGTTGGGGAAAACATTTTAAGGCGACTAGCAAAGATAAAAGAACGAAGGAAAGTATGGCCTGCATATAGGTAGGCAATTGTCCAGCAGCTCAGCTGCCGGGCGCCTCCGTGGATGAGAGCTTGTCCATCCGATAGATCCGCCACTAACAAGCTCCGGGAGTCTTACATGCGGTTAGCAAGGCTCTGTGACGTGGTGTTGCCTCGCATGTGCAATTGAAATGCCACCTCATAACCACAAGCCGGTTCTGGGCTTAAACGCCACAACGAGGGCTCTCCGCAAAACTGGGTAACAGCCGCGGCACTTGCCTCGGTGAGCCCGCCTAAATGCATGGTTTTATAATGGGTATGCAAGTATGTATGTAAATCTATCAAATCTAGGCCTCCTGGTAGTTCTTTCAGCCAATTCATTCACTCATTAGGATGGATCTTGGATCAATAATTGCTGCGCGATCGGGCGTCCCTTCGCAAGCTGACTGCCGCGGGATGCAGCAGGCTAGTCCGGAAACTGGCCAGCGCTCCTAGAATCCCTGCTACTGATTGCACAGAAAAAGATCCCAAGTCGCAGTGAGGTCATGATGTAGTCTTGCGTCAGTTTCATGTGATATTCACGATAGTACGAATGATATTCGGGACTTTCCAGTGATTCCACATGTACGAGTAAGGCTCATGACTTTATATCATCAGTAGTTTTAGGTAGTGTGCATATATACACGTATGTCATTGGGTCCAGCCAGCCACGTCTCGGTAGTTGTCACGCGGCTATATGTAGGTATCAGAGAAGAAATCATGCGTACCAAACAGGCAATGTTTCAACCTTAATGCGAGAAGCAAATACTTTAAAAGATTCTTGTATATTAACTGCCATAAGCATCGTTGGAAATGATGTACACAATCTCCTTGGTGGAGGTTGTGATAACCAACCTCGGCCCAAGGCAGTTCCACTTCGCGCCCCCATCCTGACTTCATCTACATCTCTTCAAACAATCTTCGTACAATTTGCACCAATCTATCTTGCCTGAATCTCTTTGACATCTTTTTATCGGGTCTCATAGCTGATGAAGCCCACAACATCCCACAAATATCCACTTGTCTTGTCCGTGGGATCAACAGCCATTGAATTGCCACCACGTGGTTCGGTTTGGGGATTCCGGAGCAACCGGAAAATGCGAGTCACGCATGATCTCGCATCGTGATTGCTTCTTACATCTTCCACTTCTTAACAAGCTTCCCATCCACTCCTATCATGGCTTCCATTCTCACCCATATGACCGAAATTGATGCGGCAAAAAGGAGGACACTGGTAAGCACCGTCATGCCTTCATATGACCTCGCTGGACTGCCCGTGGAATGGCTGCGGATCAAGACACCGCCGACGGGAGTGCCAACAAGGGATGCCATGCCCCTTACCATATATAGCACGCCGTTGACTGAGGCAAAGTTATGGACTCCAAATAACTCCACCAGGCTCGCAGGAAACAGGGCGACGTAGGCGCTTGCGAAAATTCCGTAAAGGATAGTGAATGAAATGAACAGGCCCTGTGAAGTAGCTTTATCTTCGGACAAGGTCGAAGGCAGCCAGAAGCTGATAGTTGCTATGGCGCTGATGATGGTCGTAATCACCAAGGCATTCAATCTTCCCATATGATCGGCAGCATAACCAATCGCTATCTTGCCAATTGCGTTACAGGCATTTGAAAGGGCGATAAAATTGGCACCGGCTGTGTCGCTGTATCCCAAAGTCCTGGCATAGGTGGCAAAGAAGAAGAGTGGGAGATAGTAAACTGCAGATTGGAAGATGGAGGCCAGTGCTTGTGCCGCAAACTTGCGTGTGCGTGCGATACGCCAATCGACGATGGGAACCTTGAGAATTCCATCCATACGGCTAGTCCTCGCAGCATTCTCCACGTCGATTCGAGCCTTTGCCTCAGGCTCCCATGCCATGGCGGCGCTGGCTAGGACATTGAGTCCAAAGGCGATGCCTCCAGCAAGACGCATAGCATTTCGATAACCCATGCTATCAACAGCCGCTTTCAGGGCTGGTGCCCATACGAGACCCCCAATACCAGTGCCGGAGGTGATTATCCCAAGTCCAAGGCCGCGACGCGTAGTGAACCAAGTCGGGGCGATTGTCACAGCCACCATATAGCTCATACAAGTTCCGAGGCCCAATAAAACTCCTTGAGTGACTTCGAAATGCCACAGGGATTTCCCAAAACTTGCCAGAATAAGCGCGGCGGAGAATATGGTTGAGCCGATGAGCGAGATCAACTTGGGCGAGAAGCGTTTGGACCACGCAACGACAAAAGGAGCTCCGATAGTCATAAGAGATATGGACAGGGTGCCAATCAGGTCAATGTCGGCAGGCGACGCTCCGGTAAAGGGGGTGTCAGGCTGTTGCGAAAGGGTCTCGAAAACTGCCTGGAAGATACCAAAGGCAAAATTGATCCCACAGCACGTGAAGACAATCGTGAACGAGGCGATAGTGATGATGATGGTTTGTCTAATGAAGGAGTTAGGGGCACACTTTCGGTACAGAGGGAGGGGGCTGTCGTAACCGAAACCGCATAGACAAGCTGACTATCAAGAAGCATACCGATTCGAACGTTTGGTCACGGAGGGTTCTGCGGGCGGTGTTGCTGCTTCTTCTTCTGCTTTTGATGTCGCATGCCTGCTGCGTTGAGTCAAAGAGATGTCATCTTGAGCGAAAAGGCCATGAGATGAGGCCGAATCAGCCACCGTCTCTGTCAAGGTCGACGACATATTTCCGAATGGTTAATGGAATACTGATGCGTGTGTACTTGTATACCCAGATTGGGGATAAAACAAATCTCTGTAAGTGCCGAGTGATGTATAAGGGGCCTGGCGGGAGTATTTATAGGATTGAAATGAGAACTGAACCGGAGCTCTGCTAATCATGACTCAGAAACTAGCAGCGGCTTAATTCCGTACGGCGAAGAAATCTGGTGCCCATTTTCCAAGCCTTTTATCCATCTTATCAGATATCTCTCCGCGGAGATGCTAGGCTTTCATCAATTTTACAGCGAGTTCCAGCGTTAAAGCCGATTCCGGGGTTTATAGCTCCGTGCGAATACGGATTAGAGCCGATCTTAAACGATCTGCCATAAGGGGCACATCTGCCATTCTATTCCTCGGATGACTCTTATATGTGGAGTCGTCAACCCGCCGGTTGGTGTCACCGCAGGGCGTCGGTTGTCGGTGCCGCCAGTTTCGATAGGTGAAGATGTCATAGGAGGACTCGGCTCGGTCACGTAGAGCGACGGAGACGATATAAACGTAGGAGAGGAAGCATGACATTCCTATGTTCCATAATGGCTTCTATAAACTTAATTATCTGCTATGTTTGTCCCTTGAACGTCGCTCTAATTACGGCCAAGTATTCCGGACATCGCAACCATTCTGTCCACCTCCTGTGCATGATTTACCTCGGCTTTTTCATATTGATTCTCTTTTCTCCCCGGGCAATATTCCAGTTGAGCGTTTGGTATTTAGCACAGTTTCTTCACTTGAAACTTATATGCTCTCAAAGTGACTGATTGAATGTCCTTGGGGATGCTGAACTCTATTCGCGATATCGGGGGCTTCGATACGTAAATACAATATACCAATCCTATCGAAATCGTGAGCGAGACATTCACTAGTACAGTCCGTAGTCAATTGCAGGATAGAGATTATGAGCAGTTGGTTCAACAAAAAACCCGATCTTACTACATATTGCATAAAACGCCTTCAAATACACGGAGTACCACAGCTGGGGAATATTCATGCTGCTAAATTTCCCAACGAGTATCCTTCTAGAACCTTTACTGTTTACTAAACATTCGGTTGCAAAGCCGAAACTATGTGGGTTGCAATCGGCAATTTCCACGGGCAATTAGCTCCGATCTGAGCTCCAGATACAGCCCTCTGTTACAATATGTAGGGATCTTTCGCACTCTGTTCTCCGGCCATAGTTCGTTTCCATAAGCTGGTAGTTAGCTCGTCCAAGCACTTATTGACCTTTGCTCTTGAACGATACTGATATACACGGGCCATGGGTATATTACAGATGAGGCAGGTTAGCTGTAGTTTAAATGACGGAGATCTCCTTTACGTAACCGTTTATTTCTATAACTCTCATAGCGTCAAAGAAGTTTGCCCTTGGCTGGACACATAAACATTACGACAGCATTGAGTGTAGAATGATAATGTCAGTGCTCGATGACGGTCTTACAAGATGCGCGTCATTTTTCTTCCCGGTGCTGGCCTACTCACAACCCCCCTTAGCCCTGATTTTTTATATCTGGAAAGGTTCCTCTCTTTGAGACAGGATTGAATCGCAAAATGTACAAGAAATTTGATACGTGTTGACCTAGTTATTATGAAAGCGAGGCCAATTGTCACAGCCCGAGCAAGTGACTTCTTTGTGAAACAAATGAATAACACAGCAACTCTTTCATCATAGACATCAAAGGTTCGACAAACAGTACAAGAAATCGGTACCTTTATATGATTATTCATCGCAAATCGCTCAAATTAATTAATCTCCGGATTTAATCAGATCATGGCTCGATGCCAAGATGTGTCTAAGCTGTCTTGTTCGGTTGGTCTCGCAGCTTTCTGCACCAAAGACAGCTAGAGGATCGTCCGCTAACGCCCTAGGGTTAGATGCCAAATGCTGCCCATGCGGTCTCCATAGAAGCAGTTCACAATGGCGACTGAATACAGTAGCGTGTGCTTGGTTCCTGCATTGTCCAACTCTCAGCAGACTTGGCATTTGCTGTAATCGTCATGGATGAGGATCCGTGGTTGGTTCACATCCAATATCATTCGCGATGCAAGGCTATGTGGCATGATTGACAGCTGTGCTGACGACCATTGTCGACAAATGAGTTTGTTGCAACATTCCCTTTCTGGATGGGATCATGTTAGTTACGCGTGTATTCAAAGTTCTGTGCGGTATATTATGCCGTATTCAGACCGATACGTGAAGAAGATTAGCGTATTACCTGCATTCGAACATGTCCAACGCACTTCAGCATGGGCCATCTTGTGTCCATTAGCAAGGGATCCAGTAGCATTGATTGGCGCGTTAACTCTAGACCAGAGCTTTGGCCTCAATGATGTGCTCGCCATCAACTCTCGCGCAACTGCTTGACCCAACAACCCTGTTCTATCTTGGTCCAAAAGAATAGTCAGATCTGTACCCTGTATGCTATCAACAGAAGTTCTCCATAATATCAGCATCGATTTTACCTGGAGAGTGGGACGAATCGTAGAAAATGTAACCGTTCTTCTGTCCAGGCAGCCTCTTATGGCAATCACGCAATTTGACCGCGGTTGGTGTGCAACCACACCATCTCGGCAGGTCCGTGAGACACTACATGCACGATAATGCAGGGCGTATCTGGTTATCATAAAATGGGCACAGCAACGGTATTTTTTCTCTGATTCGAAATCGCGTTCCTCTCCCTTCCGCTGGCGCATCGAGCACGAGAGAGAGCAAACATGGCTGCCATCGATTCACCAACTCATGCGAAAGGTGAAGCAGTATTCAGCGCCACCGACAATGGAACGCATGTCTCCGAAAATGAATTCAAGGAGGAAGTTGGAGGATTGCAGTTCGACCAGTATCTTACTGGAGGACTAGGGCGCCATCTGGGCATCTTCAGCACAACCTCTCTGATGTGAGAATACTATATAGTTCTAGACGTTGCGCGAAAGCTAATGATATGATGATAGCATCGGACGAATCATCGGTACCGGAATATTCTCTACCCCCTCCTCAATCGTCAATGGCGTCGGATCATTGGGTGCCTCGATGATGTTATGGGTGCTGGGGCTCTTGCTGTCTGTGTCGGGACTCTGCGTCTGGCTCGAGTTTGCATGCATGATTCCTCGAAGCGGCGGCGAGAAAGTATATCTCGAAGCAGCATATCGTCGGCCGAAAATGTTAATCACCACAGTCTTTGCGGTTCAAGCGATTGCACTTGGCTTCACCGGTAAGCCAAGCCTATAAACATACGACAGAGGACGAATGAGGACTAACTAGAGATACAGCTTCTGGTTGCATTGTCTTTGCGTCAAATATTTTGGTGGCAGCCAATACGACAGTTACGGAATGGGCAGAACGAGGCATTGCTATTGGAGTCATCATCTCTGTGACTCTGATCCATACATTCGTTCCAAAGCTTGGAGTTCACGGAATGAACTTTTTTACCATTCTGAAGCTCATCCTTCTCCTATTTATCGTCATTACGGGATGGGTGGTCCTTGGGGGCGGTGTTTCTCGAGTACCTGACCCTCATGCAAGCTTTCACGATGCCTTCGCTGGGTCCGCCAAATCCGGTAACCCATATGCAACAGCGCTGTTCAAGGTGCTGAATTCCTACACAGGCTGGTCAAACGCAATGTACGTGATGAATGAAATAAAGAATCCGGTCCGAACTATCAAGATTGCTGGTCCCCTGGGTCTCTCAACTTGTGGAATCCTGTATATCCTGGCAAACGTGGCGTACTTTTCCGCAGCGACACCCGCAGAAATTGCAGCAAGCGGAACTACTGTCGCCTCGTTCTTTATGAAAAAGGTGTTCGGGCGAGCCGCCCAGAGGGCACTTAGGTCAGTTTCGAATATTTTATCAATGTTCAATCATCTCAGTCTGCTAACTATTCTCTAGTGTTCTCGTGGCTCTTTCGGCATACGGAAATGTAATGACAGTGACCTTTGCGCAATCTCGAGTTAACCAAGAGCTCGCAAAGGAAGGCGTTATCCCCTTTCCTCGATTCTGGGCTTCATCATGGCCATTCGGTTCCCCGTCTGCAGGCTTGATCCTGCATTTCATCCCGTCGTTCATCGTCATTGTTGCTATACCATTCGGAGACGCCTACAACTTCATCCTCGACGTAGAAGGATACCCGAGCGCAGTTATGAACTTTCTTGTGGTCTCAGGACTCTTTTATCTCCGCTGGAAAGAGCCCAAGGCGCCGCGACCATTCAAAGTGTGGTTACCCGTCGCGGCATTCTTCATGCTCGGACAAGCCTTCCAGCTTGTGGCTCCATTTTTGAGGCCTCCGGGAGGAAAGGGTGATACCAGTCTTCCGTATTGGCTTTATGCCGTTGTGGGCATATCGATTTTGGCAGCGTCTGTTGTCTACTGGCTTGTCTGGTGGGTAGCAGCCCCCAAGTTGGGAGGATACAAGTTGGTGCCGCACAACGAGCCTCTTAAGGATGGAACAAACGTGATTGTTTATCACCGCATTTCTAAGAAGTCTCAACAAGCTTGAGAGTTGGTTCGCGTCATTCATCTATTGCAATAAATGATTCCTGATTTAGATATTGGTTTCACTACTTTATGTAAGGCGTTGAAGTATGCATAGCGAACTCGAAACATTAAATGAAACTTTATTAGAATCAGCTATCTATCTATCCTCCTACTTTCTCAGATTAATCGTTTATGCAAGCTTATTGTGTCTATTACTAAATCAACTTTACAGAGTTAACATCAGCGAGTATGCATTGAATACAAAGAGCTCTTTAGCGACGTAGTGATAGAGCCTCCAAACTGGCTTTCAGACAAGCATGCACGATTTTCAACCCCACAAGATAACAGAGCTGACATAGGTAGGTTGTACAACGCGTCGCAGGGCAGAAGTGCTGCAAAACATTAGCGTCATCCAGGTACAGGCCCCAATTGTCCGTACATCTCAGCAGTTCTTATACTGTATAGAGGTAGCTTCATAGCATGAAGTGGCAACTGCTTAATACACGTTACGTACACAGTAAGCTGACCCCGATTCATTCCACTTCACCGCCCCAGCGCGACCCAGCGTGTTGGATAATATGTAACCGGAATTGCTTCATCAAGCTACAACAATTGAGCCGCTTCCATTAAATGCCCTCCGCCTGCCATCCCAGTTGACAGACTTGAGCGAAATGGGCTGCTGGGACTCATTCTGTTGCTTCTGGTAAGACATACCCCGCATCGTCATCGCTAGTTCTTGTTACTAAATGAGGTGATCAGCTCTGGTCCATTGGATAATGCACGGCGTGGCTGGCTTCGGTTTCTAACTGACGGTATCGCTGTTGACAAATGGCCTCCTGGAGACGGAGAGTGGTTCAATGACCCTGGATACCCAGTTCCATCACAACCGCTGGATCAGATTGTGACCATATCGGATCGGGATGGCGAGTCTTGGGATCTGGGCGTCAGTGTGACGCCAAACTCGCCCGAAACCTTTGTTACTGCACTCTGGTGAGTCTCTGCTTCACAATAGCTGTGCGACATCTTTCGCTTACCCATTCCGTAACAGCACAGTCGGGTCATATGGAGATGTTACCATTAAAGGTGTCAAAGATAAACTACATTTGGGCTCTGACTTATTTCTTTTGATCCATCCCATGTGTCTGTCTTTTCTGTGTCGCCATACCGGCATCAACCCCCGTGAGCTCTGGGAGTCGATCTACAAAGAGAACTCGTGCTATCGAATGTACGGTGGCGAACTAAACGGGCTTTTGTATTGCGTTAATTACTATGACATGCAAGAGAGAAGCGGGCAGTCTTTTGAATACGCTATCACGCGCCAATGGCCCCCGTTAGACCGACCTGAACTTCCCCAAACAAGATGGTACGATCCAGAGAGCATGGAGGATACAAAATGGTTATTGTCAAGGCCGACTCGTCTCCCAACACCACGGGCCTTGCAATCAAGCGCAGTGAAAGCCTCATCATTAAAATACCGAAAAGTTTTCGACACTACGGAGTTGTTTGACATTATTCTCAATTACATTGTCGAAATACCCGCAGATGTCATTAAAGAGGAATTGCAGCGAAATAAGACAATCGAGGGACAAGGGGCTAACGGAAAAGGCCCCCTTCGAGAAGTATTCGAAGCTCCATCTGCCATCATTGCCGCGCAGAGTCTTCTCTCATTGGCGCAGGTGGACCGTTGGTTCTATGATGAAATCATTCACAAACGGCAAAGTTTCTTTTTACGTGCCATGCGCAACTTTGGCTGGATGCTACCTTTTACACCAGCAGACTGGAGCGACAACAGCTGGGTCTCAAAAATTCTTACCGACACGTCATCATCAAGGCAAGCCGACATTGACTGGCGGCATTATATGCTGACCTGTGTGAAAAAGGACCTCTCGAATGTCCGGAATCGATGGAGATTTCACAGAATGGCCATTCAATTTGCGCGTGGGACGAACAGATATAGAAGCAAGGAGCATCCCGATTGGTTCTGGAATGCGGGCAACCTTGGGTTCATAACAAGTTTGGATAAACCAGAACCTAAAACATGGGAGATTTATACGGTGTATGCTAATCCCCAATGAAGTCTCTTCAGTCAGGGAGAGGAAAGAAGCTGTACTGGAGTGGAGTTGAACCTGTATTAATATCACTGGAGGGTCTTTAATTTGGTATACCTATCACGGAATGCCTTTACAATAGTCGATGCAAATCTCCCCTAAATCATCAACCATGAATGCTTCCATCTCTCACTTTCCAAGATATAACATGCCAGGTTATACGGGAGTCTTTCATGCTCCCAGATCTGAGAGGGAAACGGTTCGAGAAGTCAAGAGCAATGAGAACCATATTTGCTGCCTAGAAATCCTCAAGTCTATACACTTCGTATGCCGGTTCCTCATACGGATGGGCCCTGTGGGAAAACAATCATGTTAGATAAGCTCAGCTCAGCATTGATTGAATAAAGATGTTTAGCACTGTCGGATACACATACTTCTTTAATGCTTCCACAGCCTTCTTTGTCACATCCTGGCCCACACAGGGCGCTTCAACTCGTACTTCGGGGACAGTTTCAAGCTTATCCAGCTGCCCGATATGCGGATTCGCCCCAGCGACCGGGCGAAACTGACCGGTGCCCAGGGCTGTCCAGCAGCACTCTCTGTAAGAACTGTTTGGATAGCGACCAGCTCCAGCCGCAAAAATGGCCGCTTTGCAGACTTCAATGTGAGTCTCCGGAACGTAAAATATGAGCTTGAAGACTGTTGCCATGGTGTAATTATTGAAGAGATAGATAGAATTCGTGCTAATTATTTGATAAAGACTTTTTAGGATACTCAGTTAATTCTCAAGATGCTCATACGGCTTTAAAGATGATGATAGTAATTGGACGTCGAGAAAGTCCTCAGCAGAACCCCGCCGCAATCACGCTACCCGGAAAGATCTGACTTCACCTAATTTGTGTGGATGCAACACATCGGCTCGCTAGGCTGGTTCCCTTACATAAGGGTATGACGACTTGCGGGTTTCGAGGGAGGCGAAGCTAACAACAAGAAACTTGTCACGCCGTGATATTAGATTGTTGCTGTGTAGAAGCTTGATTCTTCTATTGTAGGCAGGCTAGGTATGGATAATGTGCTAGGTACCGTATACAAGGTTATTGGGAGCACCACTCGGCTGCGCAAAGTTTAGTCTTTCGCTGATCGATTTGTGTAGCTCGAAGTTGTGCATATAATCAAGTCTTACTCAACTAAATGGGGATGTGTGATATACTCGAAAAGGTAGTTAACACATTGCCACAAAAATATTTCACGGTTCTAATTCGGTTTGAAGCTAATCTGTTGATGTTGCTCATAGTGTATATTGATGCTCATCATAGTCTTGGCCTTTCATTTGCAGACTCCTATCCCATGATGTTCATTACATCAAGTATTCCCATCCAGGCACGGAGGATACACATGGTAAGTTCCGCATAGGTTGACGCTCAAAAACATGACTATGTGCCAACATTTACTCGTAATATCCGCATCCGTGGCCGCGCTCCTCGAGAACGAACTTGCCATCGGCCTCACGCTTTAGCAGGCAAGCCTCGGTAGAAGCCTCAGAACGCTTTCCGTAGTATCCACAGCCACCACCTCTCTCCTCAATGGTGTATTTGCCATCAGCCTCCCGTCTAAGAAGGCAGGCATCGGTGCTGGCCTCAGATCGCTTTCCGTAATATCCACAGCCGCCGCCTCGAGCCTCAATGCTGTAAGAGCCATCGACGGCACGCTTCAGAAGACAAGCGTCGGTACTGGCTTCAGAACGCTTTCCGTAATAACCGCAGCCGCCTCCTCGCTCGACGAGAAAGTTTCCATCGGCACGCTTTAGGAGGCAAGCATCTGTGCTGGCCTCGCTAGGGGCAGGGGCGGCAGCCGCAAGGGCAAGGAGGGAGGCGAAAGCAAAAGTGAACTTCATTTTAGAGATGTGTTTGGTGTGGAAAGGGAGACAGGTGGAGGAGACAAAGGTTGGTTGTTCTTATTGTCGTATCTGCTAATACAGAGAAGAACAATGGCAGCATTGCACTGTTATATATATACAAAAGGTCCAAAACAACATCCGCTTTTCGCAAGCAGTTCCTCCCCAGTCATGGTTTGAAGACTATCAACACATTGAGATGACTCCAAAACGGGCCGTCGCTATCCCTATCCCCGCGGATACGAATGACAGAGGTACATTTGCAGGTCTTCCTGGCATTAGTCTAAACTTTGGTGTGGATGGGGATATGAATGAGTCGTTCGTGGTCACTAGTCGACGTATGGACATGGGTTTTGATAATCATCAAAGGATGGTGACAAATATATTACATGCGCTCCGTAACGTATCTTCCCCGCATATACGGTCGTGTTAAGTGGGTAGAATCGGCAAATAACTCATATCTTGACATTTGGAATACCAAGTGCACCTTTGTATCGCCGCAATCAGATGTGTATTAGTCTGTCTCGTCCAGTGTGGATGAAATATCACAGTCAGAAGCTTAGCCGCTACTGTATTAAGCAGAAGACAAAAATCCGAGGCCGAGAAGATTTTGAACACTCGTGAGTTAAATTATACGCCCGTTATTAAATATCTGCTACTATAGCTATATTTTCGCCAATATTTACTACTATATCTATAATTCTCTTATAACTGCTACTATATGTATAATTCTCTAGTAATTGCTATTACATCTATTTTTTCTAGTAGCGCCTACTATCGTTATATAGTAAAATTCTAGTGCTGGTTGAACAGGCGTTCTCTCACAAAAGCACTATGTGATAGGTCCCCCATGATACTGAATGTAGGAAATGACACTAGTTGGTGCTATTTATCAACCCTTTCCTCTTCAGTAGGATGGTGGCAAAACTCGGAGAAGGATTCATCTTGGCACCGGTTTCTTGATGTCGCATAGGTTGTTCTCACTAGATCAAGTACAGACAATGCTTATCAAGATAGTTTATTATAGGCACTGCTAAAATCTCCTCACTAGTAGTACAGCTCTTTGCCCGGAAGTTCACTTTTCGATACCAGTTTTGGATAGCATAACTCGTTTCTGCTAAGAAAGACTTCATGTGGCGGCTTACATCTTCGCCGTTACAGGCTTGACTACCAACACCGTAGTCAATGTGTAGTCACATCTATCGTATGCAGCCGTTTCCGAAGTCTATAACACATTCCTCTCAAACCTGAGGTTGCAGAAACTATGTGTGTAGATACAATGCTGCACGTAGCATCCAACCGTAGACATCGAAAAGAATACCACCCAACTTTGTTGATGCCTGCGTATGCCAAGTACCGACGAACCGGTCCACCCTTTCCTAACCCGAAACCCAGACATGAACCATCTCCTTATGTGGGCAAACAAACAAACCACCTGCCGGTTTCTAACAAGCTTTCAGGTGAAATGCACTGATACGTACGAAGTACATAATCACCATGCAGGTTGAACTGCTAGTAACCTACTAAGTGGCTAAAATAAGCTTGAACAGCCAGCCGCCTAGTCTGCATGACGAAGATAAGCCTCAATTTTTGTCAAGACAACTTGGGCAACACACGACTCGCCCTAACGAATCCTACCTCTTGGCCTAACCTACTTTTGACAATCAAATCCAAAAGAAAGCGAGTTAAAATATGAGCAAGGGACTTTTTGTCTACACTAGGGCAGGGGAACTTGTGAGCTAAAAACGCGATGTCCTCGTAAACGAGCACCAATGGCAATGATATCCCCGCATCCAAGTCTTGCGTGTCCGCTGTAAGCCAAGGGTGTCAAAAGTCTTGGTATAAGCCCGCTTTTACAATCCAAATCACGCTGCTGATTCCAATAGAACAAGATCAAAGAAATAGAAGTCAATTCAAAAATTCAAAGTTATACATATACATGTATATACATTCCCTTGCAAGAAATAAAGAGAAAATGGCCTTCTATTATAAATAGTACTGCGCATATATAAGCATTAATAACATCCATCATACTGACTCTTTAGCTTTTCGGCACTCCACTGCACTTAAAATTTGCACACGCGACGTTAGCCACCAAAACGGACATCCAAAACAGAAGTTCTTGTCTCTAAACCCATAGGGAAACTTGGCGTCTCAATTCCGCGGTATTTTGTGTGAAGGGGTGATGGCTGCAGAGGGGAATGAGTGGAGTTTCGATCCATACCGCTGAAGCACATTGGGACGATTAAAGAACCTTAGTCTCGAGTTATTTAACGAATCGGCCAACTTTGTCAAACGATTCAACGTCTATTCTGGTCAATGCTTGTCCATGCTAAATAAAACAGGAGTCATCTTCCACATACTCGTATCAGTAGCCAATAATGATCAATATTTCGAATCATGAAAGATAGGTCATCATGATAGCTAACCATGTACTTCGTAAAGGCGTCTTCATGCTGAACGAGAACGACCCACTGCGTATTCCCTCGTTTTCGTGTATGTAGACTTTGATACCGCTCTTTTGTCAATCTACTGCTGCATCTGTGGATCTTTCATTTTGAAAGGGCATCTAAATGCGATAGTAGTTTTCCATATGCCATCTCTATATGCCGTCTCTATTATCCGAGAACAAGCCCCTATCCTGCATGTCTGCTATTGTGCAAGCATCATTTTTCTTTTCGTTACATCCTCCTTCTACTCCCTTGCCAGCAAGAGTTGTCAATATGCCGCTGTGGTTAGACAAAACTCAATACACGCGCGTAGCCAACGAGGACGCTGAAGTAGCCAACGAGGACGCTGAATCTTCATCGAGAGAATCTCTATCATTTCGTGGGGCATCTTCCTTCAGACAGAATATTGGAAGCATCCGCTTTCTCTGGGTTCACGGAGTCCTCGGAGTATTCTGGATAATCGCATTCTCTTCACTGCTCTATCTGAGAAGTAGACCACATGCAGACATCCTAAGCTATCCAGACCTCACAAGTATGTACAACATCCCCTCGATACCAAAAAAACACCATCTCACATCATTCGGTCAAAGGCCCTCTATACCCAGCCCTTTCATACACCGACACACGCTTCACATCAGGCTTCACGCCCAACCTGTCAGCATACCAAGGCAAACCCAACGAAACCAACAATGCGCACTGGGATGCGCTAACACACCCCGGCATGGTCGCCCTAACGGAACAAGAACATGCCAAACTCCCCTCCAAGAGCTCCCTCTTCATCGATGAGAATACCCAGGAATCAGATCCTCCGCTATATGTCGGCGCAGTAGAAGTTTTTCATCAGCTGCATTGTTTGGATATGCTTCGCATGCAAGCGTACGGTGTCTTGAAGGATTGGTATGATGTGCACAGTCCGGCCAATGAGCACACGATTCCGGCGCATCTTGAGCATTGTATTGACTATATTCGTCAATCGATGATGTGTAGGCCGAGCCTTGACATTTTGCCTTTCAGAACAGACTCTGGGGGCCTCTTGCGGCCTGTGTTTAATGGGACCAGAACATGCGCAAACTTTGACAAAGTCCGAGACTGGGCTATCAAAAGAAAGGCGGGCAATTTGTCACCCCAGTGAGTAGTAATTCTTGTCAGATGAAACATTGAACATATGGATGGTTGCAAACTCTCATGTCACGTGTAATGAAGGAAGAAATGATTGTCAAAAAGTTCAAAAGACCTCTGCGGCCCCCATGCTTTATTGTATAAACGCCAGTTTTAATGCCCATGCCAGTATACATATGAGTACATCAAAGAGTCAAAATAAAAATGATATCAAAAGGATCAAAGGGGCAGAAATGGAAAAAGAAAAGGTAAAACATATGCCCGTTTAGTTGGCATAGGGACCATAACGCCATCGCTTCCCATTCTCTTCGACCCACCACCGGGCCATAAATGCAGCTTCCTCAGCCCATGTTGCGGCATCGACGCCGTGCGATTTCTCAACGCTGTACAAGAAATTAACAAAGTCGAACCCGAGCAGGGTCTGCGCTCCCGTCGGGTCATTCATTAGATTCGTAAACTGCCACTCGACGTTGTCGATGATGGGCACGATGAGGTGCCAATCCGGCTGGCGGGTGTCGCGGATGCTCAGCATCGCGCGGCCTGGATTGACGACGGTAAATTGCCAGTTACCCTGGCCGGTTTCGTTGGAGGATGTGTGGACAGGCCGGATGAGCGATTGGCCTTCGTAGTTTTGGACCAAGTCGGAAGCGGCCTGTGTGTGCGACTTGGAAAGTGATCCTGTTTCGCGAAGGAGGTCAAGGATGGTAGGGAGGATTTGTGAGGAGATGACGGCATCGTTGACATCGATTGCTGGTAGTTTTGGATGTGAGAAGACCAGAGGAACACGTAGTGTGCCAATGTTGGGGTTGTAGTAAGGCGCCAAGATGTTGTTTTCGGGCATAGACACTCCGTGGTCACCGACAAAAACAACAAGAGTCTCGTCCGCAACACCCTCCTCATCCAGAATATTCATAATCTTGCCCAACCACCGGTCATCGTAGCCAATGGCATTGAGATAGTGAGAAATGTCGTCCAAACCATTCCCTAAAGGCGTATACTTCTCCTCGGCCGGGATTGCGAACGGATGGTGGCTCGTGCTGGTGAGATGTGTGACAAAGGCTCGCTCGTTATTCTTCTTGGCTTGGACAAAGGCATCTCGGATGTAGTCCTCGACAGCGACATCAGCCATACCGAAATAGTTGATATCTGGCAGATCCACGGGACCAAACTTGGCAAACCGGCTCTTGAGATATTCCTTGGAGACAAGATTTTCAGGAGCAATACCCATCTTGGATAGAAGAGGCACATATCTATCGTAATTTTTGGTGACGGATTGCATGAAGGTAGATTGCCACTTGAAAGACTTGAAGTCATTACTCCTCTCGCTGCCAAGATCCCTCTCATCGATTTTATTGAAGGCGTCAAAGACCTGGGGTAGGCACGGTTGATAAAAGTGGTGGAGGTACTCCAAATTGAAATCTGCCATTAGCGGCGTGAGGCCACACATTGTGCCAACGATGCTCTTGATAGTATAGGTAGCGGTGGTGAAGACGTTGTTAAAGTTGATGCCGCCGCGTCTTTTCTTAGTTTCGTGCTCGAACCCATCATCGTAGTCGCCGGTAATGAAGTTGGCATTAGATGTGAGGCCAGCCAGCATAGCTTGAGCCTCGTCAGGTAGAGTCTTGTTGCCAAACGAGTTAGCCAGGCGCTCCCAGATAAGCCCATCCTTCTTGATAGGGAAAACATCCTTTCGCGTGCTTTCGAGAAGGATGAGCATGACATGGCGAATCGGCACATCAGCAAGCTTTTCCTTGAGCGCCGGAAGAAGATCGTCGTTGAAGTTGGAAATCTTGAGAGGGTCTGCAGCAGCGTTGTAGTGCTTGTTGTTCTTATACCAGTCTCCAAATCCAGGCACATGTCTCTGAGGCAGCCAAGGCAAAGCAACAGGGTCGGTCAAAGCAGTGATGTTGTCCCAGGAGTGCCCAATGCTGGATCCATAGATGGGCTTTAGATGATCAAGACTGGGAGAGGAGAATGTGAAGTCGACGAAAGGGAGGAGGGCAGGTGTCCATGAAAGGAAATTCAAGGCACTTTCATTCGGGCGAATCAAAACCATGACAACATGTGTAAGGAGTGCCAAGCCGATGAAGAGGTACAGCAGCCGCTTCAGAACAACTGCGGATGTCTTGCTCTTCATGCCGCAGAATTCGTCGTCGTCCAGATCGTCGGATGTGCTGGCAAGCTCAACGTCAAGCTGAGGTATCTGAGAGTAGGTGGTGGGCGATGATCGACGCAAGGCGAAATTAACAGGCCACTTGAGAATATCAGTAGCCACGCCTGCGGCTACGTAGCAGATGTCTTGCAAGATGCAGGCGACAAAGAGAACGGTGAAGAGGACTAGGATTAATGATGCAAGGCCGGAGAGAAACATGGCAAAGGAGGAGGCATCGCCAGCCAAGCCAATGTTGCGCCAGTGGATCTCGGAGCCACAGACGGCAAAGAAGGTTACTGTCACAACCCCTACGGTGATGAGATATGTGATAATTACAGACGCCAGAGTCATTGTTGTAGTGCGCAACCACCCGGAGCCTTCCGTCAACCAGGGGTCTAGCAGCAGCCGGACAAGGATGAGCAGCACGACATCCTGCGCAAAGAATGAATACCCCCACCGCACCAGGTGAACCAGCGGCAGTGAAGACAGATGTGTGTAGATGTGAACGCCCTTGGCACTGAAGATGGCTACCGTTGCGACAGCAAAGGCAAACCGGCGATTGGCGAAGCGGGAGGCGAGATTGGCTATGAACCGTCGACGGGTCAAGCGCGAGGCAACGGCGTGTGCGAAACGGCGCGTCATGCCGAGGTGATGTATGGGAGAGGGGGAGGGGGAGGCATCGAGCCGTCTGCCAGCGGGCGACTCCATGGCGCCTGTCGTGAGGAATGTTCGTTTATCGTCGTCGCTCGAGTGGGAGGATGAAGGAGGCGAAAGCGAGGAGGCGAGGCGAGGACAAAGATGGTGCTCGTGGTAGGTGATGATTGATGAGCGAAGCGGAATGATTAGAGAGTCGCACAGCAGCTGGTCTTGGCGGACCGGCGCTGGTGTTTGAGGAAGCGACTCGAACAGGGCTGCTCGCAAGCTCCCATCAGGATGCTGAAAAGAGAAGAAGAAGAGAGGAAGAGAGGAAGCAAAAGAGAAGATGCTCAGGTGATGGTCGATAGGCGAGATTGTGCAAGCGAAAGCGGACAGGCGGCAAAAAAGAACGATGCTCTAGGAAAGCGCAGAAGAAGCCCAAAGGAGTGTAGGGCAGCTAATGCGGGTTGGATAAAAGGAGAGTCGAGGCGAGTGAATGATGGAGGAGAGACAAGAGTCGGCTGGATCGTGAGGCTCTGAGCCGGCCAGCAGTACGAGTAGCTGAACACTGAGAGATGGAGCTAGCACTAGGGGAAACGGGGCGCTGGCTTGGCCGGCGGCTGTCGCCTGTGGAGGGGGCAAGGCCGCTAAGGATGGGCCGCCGTTTAGTCGTTTAGTGGGATGCGCCCACTGGGCCGGGAAAATACAGTGGATGGCACGAGGTGTGGCGGGTGCTGGCTGGCGCGGGTGCTGTAGCCGCTGCAACGCGGTGAACTCGTATACTTGAGTAGATGGATGGATGAGACGCCCGATGATACTGATGATCGCATCTGTTGCCTTGATATCAGGCCTCAATGTCTCACTTTTGATGCGGGGGGCCAGACCTCTATCTTTTCAGCATCTCAGTTTAGGAACCCGCGGGACGCCTTTCCGAGAACTGCACCGCCTGTGCTGTAATACCTAAAACTGCGAAACTCCTCCCCCCACCGCTCAGCCTTCCACTAACCGTCCGTGGCTGGCTTCGAGAATCCCGACAGTTTTGATGGACATGGAGGCTGTCAGGGGGCGAGGCATCCAGGAGGCGGCGCAATTTGGCGTGCCGAGTGGGCTCAGATCGACGGACTCTGGACGGGCTGATTGGGCAGAGACACGACCAGGTCGCGTGCTTTTTCTGGTGCTTTTGCTGGATGGGCGGCCGAGGCTTTTGCTTTTGAGGATTGTGCCTTGTTTGCATGCACCTGGTTTATTTTTATATTGATGTTGTCAATAAAATACTAATTCCACCTCTGTTTGTCTCTGTGGCTTCAGGCTATCTTGTTTTACACACGACAAAAGGATCATCGCCTGACGTCAATTGAAAAGTGCCGACATGGACTGATGTGCACTGGGCGAAATAAGCAGATGCGCAGCTCTTTGGAATATCCTCACGCGATCGTCAAGATAACCTCGTGCGCACCAGAGGCCAAACTCTTACAAACTTCAACGTCTGCGATGCCGGTGAGAGAATGTCTGACACCAGTGGGATAAGCTTCCTCTTTTGGCTGCTGTGAGAGAACTGCCCATGCCTAGTTCCATAGTATTACTCAGGTATGACAGCTGGTGGATAGTCTGTCTAGTAATCAGTCCCAATCTCGCAATCTTTCCGGAGAGCATGCGGATGCGGATGCCCGTGATTATAATTGAAGCATCCCCAACACATAGTTAGATTCAGTACCCAGACAGCACAAGTCAGCCAAAGATGCCTTTCCTGGTAAGCGACGAGCAGACCGTTCTCACGTCTCGTGCTTACCGGTGTTGGAACTATTAACTAATATTCTGATGCACAAGCAAGGCAAATCAGTTGTACGGAGTGCAGCGACTAGCGTCTCATGCTAGTACCCAGTCTTGACACTCTTATGCGGATCTGAAATCTTGACACGGAGACGGAGTTGCTAACATGACCAGCTACAAAGACGTCAATACCATGGGTGCCAACGCAAACAGTGGTCAAATATGTATTTCTAGTCTTTTCTGATGCGTTTCATTTTATTACATTTGATTCTATTATTCGATTTTATCATCCTCTCGGTCAATCCAACCGAGACTTCGCACGTGGTGATGCGACAAACTGCTTCTCCATCCCCCGTCGCCCATCTCCGGCTCTTGCTGCGGGTCGGTGGAGTCCGGGTTGGGGTGCGAGATGACTTTACAATTTGCTTGTTCTCGTACTGTACTAGGTATTTACTCTGCTCGTAATATTGGATTGTCTCGCCAAAAGAAAGAGCGGTGGCGGCTTTCGCTTTCGAACCGAAGAGTTCGATAAAAGGGGCTGGCCATAGTCTCAAAACAGTGTATGAATACGGCTAGATGTAAGTCTAACCATCTCGTCTAGACAGTAGCACGGGACAGGCGAGTTGACAAGTACTTTTGCGGGAGAAGAAAAGGGGGGACCACTGCTACAAACCGCTTCACATGGATTAGATGTCCACATAACGGGAAGCAATGCCTGTTACTTTGGCCTCAGCTACCAGGCATCATTTTAGCGCCCGTCTTAGCTAGATCCCTTGACCAGCCGCTGTCTGAGGTTATTGCAGATTGAGTTGGAAGCCAAGCCCGATATTTTTGGAACACAGCGCGTGGCCTTCTTCCCAGTTGCTTTTTTATCCGCGTATCGAGAAAAAAGCCTTGCGGTTGCAGCATGCAATCTGCTTCTGGCAAACTACCGGGTACCGAGTGTGCTAATGAGTGCACAGGTGAGGTGTTTTTACGACTCCATCGCCACACGCACCCTTGGCTGATCAGTGCATTTTTGACGGTGGTGTTGCACGTACCAACGCCATTAAGGCTGCAAACACCCATATGTGTCAAAAGTCCCCCAACTGACTCGACAATTTGAGGCCTCAAATTTGCCAGGACTGTACAGTAAAATACGATACTCGTAAGCCCAGAGGCCTGACGTTCGTTCTCAGCATTTAGTTCCCCTCGTCCCCACGTATTCCGTCATTGTTGTCATTGCTGTGGTTCTGCTTCCCACTCCAATGGATGATCCCCGACGATCACAGCGCGCCCTTTTAAAGTGGCGAGAGTGGCACCAAGGTTCAAGTCGCGTCCAGGTCCAGCCTGCAGTGAACTGCTAGTGCTGCAAATATTGACCAGTAGGGCCGACAAAAGATTTCAATCAATCCAACAGCCAGCGTGCAGGTGCAGTCAATCAGTCGCATCAACTGCATCCGAACAAGAGGAGGATTTGGTGGAAATAGAGCATTGATTGTTTGGTGCCACTCGTATGGTTCTATCATCTAGCTAAGCCTCGCGCCCAGACACTAACACTGCCCGCGGCATGCCGCTCTGCGCCTCTGCTGAGTCTCGACCTCCCAGAGCTGCTGAAATACTACATATGTACTCTCAGTCATGTGGGACGGGACAATTGCTGCTCTGTACGTGAATAATGAATCCCAGCAGGCAGCTGAAGTTTCGTGGCGTCGTAGAATGCCTACGCCAGACAAGAAGCTGAGAAGAGCTGAATGGAGATGCCACCGAAGCGAGCCACGCATGGATGATACGCCTAGATTTTCTCTACACGGACCTACAGCTCTTCGCAGGATGCTATGTACCTCGGGCATCATGCCATGGAGCCGTTACTCACCCAGTTTTCACCCTGCAGCAACTGTGCGGCAACCGTGCACACTTTGTCTGCAACGCAGTCTGTACATCCCGAAGCAAAGCGAACCGCTGGAAAACATGAAGTTTCCCCACGCCGCTGTTTGAGCAGATGCGACATCGCGAAGATCCTAAACAGAACATTAGAAAGACGGCGGTAGGGTAGTCAACATATCGTGATTATGCACCTTGGAGAGTGATTCTTATGAGCGAGAATGATGGGCTAATTTGCTGTCCACGGGTGGCTATGTCTTGATCACACTAGTACCTATTCCTGCACATGTGATCTCACCAGCGGCTAATGTCGTAAGTACCAGACAGCCTGTATTTTATCTGGAGTGTCACATTACTGAGTGCTACAGCAGCGCCCGAAATGAGTGTCCGTTCCATTTGTTAATGTAAAGTTTCCATGTTCTCTCCGCACAGACCATTTTTGTGGCGCACTGTGGCTCATACCGTGCGCAGCTTCCAAGCAGGTCGTACCCTCAGCGAAGGCCATACTACGAGCCAAATCTTGAAACGCTTATTGGCGTCATTTTTCCCGGACATCAAATGATAGAGATGCCAGACGCGAAAAATTTAGGGTCCCAGGCCACCAAGCTGGGTACCAAACAGGGTTGTGCAGGCAGCCAGAAAATGCTGGAGCCTTAGAAAGAGTTGGTTGTGTCCAGCGCTTCCGCCGCGGCACATAAGATCAGCTGTGCTGTCCAACATACATGTGTATTTCTGTTATCCGATATTTCACTTCGCCATGTCAGCTAAGGCAACAAGACCTATTCCGACGCCGCACTGACTCTAACGCATTCGTTCTGGTCGTTTCAGGGCCTACGTAAAACTGCCCGGATTGTTTTCATTTGAACTGACTCCGGACAAATACCATCGCCACTTGAGTAGCAACAGATGTCAATCGCCGAGGGACAGTTTTTGCGGAACTGTTAGGCTTTAATTAGACGTGGAAGTTTTTAATCTCTACCCGGACGTAAAAACGCTTTTTTGCATCAGTGAGACATAGTAGTCTTGGTCGTGCGAGGGAAAGAGTCAGGCCAACTTCAATTTAACTCATTTCTTGGAATAATAATATTGAATACCTGAACTACTCTACAGAGCAGCTATTGGAAGAAACTCAATTCTCGGAAGTATTGGGTCATCTTTGAACACGAAGTATCGTCCGATAGTGGCTGTCGCAGGAGGTGGCCAGCCATTTTCTGCAAATACTACCCTTCACTCACCCCAGGACTAATACAAAGTCATATTAATCCCACGACACCGCCAAAAGGTAATGTGACGTCTGTTTTAAGCTCAACCAATAATTTCCCGTACCAACTTCTCAAGGTCGTCAATGCTCATTCCTGAAATCCCGAGCAGATTATTGCTAAGTTTCTCACTGAAATTACCTCCATATCCTGCGCCCCAGCACGCCCGGGCAATAAATCCGAGCGCTGAATTTCCGACTTCCTTCGGGTCGCTGCTTTTCAGCATTTCATAAGATTTTTCTTCAATCTCAGCAGTCGAGACAACATTCGTCGACCACTCTTTTCCATCGATGCGCTTTGCAATGTCAATGAGCTGATTCTGGGTAATAGCGATATCGTGGAAGTAGACATGTTTATTTCTTGTGGCTTCGAGATTTTGGATCACACCAACCACGGCCTTCCCAATGGTTGAAAGTCGAGTCGCGGAGAACAAAACATCGCCACCATCATATAGCGTAGCACTGTGGTCTTTTAGATTGACCATAAAGCCGATTTGGAGTTGCCAATCCAAGAAAGAGTTGTTATAACACATGGTATAGCTGAAGCCTGGGTTCTGAGCAGCTTTTCCCTCCAAGTACTCTTGGGTCTTGATTTTGTCCCCATAAAGCGGCAGCTTTCGGACGAGAGGGTTTGCTGAATCATTTCCAAACTCCGAAGGGATGAAACGAGAGACTTTCGCCTTCAGAGAAGCGTCAATCAGCTTTTTCTGCGTGCTAAACAGGTCTGCAAAGCCGAGAGTTGACAGAACCACGTCGACAGTTTGGAGTGCGGAGACGAGGTTGTCGTGCGAGTTGTAATCTACCTCCTGAACCTTTAATAGGCTTTCCGATCCGGCTGGTACGGAGACCTTGTGAGCACTCCCTACTCTTGTTAAGACCGTAGTCTGGAGCGAGGCCGCAAGAAGTGCTTGCAGGATCACTGGGCCGAGGTTGCCCGTAGCGCCGACAAGAGCGATATGTAGTGAAGGCATATTGTCGGCAGGTGCACCAAGGTTTGAAAGAAAGTGGCAGAGTGATATTGTAACCGTTCAGAAAACTAGCCAAGAGAGTGATGATCCTGAGGTCAATGATGTTCAGAGACAGAAATTGCGGCCCTTAAATACTAGTTGACGCCGCCTCCAACGCAACTGTGCAATTCGGTATCTCGCAGTCCAGGAGCGAAATAACGAATCAGAGCAATAGTGTCCTGTGGTAGTAGGCACTACATTCTGGCGGCAGATGAGAATCTCGGACATTGGATAATAAAAGGCTTTCTGTTTACAAATCACGACAAAGCCAAAGTCTTGAAAATCTCCACGCCAGTCGGGCGACTCGGGCGACTGGATGAAAGCTAGTGTGTTCATAGCTCATTCCTCACAAAAATCAAAGCCAAGGAGTCAGCTTGGCGGTTTGAAACTTCGAATTGCCCCGAAAGTTGATGTCGAAAGGTGGTTGCTGATAGAAATCTGTATGTATATCATGCGTCATGTGGGCTTGGCTATCGATGAAAGTAAATACCTCTTCAGGAAGGTGGAGTCATCGGCCGCGGAGTCCTGTTCGGAGAAAGAAGCATGTGCCCCACCTTGGGCATTTGTAATATCGTTGGTCTGGTCTCTTAGTAACAGGTACTGCATCATTTTGAGGGTCTTAGTGACTGGTGAACACCAGAAGACAATGCCCTAATACAAGGTCTAGTTGGAATTTTGTTTATTATAAAGTCCCCAAAGCTCCCATAATCATCATATTCGAAAATCATGCTTGAAGATCACTTCTCTTTCCATCTACTAGATACCAATCACCGGAGTACCAACAATGGCGTCCCGCTTCCCTTCAGCTAGCGAAGATGTTTCACCACTGGCACAACCGCTGCGCTTCGAGTTTAGCCAGAGGATCGCATCTAATCGATTCTTGAAAGCCTCAATGACCGAGAAGCTCAGTTCCTGGGATCCTCAGAAGAAAGAGGCTCGGGGAATTCCCTCAACAGAGATACACAACGTGTACCAGCGATGGGGAGAAGGTGGCCTCGGGCATATCTTGACTGGCAATATTATGTTGGCATATGACCAGCTTGAAGCACCTGGCAACCTCATCATTCCTACGGATGCTCCATTCGAGGGACCGCGTTTTGAGGCCTTCGTCAAGCTCGCTTCTGTTGCACGGGCACATGGTAGCCTTATTACTGGGCAGGTCACACACCCAGGACGACAAGTCGAACGAAGAATCCAGCCTGACCCCGTCTCTGCCAGTGATGTTCAACTCCAGGGTAAAGTTTTTGGACTTGAGTTTGCCAAACCTCATCCTGCTTCTCAGGCAGAGATAAACGAGATTGTGCGCAGTTTCAGCTTTGCAGCACAGTACCTACACCGAGCCGGCTTTGACGGTATTGAGCTGCAAGGTGCTCACGGGTACTTGCTTTCGCAGTTTCTCTCGCGAACGACCAACCTCCGGACAGATGCATATGGTGGTAGCCTGAGGAACCGCGCCCGTCTCATCATGGAGATTGCCCAAGCTATTAGGGCAAATACACCCTCAGACTTCATTTTGGGAATTAAAATCAACAGTGTGGAGTTTCAGTCAGGTGGATTTACAGTGAAAGAAGCAAGAGAGCTCTGCCACATGCTCGAAGAGGCAACCTTTGACTTTGTTGAACTCAGTGGCGGCACATACCAGGCAATGGCTTTCAAGCACGAACGTGAGTCAACAAGAAAACGAGAAGCGTTCTTCCTTGAGTTTGCGGCCATGATTGTGCCTGCACTGCACAAGACAAAAACGTACGTTACCGGAGGTTTCAGGACCATCCGTGGGATGCTAGATGCTTTGAAAACAGTTGATGGTGTCGGCCTTGGTCGGGTGGTTGCACAGGAATTTAGTCTGAGTAAAGACATGCTGAATGGTGCCATCACTGGTGCCATTGACCCAAAGGTAGATCAAGACGACTTCGCTTTGGCCAATATCATTGCAGGCAGCCAAATCCGGCAAGTGGGCAAAGGGCAAGATCCGATTGATATGAGCCGAGAAGAAAATGTGCAAACATTTCTCGGGGCGATGAGCACCTGGGCTCAACAGATGGCAGGGGATGCCCAGACAATGAATTTGTACGGCTATGTTGACTTGGACTTGTAGATAGAAACTTAACAAGCTGAAAGGTGCAAAACTCTCTGTGTTCTGCTGTGTGTTAATCATCTATGAAAGAGGGAAAAACTAGCTGCAAACAGCAGCAAACAGAAAGCAGGCTTGACCTAGGAGAGTAGTCACACAGATCCACATGACAACTCAACACCTCCCCCCAAGCCCAACTAATCATCCAAACAAGGCCATCACAACTTCAAATCCCTCGAAATTTATAATTCACATATTCCAAAATACTCCCTCGTTTCTAAGATCCATACGTCTCCTTCGTTTCTAGGTCTCTTGTTTCCAGATTTCAGCTTTGTTTTTAAGCATCTTCACTTATTTCTTATGTTTCTGGGTCTCTCGTTTCCGGGCTATCTTCGTCGATAAGCATCTTCCCTCGTTTCTTATGTTTCTGGGTCCCCTTTTTTAAGCTGTCTCCTCCGTTTCTGGGTATCTTTAGTTTCTTTTTGCCTTCCTGGCGTTAACTGAGGTAATAACTTAGCTGTTTGGGTTAGCCCTTGTAGCTAGTTATTGTTATTGTTAACGAGACTGTTAACTAGATCGTCAGCGAAGCCGTTGGCTAGGCCATTAGTAAGGCCGTCGGCAAGGCCTCTTTTCTTTTTCTTCCTTATCTTGCGTAATAAAACGCAAGGGCTCATAACCTAACAAGCTAAAAGGTGCAAAACTCTCTGTGTTATGCTATACTAATAATCTATAAAAGAGTAAAAAACTAGCTGCAAACAGCAGTAAACAGAAAGTAGTAGGCTTAACCTAGGAGAGTGGTCACACAGATCCACGTCACACAGATCCACGTGACAACTCAACAAAAATGACTCCTTATGATTCTGTTTAGAAGCACTCTAACGCATGTTAAACCTGGTTTAGATCCTGATAATTCGCCCAGTGTCTCTTCCAGGCAGCGAGAGACTTCTCATCCCATAGATATCGCTTGACTATCCTCTCAACATCAATCCAACCACCAATCCACCTCTCCTGGAGTACTAAATCCATCATTAATTGACGAGCACGCTGCTTAAGAGTTGCACCAGCCGTAATCGATATCTCGGTACCAACAAGCGTTGCCCAGACCCTCAATTCACGGTAGCACAACGTCCCTCCCTTGCTAAAAGATGGCATCTGGCTCGCCAGCATCGCCAGCCTGTTGATACGAGCTACTTCAGGGAACATCTGCATTTGTGCCGTGCGCCGTGTGAGGAATGCAACTGTGCCCAAACAGGCCAGTTGTTCCACCGCACTCTGCGACCGGTTAGCCAACAGACGAGCTCCCTTGATTCCCTTAGTTTGGCGTTCCGCAGACTGAGTAATGTCGTCGTACTGTTGAGACTGCTCTCCAAGAAGGAAGATAAAATCAGCGCTGAGATTCCCCGAGATAGCCAAGTCGCGGAAGCCCTCTGGTAAGGTATCAATCGCGGACTTTAACGACCGATCGAGCTGGATAACTGGCTGAGGGTATCGAAGTGCCATCGTCGCTGTAACAGAAGTGCCATCAGCCTGCTTATTGCTGGATAGTTGAAGACTTTCTTGAGTAATGTCATGCTTGAGACTAGATGCCATTTCTGTGCCCTCAACCAGCCCCACCGCCTGCATAACATAGAGGTCTTTCAAGCAACCACTCGCAACCTGACCCCTTAGCTGCATCATCCGAAGCAACCCAAGGCAATGAGCTTTAAATTCAGATTCATAACCGAATCTTGCTGCTCCTTCCATCAAGTAGAAAGTCGCCAGGATTGTCTCGTTCGCTGTCCAAGTTGCGACCTTGTCTTCTGCCTGTGGTGATATCTTGGCTTGCAGTGCCTTCAGCGCTCGCGCCTTGTGCCACAACATGGTGGTGCTAGGTGTGATTTTGTCTTCCAGCGTAGTGATACGTACGCCATGTGTGAAGGCGGCCACTGAGTCAAATAGCGCCATATCACCACAGACCATTTGCACCCAGCAGCGAACGAATGGGTTGGCACCAGGACCCCAATGCGTCAAACGAGCGGCAAGATAGTGGATATCTGCCAATTTTTTTTTTAGTAACTGGTGTAGTAGAATATACATGTAGCCTTGGGACAACATCTGAGACAGGGTAGAACGTACGGAAATCGAGAACATCAAAGACCTTTTCTCGATGCTCAGTCGGATACGCTGGAACGAAACATTCTATTACCGGCCGCAGTAATATAATGCTATTTCCAATATTAGAGCCTGGGGACTCGGGAGCTTCCGGCCCAGCATTATGTTCTATAGAGTGTCGGTCGTCTTCATTACTCGAATGAAGAAACTGTGACCCCCGGATGACAAGCCGACCCTGTGCCTCTACCGAGGGGACTAGTGACTGCGGAAGTAGCCTATTTTCGCTTCCGTTGGGGGTTTGCTGTGCTCGTCTTGCAGGAGCCGAACGGTTTCGGAAGTGTTTTCCAATGTACGCAGACACTGCTTGGCGCTGCGTGCGGTTTGGCCGGGGATCAGAGGGGTCATAGTTTATAAAAATGCGCCGTTGCCTTTCGTCCATTGTGGTACTGGAGGTTTCACCTAATACAAATGGCAAATAAATCGTAACGCCCACTCTGACTTACACTTGTACAGCAGCGCCCGAAATACATGATAACTCTGTGCTAGAGGGTTGAAATCTAGGAGAGCCCAGGTACAGCAGAACTGTGTCCTAAGAGCTCCGTCCATTTTTGGATAAAGTGCCACATTATCTTATCAGCTGACTCGCAGTATGGCAGAAGCAGTGACCGCCATAAGACAGTAGTACATGATGATGGGAGGATATTAGCACTGTACCAGCCACAGCTTTGCAAAGTGGTCTGCGGCACTTATTCTTTCTAACGTTATGTCCTACAGATATTGAGCTCGCCTGTCGCAATTTTGCGCCATCATTTCCCACATCTACAGCTGGCACATGCAAGGAACCTGTTGTAACCTGGAAATTAAGTGCAACATGTGGCGGTAGTTGCCGAGGCCGTGTAAGATATCGTGCCAGATGCCGCCGCCATATACGCGCGAGGTACGGCTCTCAATACAACCTGTATTTATACGCAGATGTTTATCAAATATGATGACTTGCTTCAATGTGTTCGAGATGACCGGTGCACAATTCCAGCTTTGAAGTACATGCGTCCTTATCAAGTGCATCGCCCCATTCTCGATATTGGGCACTCGTATTATCAGATTAATTCATTTTACAGCCATGTAGTTCCGAGACTCCCGCTCCCGGGCAGCTATCTCAAGTATACAACAACCTCAATTATCCAGACGAGGCTGAGCAGCTCAGCCTTAGCAGTTCTACTCCGCATCGCGCTATTTACATGCTCCTAGGCATCCATCACCGAAGAAAAATCCATAGGATTAAATTCTGTACATCTTTATTCATTCATCATGTAGTAACTGTTTTTATCTTATGCACTCTAAACACTGTCATTTGAAAGCTCAAGAGGGATGAATTACAAGTATAGTCCCTTGTCCGCCTCATCTCGCGGTACTTTTTCTATCCGACTGTTGCATCTTATGCCAACGTGTGATTCGCCGGCGGACGGCTTCTTGAGCTGTCACCTGGTGGAAACAAAGATCGTCGATCGCAGCCTCGACACATCCGTACACAATAAAAGAGAACAGGCACATGTAAAATACCAGGCCTTATCATATACTTGGGGGTTGCCGGAATTTACACACTCGCTAAACGTCATACACAACAGTGACGATAATGATACCCTCACCTCTCCAAATTCTTCCAGCAGCGAAATTCGCATTACTGAAAACTTGTACGCTGCGCTACACTGCTTGAGAAAGCAGACCGAGACGCTCGTCCTGTGGGTAGACGCCGTCTGCATCGATCAGAACAACATAGTAGAACGCAACAGCCAAGTTGCCAATTTCCCAAAGACTTATGCTGGAGCTACAAGTGTCCTTGTTTGGCTAGGGCCTGACGACGTTCTGAATCATGGAAGGCTATGTCTTAATTTCTTCGCCGACCTTGCTGCTCTCATCCTCAAAGACCCGAAAAATGAGAGTGGGAATGACCAGTGGTCTTGGAGGAAGAGGTTCAGAATTAATCAGGCTGTATCCGCTTTTCTCGGTGACGATGAATCGCAGCCTCGGGCTATTACCTCGTTGCTTCAGAGATCATGGTTTAAACGGCGATGGATTATCCAAGAGGTGGTATTGGCCAACGATGTCTGGGTGCATTACGGTGCAACGAGTATACATTGGAATGCCTTTGAGTTGGCCTTGGTCGAATGGTTTGAGAATGACAAGGGCGGGTTTAGCGACGATCACCGTACAATTCTGCGGACAATGTCGCGAATTAGAAACGCAGATGCAATGCTGAAACGGCAGACACCACTCGATACTCTCGTGGAGTTTGACAGCTTTGAATGCTCCAATCCCAGGGATCGATTATACGCGTTATACGGCGTTATGCAACACTGGTTCCCAAACTCTGCAGGCATGCAGGTCCTCGTTGAAAATATTAACTACGGGCTACCTATTAGCGACATCTTCACTGACTTTGCTATTCTCATGATGAAGCTGAGGGACGACTTTCCTCTTGATAGCAATTACAACTCCACCACTCACGTACTACAACTTGCTGCAGCTATGCGCCCAGCACTGCAAAGAGAGGTAGCAAGTCAAGATACAGGAGTTCCATCATGGGTACCAGATTGGACTGGAACAATGCGCCACAAACCGCTCCACCACTCTCCAGAAAGCAGTGATGCTTCACGAGGGATACCTAAACAACATTTCCAAATTATGAACCTCAAAAATAACAGACGCGCTCTTGTTGCTGTTGGCCTAGTGTATGACGTTATTAAGGCTGTCATCCCACTGGACATTCTACCTCTCACTGGAGCTGTTCACAAGGCTAAACATGCCCTGAATAACTTTCTTTGTTCGATTGCAACAAGTTTCGACCAAATAGGCTTCTTTTCTTCTGGCTGTACCGACATCTACGGTCCCACCGGCCAGCACATTATCAGCGCCATCGCTGTGAGTTTGGTGGCCAATTGGGAACATACTCCTGCCAACTCTTATTTTGCGCAAGACGCTCGCTTTCCAACTCAGTTCTTGGAGCAACTACGTTCCTCGAGGCATCATTTGCCCGAGATTTTACACAAGTGGCCCGCATACGTTGAACTCGTCGCTATTACTATGCGAGGACGCAGCTTGATGCTCACGGAGTCAGGATACATTGGCATATGTGATACAAATGTTCGGGCAGGCGATGTAGTGTGTATTCTAAGCGATACACGCATTCCGTTTATTCTCAGGCCAAAGAGCCTCGATTCTAAGGTAACAGAGAAGAATTGTTCATCTTTGATTGATGAAAGAATACCTACAGAGGATTCTTTTGAGCTACTAGGAGATGCGTATGTCCACGCTCTAATGAATGGGGAAGCGGCACAGATTTTAGGGAAAAGGCTCAAGACTTCGCTTCGGAAACTATATATACTATGAAATATCAAATGACCAAATATTACTTACATCGCTCAGTGAGTGACCGCTCATGAAACATTCTCTAAAGCTTAATAGCATGTAAACTAATAGTGCCATTCTTTACCACCTATATCCTCTCGGACTTTGTAATGACTCTCTGCGACTTCTAGAGCATCCAAGTCTATCTCACTAATGAGACAGCCTTCCCTCTCAGCTCCCAGTTTCCCAAGTGATCCTAGCACCGGCAACGCAACTTGGCTATGACCCCAAGCGTTGCAAAACGCAACGGCACATGTGTTCTCGTAAGCTCTAGCAACAGTAACGCTATCCAAGAACACAGCTTCCGAGTCCGCGTTTAGAGCCAGAAGCCTCGGATTGACCTTTTTAATGTGCCAGTATGCAGGAATAACGACAATCTTGGCACCATCCGCAGCTAATTGTCTCAAGGCTTCTGGAAAGGCGAGATCCCAGCATATAAGCAGACCGACTCGCACGATATGGCCACCGGGGAGCGGAACATCAAACGCCTTGTGCGGCGTTCGCCTATCAGCAGTCAAAACGCCGCGCTCGACATGCCACAAATTTTTCTTTTGGTATGTTCCTAGAATATCTCCAGAAGTCGCAGCGATGAAGTATGTCTTGTTGTGTAGCTCCACTATGGGATCACCTGCTTGTACGTCTTGCTCTAGATGAGAAGTAGCAACGGCATCCGATGGCTGGATAGTAACAGGTTCAACAATGGTCCCTGGAACGATGTGAATATTTAACTCTCTAGCTAGCTTTTGATACTGCGAAAGATACTGCGTGGAAGCTGCACAGGCTGTAGCAAACGAAGGGTCCTCTGGAACCCATGATGCGAGGTGATATTCTGGCAATACAACGAGATGACTTCCTTGTGAGGCAGCGGATCGGATTTCTGAAACTGCTTTGTCAAAGTTTTCTTGCACACAAAGGGGCTATTTGGATATATCGAAACGTCAGTTTGGATGTTTTGAGAAAAGGTAGCGAGGCCGACCAACCTTGGCCTGAAACTGAATAAGTGCAACTTTTAATATCGGTGCCATTTGAGAAGCTTTTGTAAGATGACTGTAATTACCTTGGAGAAAGAAGAAATGCTTAAAAAGAACCTCGAAACCGAATGGTTCTTATTAAACAGGGACGAGACTGGATTAAGCCTGGCCAAAACTTCAATGCCTTCGCCACTATCACGCCTGAGCTGCGCCTCCCATCTCTGTGGGTCTGTATGCAGTATCCAATATCACTATTGCGAGAAAGAATTGAAGATGTGGCAGCAGCCTAATGACGGGCACAAATTAAGCACGCGGTGTGGCTACACGTGTATATCCATTTTGTTCGCTGATTCCATTTATGATGAAGCTAGAATCAGCTGACAACCATGTTGGAAGACCTAGCGACAGAAAGAGAAATGAAGTCTGAACCTGATCATTGATGTTTGTCTTTTAGCTATTATATTGCGGCCTATCACCAGTATAGAAACTAGAATGAATTCGCATCGACGCAATTCGCCCTTCATCTGCATGTAGTTTTGTGAATGAGGGGGCATATTCGAACCAAGGACAGCCTTCAGAAATGCCTCGCGAGCCTTTGTTAGGCAACCACCCGTTAAATGCCACAAGCCTTACACCTCCAACTTATATGGCGTATCTGCTATTCTTGCACAGCGCGTTATTTATGTTGGCGAAGTATCGTGTAAAAAGCGCCTGATCCCGGTCCAAAATATGGCTGCAACTTGTCAATCTCCTCGGAAAAGGCTGCCGTTTGGGTCCCATCTTCGTGCAACTGGATTCAGTCAGCAACTAGGCCTACCCAAATGTGGTAATCATGCACCCGAATTTTGCTACCTCAATGCTATCCCATCCGAGATAATAAACTCCGAGTCTTCGGTGGGACTTGGGAATTGTTTCCGGGCCAGGGCTGCTGCAAGATACACCCGCGGTTTCGTTGGAGTTAAGAGCGTATGTCCAATAGCCGCCTGTAAATCCTGGAATCTGGTAAGTATCGGAATACGTTTTATGCATTGATTTCTGTAGAGCCTCGTCTTCTAATGGGGCATCATCTCTCAGTCGGATACAAGCCTAATACGCGTTTCATAAGCAAGGTTCTCCAGAGTGCAGCATAAAATGCAAAATACAAATAAAAATGAAGGTAGAAAAAATAAACATAAGAGCATATGAATGATAAGACAAGGTAAGACAATAGACACATACAAATTCGCAAATTGGAGCGTCAAGCGCCTTGGTCAAATGTTCCAATTGAGCTTCAGTGAATTCGAACTCCAAAGATGTTGCATCTGTAATACCAGTGCTAATTAATCCTTCGGCCACAGCGCTTCGGTCTTGTCGCTCGTTAGGCCAATCTGGTCCCCCCCGCCAGTCAGAATTAAGTCGTTATAGACGTATCTAACAAGAGCAATACTTACGAATGACCCAACAAGCCTCATGGCGCTTTCTAGGTAGACTCAAGACTCTGGTCGGCGTAGTGTAGCCATAGTATTGGGATGCTGCGCCCGCTGCAGCAATTTGCTGGCGAAGCTTCAGGAATGCTGCCGATGATATGGTGGAACCGGCCGGGAAAGTAAAGCGTAGTACTTGGGACAGCATTTTGCAAAGATCTAGTGATGTGTTGGAAGCTTGAGTTGACTCTCAAATCCAGTGGCTGAGATCGCTACTTATAAGAGACGGATGGCAGGGTTCATGGAGCTTCTCTTGGCAGAAGCCTTATTAGTGTGGTGAGGTTGGCGATTTATTAGTGTCAGCAGCTCCAACATGCGCATTGTCAACGAAGTAGAGTTTTCACGAAGCCATGTACACGTACATCGTACAACCGTCTTAAAAGTCACACAGTAAGACTTGGCCTTTGTTTCCAAGAGTGAACGTGATACAAAGCCCTCGTTATTGATTTAATTCGACACCCACAACAACTAAGCCAAAATAGTGCATCAGCTTGGCTGACCAGCGAGTGAATCTGCCGGTGTTCTGTAAGCTGGATGCTATCAAGTCTGCACCCTGCGGAATTCCGCCTGTTGTATACCAAAAATGCGTGAAGTCTTGAGAGTAATAAGCCGCAAAGCTTTAACCTCGTGATGTCTCTGAAGGAGAAGCAAGGTATCATGGATCAAAGGCTTCTTAAAGAGCACGGAAATAAGCTTATTCTTTTGTCGAGATCTTTTCTAGTGAGCGCGCGCTTTCCTAATAGGGATGAGTCTCCTTGCGCTCGTTCCGTTCTACCACAAGGCATAAGAGTCTCCAGGTGCAGTACAGAAATCCATGGCAGCCATGTTTCTGAACCCCCTTGAGAACTTCCAACTTGCGTGACAAATTGTTAAGCCGGAGTTTGCCGATACTCTTAATTGGTCTAGATTCTAGCAGATATACAAGTTCTACACGACCCTTCTTTATTCCTTCGAACCCTCGACATTGTCCTTTGCGAAGAAATCTGCAATGGAAGCTCGAGCTATATCAAGGTCAAGTACGCTCTGGACCTCATCATCAATGATATTAAAAAATTCGGGAGCATTCCACTTTGGTTCCCAACCAATGGCGTATTTCTTGTCTGCAGTACCCTGTGGACTACTATCCTGTTAGATCTAACCGCTTCTTCAGCTGGAGAATTCCACTGACCTTGAACTGAACGCGACCTGCACGTATGGTGATGGAAACCCGAGAGCCTTTTCAGCAAGTTCTACGCTTGGCCAAACAGCCGGTATCGGCTCCTTCGCTAAACCGCGGGCATGAAGAGACTTGGCCAGGCCTTCTGATATTTCCCACCAGCTTAAATAATGAGTCGCCGCGAAATAATATCCCTTTTCACCACTCTGGGGAGGCTTTCCTTGGATGATGAGGTCGATGAGCAGAAGATAGTAGTCTACTACATCAGATATATGCGCTGCCGGCCACCGCTATGAGATTGTCAGTATAAAGTATTTTGATGGTTGTTGGTTTACTTCTTACGCCTTCATAGTCGAATTTGTATACCATCTTCTGCGCAATGAACGCTCGAATGAGGCCAGGCACCTGAACGGACAGCTTCTTGTACGGGCCAGTACCTCGACCATCTACCAATTCGGGTATGGACTGTCAACAAATCCATTGTAAATGACTTGCTAGGCTCATAGAACTCACAAACAAGTGGCGGAAATACAATGAAGGATGTTACGTTTAATTTCTGAGCGAATTCCGTTATTGCGACGCTCACCTAGCATGCTGGTTAGAATGATGTGAATGTAGTGCTGATGCAGATATGTCTCCTTACCCGCGTCACGGGGAATGCATCATGTTCTGGCACTTTTTTCTCAAGTTCGAAAACAGGGTCAGTGTCCTTTACTGGGCCATGAGGCCAGCCTGTTTCTTTGCTAAAGGCGCCCATTCCAGCCGTCTGAGCTCAATGAGAATTTGTCATCTTCATAATGGCTTTAACACTCAAGACAGGGGGATTCTCTCACGTGAATAAAATATGTGTCTTTCCCGGTAGTTTGGCGTCTCTTCTGTAAAGCCGAGATCAAAGGGTATGCCAGGTTAGGATCCAGTGAACTTGCACAATGAATAATAATATCGACTGGGGGGTATTACGTTAAACAAAGGCCACCGGTTGGATGTGTAAGGGCGCTTTACCATTTTTCTCAAGCACAATCCCG
The DNA here is from genome assembly GCF_003025095.1 of Trichoderma harzianum CBS 226.95. NCBI lineage: Eukaryota > Fungi > Ascomycota > Sordariomycetes > Hypocreales > Hypocreaceae > Trichoderma > Trichoderma harzianum. The sequence goes on from NW_020209271.1 coordinate 153,258, forward strand.
GTTATCTTGTCCTCATCTAGCAAAGAACACTGTACGGCATTTACACCCAGAGAAGTGAAGTGTCCCACTTGTTCCTCAGAACGAACGAGAACATGGATGTTTTCTGGTCTAAACTTGACACTCTCACTAGAAAGAAGCCCAACAACAAGAGACCCTCCACTAACGTTTTTTTGTTAGTCAATTACATAAAGCAAGATGTTGTGGGTTAAAAACATGCATATATCCGGCTGCGCCAGTGATCAAGATATTCCACGCCATGGCAACTTGCGAGTATGAGAAATGGTTTTCCGGAGGTGTTATTTAACTGAGTAGTTAACTTACTTGAATCTCAATCCAATGCAAGAAATTCGTAATATTTATAAGCGAGTACTCATATTGCTGATCATATAAACATCCTGCTGCTATCCATTGATTTATAACACAAACTCTCCGTAGTATGACGAACCCATAAGGCCTTGGCTTCGTAGAGAATCGTGATTGGCCGGCAAGGCTAATACAACGTGGGGCCCGGAAACCCGCGCATCTCCGGACCAGACTTAATCTTTGTTCCTCTCCTTTCCCAAGCCTCAAGTCGCGACAACCACATCAGTTTCTTACCGCAAAATAATCGCGTAAAAAAAGAGTCCATATTATCTCAAGCATGGAAACCCGCGGGTGTGCGGCAGCGCGGTCACGCAAACAGCCCGCAATTCCTCGGCGATCCGTAAGTGATCAAGGTTCACAAAGCGCTCCAATCAAAGGTGCTGACTTGTACAACAATTCAGTGTGACCAGTGTCGGAGCCGAAAGGTATGCAAATCTAAATGCAAGCTAACGGAAGAACGATTGCTGATATTGATTCGCTTAATGCCAGGTTGCATGCGATAGAGGATCCCCCTGCTCCAGCTGTGACAACGCGAAAATTCGCTGCACACACACGACCGTTGTGTCAAGAGCAAAGGAAGCAGGCCAGAGGGTTATCATATCAGCCAAGTAGTGAGTTATCAGAACTCAGTTCGACAGATATTCGGAATCGTTCTAACACGGCCTCAATTGGTTTCCCCCTGTAAAGTGAGAGAAAGTTTGATGAAATATCTGGAGGCATTGACGAGATCAAAAAGCTGCTGCAAGAACGTAGCTCTGATCTGCGAGAGCATCAGTCTCATCACAGAGCAGATTCGGATAGCCCCCTGATTCAAGATACAATAGAGAGCGGACGGAAATCTCCTTGTCCATTCACAGGAGGGTCATCATTCACGGCTCATTCACTTGAAGCTAAACGATTCGTGGATAGTATAGCAGCGCAGACTACACTTGATTCGGATCTTGAGAGAGATGACCTTCTAGCATGCCTGCGAGATCTATTGCGCCACAAAAACGATGAAATTGTGGTTCACCAAATCTCATTCTCAGATCAGCCGCATCCAACGTCTACCTGCAGCAAGGCGAAGAGCTTGCCACCACTGGAGGCTGCCGTGTTCATTCTCAAATGGGCAAAAGGTACGATGCATATTTGCTCTCGGCTTACTTTCCTCCAAGAACTCATTAGTTGGCAGAAAATCATTCGAACTACATTGTAACACGGTTGTCGCATATTTTACCTCTTGAAAGACTGGTTGAAATCTGCCAAAAGGTTTACTTTTCCGTCAATGGGTATACTGAAGTCGAATTTATTCTCACCAACGGTACTTTTTACTGGCTTTATGCGGAATACGCAATCCTATCCAAGCAGTCCAAATTTCATGAGTATAGCAGACAATGCTGCGAAAACTTTCAAGGCGCGTTCTCTCGCCTTCCATTTCTATTACCTGCCTCTATGGAAGTCATTGCAGCGCTAGCCATGGGTGTAAGTGCCTGCATATGGGATAAATTTCACATCTGCATATCAATGGGAGACTCGAGATAGGCTACAGGAGCTAATTCGTTGAACAGTCTCTGCATGCAATTGAACTCTGTAAAGACGTTCTCGCCTGGACATTCTCGTCTTCAGCTTCACACCTATGCCAGACGCTAGGTTTTCATCAGGATTCATTTCTTGAAACTGACGGAGAAGACATCAAAAAGGCTAAGCAGCGGCTTTTCTTTACTATATACCGAATAGACAAAAGCTTGTCGCTGCGGCTCGGACGATCATCCAATATCCAAGAGTACAACGTGTCATTAGCATGCGAATCTATGGACATGAGGTGGAATAAATCTGCCAATATTCAAGGTAGGGTCTACGACGAGCTATACAGCTCATTTGGTCTGTCACGATCATATTCAGACCGTCTGCATAGCGTTAAATCTCTGTCTGGTGAACTGCAGATGTTGATTGATGTAAGAAAACCTGAAGTCAACTGTGTTAGCTATGGACTATCTGCTAACAACGTCAAGGGGTTCGATAATACCCTCAGTTCTCATTGTACGGATGTATTGCTCAAAGCACACCTTGCCGCTGAGCAAGTTGAACTTCTCTCGGTGCTCACACTTATCCACAGAGCCGTTCTTACACCTGACTCTTGTATTTCCCCAGACTGCTTCGAGGCTGCGAGCAAAGCAATGGATGCCCATCAACATGCTATAGCAGCACTACAGGCCTGCACTAATGAACCTACCTCTGTGGCAAGGTACATCAATCGGTAAGTCATTCCCTTCTAGACTCATAATGACGTGCTGCTTATAGTTGAAGTATCATTTTGAACATGCCATTCGTGCCCTTCATTGTTCTCTTTCGTCAATGCATCGAGGCTTCTAATCCTGTTGATCTCGCCCGTCTTGGTGACTTTGTCACATCGCTGCAGCCTCTGGAGTTCTCTTCAAAGTCAGCCAGGCGTCGCCAAGTACTGTTTCAACTACTCCATAAGCTCGCACAGCTATATGTTGAATCCGGTTCCAGCCCAAGAGTATGGAACCAAAGTTTTACTGATGACGAATTTAACCATTACTTGAACATCTTGGGATTCACAACGACCGTATCCTCGTTTGACCAAGAGTTTATGCCGACAATTACAAATGAATTCACCAGTGAAATGACGTCTTAGTCAATCATTGCGTGTATGTATACCAGGTTCCTGGGATACTACTATATTAGGCTTACCTTTCTGCTATATTTGCTATGTCCTTCTAGCGCTTGCTACTGCAGCTATACTTCTCTAGTATATACTGTTATAGCTCAGTAGAATATTCCTTTAATGTCTAATATTATCGTCGTCTTCAATAGGATACGTACTTGTTAAATATCTGACTCAGGATGCTAAGAGGTGGTCACTCCGATAAAATATGGCACATCAGTGTCAGTCAGCGGTAATCACGTTACAGAAAAACTTGAGAACAATTTTGCAAAACCTATATATTGTCTAGATTTTGGTGGCCATGAATGTACAAGCTGTAATCATAAACATAAATGAGACTTAGATACAACTTCCAATCCAAATATATATACCGGAATGAAGAAAATATATACAATGTTGAAGCGAAGGGGCTTACTCAGAAGCCAAAAAGAAGGAATGCAAGCGTCGCCCTCCCTCTATATCCAGACTTCAAGAGCAAAAGGGGTATAGATCTCTATAGATGATCCGGATAACCCTTTACTGGCAAGAAGACCACCACTCCGACTCAACGACACACTTGAAGGGAGCCTGGCACTGGGTAGGACCAGTGTATCCATCACCACCGCACTGACCCCACTGGGGAACAGAGCCACCGTTACCACCGGAGGGGGGAGCAGAGGAGGTAGGTCCGCTGGCGGCAGTGGAAGTTCGGGTGACAGTTGCCAGGGTGGTAGAAGGAGGGGGAGGGGGAGGAGTAGAAGCCGAGCCCCCCAGATCAGCAACGATCTTGGCCAGGTATCCGGTGTTAGAGAAGAGCTGAGCCATATCCCACAGCATCACACCACCGAAGCTAGAAGTGCCCTTGGCAAGGCTGATAGCTCCAGACAGCTGAGAGTCGGTAGGGAAGGATCCAGCGTTGGCACCACCGACGTTGGCGGGAGTACCAATGAGAACCTTGGCGTTCTTGTTGGCGCTGACAGTCTTGGCCCAGTTGTCCCAAGTAGCCCAGTTGAAGTCGGCAGGGTAGTGAGAGACACCACATCCGTTGTTGTAGAACTGTACATTAACCCAATCGAAGGCCACTTCTCCATCGAGGAAACTCTCGTCCGAGATATCGGGGTAGGGGCACTGGGGGGCAGCAGAGAGCCAGAACTTCTTGGAGGTGGCGGCATCCATCAAGCTCTTCAGCTCAGCGGCGAAGGGCTCCATGTTGTTCTCGATAGGATCCTCAAGATCAAAGTCGAAACCGTCAACGACGGCGTTACCGAAAGGTCGAGGAGTGCTGTTGCCGCTCTGGACAGGGCCGTACATGGCCCACATCTCCTGGGCAGCCGACACGGCAGCGGACGAGGAGCTGAAGCCACTCTCGGTGTAAGTGGAGCCAAACAGACTCATCATGATGGTCTTTCCATAGGTCTGCTGGCACTCGACGATGTCGGCCGCAACCTGGGGGCAGTTAAGCAGGTTGGGAGCCTGAGGGAAAGCGGTACAGTTGTTGCCAACATTGGCAAGGTTGAGGTTGAGGTTGGTGATGCCAACCATGAAGGAAATGTTGATGACGTCGACATCAGGGGCGTTCTGGCAGTAGTATGAGAGCCTGTTTTGGCCAACGCTGCCGGAATTCTGACCCCAGTAGACCACGATGTTGTCGTTGCTGTTTTGATTCCAGCCAGCCTGCGCAGCAGGGAGAAGAGACAAAAGCCCGAGGGCAGCAGTGAAAGAAAGAGAAGGCATGTTGACTAGTTCGTCGAAATATTTAATGAATGTAAAAGTAAGGAATGACTAGGAAGGACCGGAGACAGCTCTGGATTGGCTTGTCGTGATGATGGATTGGGGAAGACGAGAGCAGATCGAAGTCTTTATATCAGTTAGATAGGCAACCGTCGAAATGTTTCAAGTCAATGCCATAGTCTTTGCAACAGGACCAATGAGGCAGCTAGACTCAGGCTTACACAGGTAGCATCGTGCCAGAAGATTATGGTAGGTGCTATGCTAATTGACATAACCCACCCAGGCGGCTCCAGCTCGCAGTCTGACATGGTTACATGAATGGGCAGTTGGTTGGACGACTGAAACATTCCGCACTATCTTTGTGCTGTACAATCACGGCAGCGACTGCGATAGGGATTAGCTCGACAAACCCACCGGCAGTCCTGATGATGTGGACTGTAGATGGCATATCTCACTGCGATTAGTAGGATATTGATGCAACGTTATGCTCTAATACTGCCAGGGTCAAGATGATTTAACGTCTAATGCGGAAGGTTGAGAGTAGCAAAAGCGGTTAGAGAACGTCACCCATCACACGCATGTCAATATGCAGGAACCAGTTCCAATAAATGCATCTGCATCTGTGATTGACCTCATGGTGCATTTAGACGACCTGCCTGCTGAAAGCTGTTTACTTTCGTGAGAGAAAAAAAGATCTTTTCACCTAATTTTTAGGGGTTTTTTTTTTTTTTTGTTCCTCTTCCTTAGTAAGAGGGTCAAACGATCCCTGTTTGCTCGAGACCCTTCAAGACCCTCTTTCCAAATAAACCTCCAATGTACGCAGTATTGAAAGCAATGCTTCTTGTTAACACTCGGCTGTAATACTCGCTGGCTTCTCTCAGAGTGTTTAGAGTCTAGCCAGTTTTGTCAGCTCCTTCAGCTAGAGCTTCCGCTTTCGTGATAGGGCTTGTCTAATATCGGAGCAGGGCAGGCTCTCTGTTCCTGCACGTGGCGGTGCCTTTACTCCGTAATTTCGGATAAGACGGCAACTTGATGCTATTGGTTGCGACCAGTCGAAGCTGGTAGGCGCCGACCGCGGCACAGATGGAGACACGGAGATGCTACAATGAATCGAATCAAACGGTTTAGGTGGGGGAGTCATCGATACCTGAGCTACAGTCAGTTGCGCGGCGTGATACCAGCCGTGTCACAATCTACCTATATCTTAAATAGAATTGATATCAGAGCTTCCATTTGATGGATATTGTCTGGAGAGTTTTAGGCAGCTCGAGTTATTTCCAGTAGAGCCATAGACATTATGGGAAACTCATATAACTAAACGGGCGCTATGGAATCCACCCGTATCACTGTTGAAGAAGTGGGAGAACCACGTTACAACTGAAGATGTGAAAGCTAGCCTCGTAGATGCTACCCACATGGCTGTATAGTTGGTTAAACTACACGCCTTTGCGGTTTTGAAGATAAAAATCAGCTATTTATTTATTTATTTATTTATTAAGTGTGTATTCTTATCAGTTGCATTGGCTAAATGACAAAGTCTCAATGGTACTTTCTATATAGAGCATCATGCTACATGATTCGAACATTCCTTCAACATCAGCGATTGCTAGATCATCTTACGATTAGATCATCAATAATAATATCTCTTACTATGAAATATTGCATATCGACAATTTGGGCCTTAGAGTTAAACTACAAAAAGACAAAAAAGTCAACTTAAATGAAAAGAGCGATACAGGGTAGTTACATTGAAGAATCACAAACAAGCGCTCAATAACTCATAATGACAGTATGTGATCAAATAGAACATGAAATGAGAGGGTGGGAACAATCTTGTTTAGAGACGATACTGCAATGCCAGTTCACCGGGTGCATGATACGTTGGAACCTTCATCTCCAATGCCTCTCCAGAATAGCCGAGATCTTCAGCTACAAGCATCGCGGCTTTTTCTCCAATCAGGAGAGCCGTGGAGTATCTAGTATATCACATTTAGCTCCGAGGCGGGAAAAATGGCAACTAGCCAGAGAGGGTTACTCACGTGTTGCAGCCCACATTGTCGGGGCAGATACTCAGATCGGCAACCTTGAGTCCTTTAACGCCGTGGACATTCAGACGCTCATCCAAGACTCCGTGCTTTACGATACTGTTACCCTCTTTGGGAGCCATAGAGCATGTTCCCAAGCTGTGCCAAGTGCTCTCCACGTGGCGCTTGACCCATTCTTCAATAGCCTTGATATCATTGCTGTTATACTTGAGCTCTTGGCGCGTATTGACTTTGTTGGAAGACAGGATATTGACGCCGGCTTTAGTGTCAGCTTCAGGGAGATAAGAAGACCAGCTGCCATGTGTGATTCCAGCTGATAAGTTACCCGGAAGGGCGTAGGCCTTGGTCGTGGCCAGATCCATATCATGAGCTCTTGCTGGAGAGTCATACTCAAAGAAGGGGTGCTATACATAAGAGATAAGTCATCAAAGTCACATATTATTGCAAGGAAGATGCAACGAACCATGGTCTCCACCTCTCCCGCATATGCATCCATTCTCCGTGCCGTCTCCCTGGATTTAATGTAACCCCACACCATTGGGACCATGTCCCGCTCATCGTTCATGAAGCCACAGTCGAAGTCCGGGCTATCGTATGGGTCAGCGCTCTTGATATGAGTGCTGCCTCTCGAAAAAGGATATTCCAAGAAATGGAACATGGTGAAGAATTTCCCGGGAGGCCTTGTAAATTTGTCAGAACGAAGCCAAATACTTGGACGTTGCGAAGCTCACATCAACATGTGGTCGCCAAACCAGCCGGATATGACACTGTAGTGCATCACTGGCTTATCTGGCTTGTCTTTAAAATAACTCTTCCAGCCGTCTTTGAAGTGGGGAGTTGGCCAGCTCTCAAACTCTTTTAGTTCTTGCTCTGTAGGGCGAATCTTAACCCCTGCATCGATGCCATTGGTTGCAAGAGGGCCGGTTCCCTTGAGATGCCATTCATCGAAGACGCCTACATCAGAGTAGCATTAGTACGCGTAATCAGATACTTGGGCAAGGCTTCCGCGTAGTTCATTCACTTACGCTTTTGCACTTCAGGGTCGCCCCGAACGAAGTCGTCAAACGTCTCGACATCTGGCTTGGCCCTGAACACTGAAAAGGTCAAGTAATGGTCTTGGAAGTTGAGCCCAACTCCAGGAAGATTGACCAAACAGTTGACACCCGCCTGTTTCAACTTTGCTGGGTCACCGATGCCTGATCTCTGAAGAATTAGTGGGGACGAGAGTGTCCCGCCCGATACGACGATCTGCTTGCGCGCTCGGAATACGCGGGTTGGAGGCTGGCCCGGGCCCAGATGTTTGGTGGGAACTGTCTGCACGCCGACGGCCCGCCCATTCTCGATTATGACCTTGTCGACCTTTGTACTGCAAGCTAGATATAGGTTGGAGTGTGCCGCTCGAGTAGCATGGATGTAAGCGTGTGCACTGTCGCTTCGTCGTCCTGTGTCTCGATTAATCCACTTCAACCAGTGCTCAGCCCCATGACCTGTGACTAAATCCTGGAGATCGTCAACTACAGGGATTCCCTGTGACTCTGCAGCCCGAAGAAAGTCGTCTTTAATCGGATATGTATAGTTGCCAAAAGACACTTTGATTGGGCCTTCGAAGCCGTGTATTTCCCGGTTCTGGCTAGCTCTTTGATACGTCTCATGCTTCCTCATGAGCGGCAGTAACTCTTGAGTTGTCCAACCTTTGGCCTGGAAGTCGTCATAGTCGGATGCTGAGGCACGAGTGTACATCATGAAATTGATTGACGAACCACCACCGAGGACATGGGCGCAAGGTACAACGGCCTTTCGACCAGCCAACCATTTAGACGGACGGGACTCATAGAAAGAGGCAGTCTTGGAGTCCAGTTTCATGTTCCGTGGGTAAATACCAGGTCGGAAGACCCAAGGGTTGTTAAGATTGCTCTCGCCAGCCTCAATGAGCAAAACTTTGAGATTGTGGTCTAAGTTTGCCAATCTAATCTTGTTAGTCCATATAACTTAAGTCATGTTCAATGAGCGAAAGACTCACCGGCCCGCAACTACACATCCACAACTTCCACCTCCTGCCACGATGATATCGAACTCATCGGGCAGCGAACTCCCATACCCCGAATACTGTGTTGACATCTTCACAGGCCCTTTGTTGGAAGACTTGGTTGATGAGACTCGAGAGAATGTAACACTGTTCTGTGGACAACCAGAACACAGTGGAATGGGCTGTGTCCTTAAATATACGTCCGGAGGCCACACACCAGTGATTCTGATGGCCAATTATTCGGAAATCCGAAACATCTCCCTTAGACTCTGCTTCATGGCACGAGACGAACGATATGTCGTATCCAACCCCTCACAACCAGGGCAGGATCGCCAATTGTAGTTCTAGCCTTGGGGTCCATAAGCGTAATCAAGTTGTAGTGACAAGCATTCCATTTATCCGTGAATTCTTGCCACCATTTCCAATAGGTGCGCATAAGAAAGATGGGAATGTAACTTTCTGGCTTGCATGGCCAAGATTGCGGGGGTGATGTACAGGCAGTGAGCGGTGTTGAGATGTTCATGCTTTCACCATGGATAAGAGTTATCTACTTGATGTATTTTGGAGGCATTCCAGACAGCAACACCCTGTTGCTTTCCAATTGTGAAAAACTTCTTTTTCAGACATTCAATTCATCCAAATATCTACAGACATTATCGTAGCCCAACTTTGTGAATCAGGTAACGATACAGGCTGAGTTGACTGAGTTCCATGCTTGGCAAGTGTGCCACCTACTGAACCAAGGATTCTGCTCACCTCCTGTCATTGGACGATTATGAATGGCTAGAACAATTGCAGGCGGAATGTCCAATTGTTCGAAACCTTCTCCCCGCTTATTTGGTTTTTGCTCCAGCATTCGAACTAATCAGAGCCACAGTTCATGCACCCCGGATTCTTGCAACGCACAGACTGTGGGGAGAAACACAGCCCCCTCATGATATCAGATCTCCAATGTTGTGTTCTGCCTGTAGCAAGTGCGGGGATAACAGCCATTCATCATCAAGATGTAAGCACATTATCACATCCGTGTGACGTGTTTCTTCAATCTGAGAAATGATGGTAACTGCCGGTGAGGGGCTTCGAAGTCGTATACGAAACTTGGGGTTTCATTTTGAGATAGGCCTTTGACATGGTGGCCGAGTTTTACCGCATTGCTATTAGCTGAATACAATGCAGGTAGAATGGCCTGTCAACTTGGGAGCCTTCAGACGCAACCCCCGCATCAACTATGCCAAATGGAACGCCCGGCATCGATCCTTTCGGGTATTCTTTCAACCTCAGTTACCATTTCGAACTTGAATTCTAGTCATGTGTCTCGCCAATTCGTCATCTAATGCATCTAATGGACTAAAATAGGATAGAAATGAAGTTGGCCCAACATCATCGGATGAAGTCTCAGCCGTGGTCGATGCTCCCAGTCAAAATCGTCTTTGCGTTCGGAGCACGGAGTCGCGGCAGCTAAATATTAGCCAAAGGTTAAGAGGAGGGTCTTATTTCCGGTGCTATCCCCTCAATTGCATGGTCGGTCCGTCGGTCTCTTTGACCCCCCGCAACATGCTGATAATCGGGCAGTTCCGATTTGGTAACAGGCAATGAATGACATAAGTCATTGTGTAGGTCATGGACATGCGTATAAAAAGAAGAAGAAAATAACATATATCGAGTTTACGTTGACCAATTTCGGCAGCTGTATCGATACCTGGTGGAATGAAGTAGAGTGTTAGTTGACCCTTTATAAACCATGTAGTAGTTAAAATGGCCGTTGGTTACAACATGCCGACCGCGGATGGATTTAACTATATACCTTCCACATGCCTCTATTTACCTGATTGAAATGCCTGTTATTTAAATTACCTGAACATTTATCGAGAGCCCAATACCAGTCACATCGTTTACATTTATTTTGGCTCTCGTGCTGGCTGATAAGGCTTCCTGTCACACTTGAGAGCCTCACTCTAGTGGTAACGATATAAACAGCTTTAGTCACATTGGCCGAGAAAGAATATCCTACTATTATGAACGATGACTCGTTCTCCAGCATGTTGGACACTGGCATTACTAACACGACTAAGCCAATCAGAGGGACAAAGACGTAAAATATTAGCATGTGCTATGATTATCTAATTGACCATATTTCTGCCGCATGGCAGAATTCGTGATGGCTATTCTCAACGAGTAATCTAATTTTCACCGTAGAATATCTGTCTTCACCGCAGTACTACATATCACAAGCTACGTTTACCCCATTACTTGCAATTACCACCCCCACACACTGACAAAGGAGACAATGGAACAAAACTTCACATTACAACACTACTATATATACTATCAATCGGCGCCAATTTCTTTTTTTTTTCTTTTCTTTGCATTTCCAGCCATTTCATCCGGCTCGTCAGCGCTAGGTTGGGTAGCCGGAATGACTTCAAGAACTTCCTCGGCCTCGGCCTCGGTCTCAGGGCCGGTCCTTGAGGCGGCGCCAATATCATCAAAGCTGGCGCCGTGAGATAGCTCTGACGATAGCGGCGGATCGAGCAAATCCTCACTAAAGACGGAATCTGGTAATATTGAATATCATGATGCTGAAGGGTAAGGATGAAATGAATAACGATACTATGGTATTGTGTGATGCTGTAAAGTATCTACGTGGCGCACCAGAATGTCGTGCTGTAATTGGGTGTGGATTGATGGGAGTGGTAGTGTGTCCGCATCAATTTTAATACGGACAAGGGCTTCTGCTGTGAAGATAGGAACATTCTACGGTGAACGTAGGGCTGCTCTTCTTAATTCCAAGGACACATGGATCACTAATTATGCTGCTGTAATAATTACAATACTCTTTATGTGGATTGGGCAATACGAGAAATGTTCTAGCTCCAATCCAAAAAGCATTATTTAGACCCAGCTTAGCTTTCTAGTAGATTCTAGAAGAATTCATCGTCTTGGGTACTTCCATGACGCATGGCGGTTCGAGGAGGGCACTACTACACTATACTCTCATGCGATAGAAAGAAAACACCGCCAGTCTGCCAGTATAATTTGTATGGGATCGGCGGCGCTGCATTCTTTCCACCCCTTGACTCTCTAGCAGGGAACCCCTAGCGATGATGCCATCAAGCTCGATTGAAGCCTACAAAATACAATCTTACAAGCGATATTGAGATGGTATGATATGATGGAAGTTGCAAAGCTCTCCATCAGATATTCGTTATAACATCTTGTTGGTAGAATCCGGCACACCAGGTACATGATCATCTACTGCAAGTCAAAATCTTCGAAAAGTTGAATTACCATCAAATTTCATCGATTTCTAAGATTAGACATAATGGAGTGGGACGACCCAGTTTTTCATTGCATCTCAATCAGTCTGCAACGATTGATCGATCATATACAATAGAATTGACGAATCCGCACTGCATGGATGGCCTCTGCTGAGAAACTCCTTCAATTTAATTAGAAGAAGGAGAATATATAAACTTTTCTCCAAAGAGTATCGAGGAGCATCCTTGTCCCAAGGAGCAAAATCGACCAACGGACCTAGTTACCATTGGTAGCGAGATACAGGGGTATGTGTAACCGAGCTGGATCCAGTATACCATGGAATTTTTCTCAACGGCACTCGCTGAGACTCAATTTTGGCCATGAAGCTTGATCACCCATGGAACAGAGCGTTCGTGACCTATCTTATTTGAAGAAAGCAAAGCCGGCTACTTCCGCTTACCTATCTACGGATTACATGAAAAATACTATACCATAGAGTACCAGTCCCAAAGGCTCTCAGTGATACAAAATCGCCCCTGAGCTGAGCGCTATTATTAGTTGTGATGCCTAATCTCGACGGCTAACGGAAAGGAGAAAAGAGTAGCCCAGCGGCAGATTTAGCTACTGGGCAATGCAGCCCTTTGATCGATGGTACCCACACGGCCGATGCCTGCTAGTGGACCAATTTGGCCTCCTTTCAAAATCAGCATGATTGATTCCAAAGAGAAAGACACGGATTGGGTTAAATGTAACATTTTTCTTGTTTAGGCAGTACTTTCTGACTGAGACTGAACATTAAGCATGATGACCAATCTTACTGTCATGTGGTGTCGCAGCTGTTGCTCTTATTGTGTTATGCATATAGTTGACAACTAACGCTAATCGCATCTTGTCCGAGAATAGCCAAGAAGTGTAGCAGCGAACACATTCATATAGTATGAACATATAGTACAAAGATTCAGTCTGGCTAACGAAAGCGCGATTCGTACTGTTGACTTCGTGTCTATCGTTAGCCCCGCAGAGGTTGTGGTTTAACATAAACCAGTCGTTGAGTCGTTGAGTCGATATACGGAGAAGTGTTCCCCCAACATCAACCAACTCTCCATGGAAATGTGCATGCACGTCGGGTCAGAGCGTTGCCCACTTTTGGAAATAGCGTTAGTAACCGCATATTGGACCGCTCAATCAGGAGAAATTGCGGACCTCGGAGAGCTGTTTTTTTCGTTGATGCTCCACAAATTAAACGGCTCTCGCTCGCAAGGGTAGCAGAATTCAGGCTTTGCATCTCGATGATTGATGGGGGTCATCAGTTATACCGCAACAGGTATCACGGATCAGGTTGCGTTGTAAATCACGGTGCGAAGTTTGAGCCGATTCCCGGAACGCCATGCCGAACAGGAACTAACCATCCACGCGGCGTTTGACACTTCAGGAGAGGCGTCTTAGTGTCGCTCTGTTAAGAATAAGCAGCCTTTCGGAGGCCATAAAGTCTGGCTGGTTCGGGGGCAATGCCGAACGGAACTCTTCAAAACCGGCAGTTGTACATATCTTCTTCCATCTACAAGCGCTCGTTAGCCATAGCAAACTCCCCACATGCAGTGACTGCTCACAGCATGGAGCCAAGAAGCTCTAAAGGCAAAGAGGGGCAGCCAAGCATACGGTTTCTCAATTTGACAAACCCCAGCGACGCCACCAAATCGGATGCACTCACTGTTATACGCTCACACGTGGCCAAAAACACTCATGGTCGCAAGCAAGAGAGTCGACGTGCCCGCCTAGAGATTCGGCAATATCAGCCAGAGACTGGATCGAGCAAGGCTAACGATCGCTGGTCCCAAGTAGATTTTGACACCCAATCGGTGCCAAAAACCGGAGAACTTCAGCTATCAGTGGCACGTGAACCCAAGCACGAGGAGGAGGTTCGACCAACTGAGATAGAAATATGGATGCCCAATCCGCAAACCTATGTAACATCCAATCGGAGAAATCCCTTTCAAAGCACGGCCATAGCGGTTTCTGATTACGAGAATGGCTTGATTGATCATTGTAAGTGTTTCCGTGGCTTATTGACATCCATATATATGCATCTAAGCTAGAGCACTAAATCTTGCAGACATTACCTACGTTGTAGACAACGGGTATACAGATTGTATCCACACTGAGACTGAACAACTCCTTCTCCAAAATGTCCGATCGCAGTTTGTGCCGTGGTCGCTTACAGAACGAGGCCTCCAAGCTGGCCTGTTGATGGCAGCCTGTCGAAGTTTACTAGTTTTACACCCCGACGATGATTCGTACAGAGTGTCGCTGCTAAGATATAAGAGTGAATGCATCCAAATCCTTCGCGCTGCGCTCTCGGCCTCTGATGGAAGAGAAATCAGCGACTATACCATCGCTTTGGCTTTGGTATTAACAACGGAAGAGGCAAGTATTTTCATAATTATTGTATTTAAAGAGTAATGCAACTAACAGTCATCCACCCATTAGTTTCTATCAGGAAACTTAATGGAGTATAGATTGCATGGCGAAGGGATTCTCAGGATGGTTCATTTGAGAGGTGGTATTAAAGATCTTGGCCCCGGTGGTCTGCTAGGATATCTCTTGGCGAGATCTGTTTACAACCCCGTCTTTCAATTTGTAGACGGGCCAGATACTACTGGGCTAGTACAGTAGAAGATGTGTGAAGTGTTAATGGAAATATCAGTTATCATTTGTGCGTGATCACTGCGTAGTTAGCGGGTAAAGGAGTTTCAACCTAGTAAGCAAAAGCGTAATTTTATTGACAGATTGATCTATAACAATTGATGCGTGGGACATATAATAGCAATGAGTTGGTGTATCAATGTCGGCCCCTAAGTGCTTAGAAGCCTCTTGTCGCTTCCTAGTAACCTCACAGCGCTAACCTATGCATTCCCACACCCGATGAAGCTCAAGTTATTCTTATGATCAAAAGTGTCTCATGCGTAATTGTGAGGCATTTTATTTTTGACAAAAACAATTGTAACAAATATGTTTTGCTGTGTGAATAGTGGCGACCCAAGTGAGCGTAATATTTTTTTAAATACAACGCACCAGGCACCGACGATCTTAACATCGCCGTAGCACGAACTTCAACCCCGCTCAACATCAGCCTCTTAAATACCGCGCATAACCACGTCCAAGAGAATGTCGGCTAATTCCGAAGGTATGTAATAACTATAGCGTGTACGCATAATAATAAATAGTCGTATTGCATCTGTGACACCTTATTGCAGGATATGCGAGCAGCGATGCGTACGAGATCGTGCGCAAACTTGGTAAATCACGTCCCTCACCTCATTTAACATCTGTGCTAATTAAAAAACCCCTTATCTTTTCTTCAAAAAAGCCTCCACTAAACATGCAGATATCTTTGAAGGCGTTCGAGTGAGAGATCTCAAGAGATGCATCGTCAAGCCGGCGAAGGAAGTAGGGAGACACAGGATACAGCAAGAGATTAAAATGCTTCGTTCTTTACAAGGAGGAACAAACATCCCGAACCTCTATGATGTTGTACAAGACAATCAGGTATGCCCACTTGGACTCTTATAACGGTACACAGGATCAAACTAGCTAGACAGAATGTCTGTTTACAAGTTGACAGACGGAACCACTGTCGTTGGTCCTCGAATACATCGAAAACACCGATTTTAGATCTTTATATCCCCGTCTGAGTGCCGAAGATGCCCGATACTATATGAAAGAACTTCTCAGGGCTCTTGAATTTTGCCATAGCAAGGGAGTCATGCATAGAGACATTCGGCCACATAACATCATGATTGACCACAGTCAACGAAAGGTTGGAATTTCTTTGTAGTTGCCAACCACTTCCTTCCTTTGCTGGAACCCTAGCTGATGACTTACATGGTGCTAGCTGCGCTTGTTCAATTGGGATTATGCCGACGTTTACGTCCCGAACTCTAGGTATAGCGTCCGTGTTAGTTATGGATTCATCAAGGCCCCCGAATTACTTTTGGACTATGAGGAATATGACTGCAGCATAGATATGTGGAACTTTGGAATGGTTTTTGCTTCTTTAATCTTCCGAAAAGAGCCATTCTTTCACGGAAATAGCAACTTTCACCTCCTACAGGCGACTGCACGGGTGTTGGGAACCAAAGGCCTGCTCAACTATGTGGAGAAGTACGGTATAGAAACTGACCCAGATGGCGTTGATGCCATTCCGCATTACGAGAAGAGGAATTGGGAAAGTTTCTTCAGCGAGGAAAATGAACGATATCAGAGCGACGAAGCCGTAGATCTCTTGGATAAGCTCCTACGGTGGGATCATAAAGTAAGATGATGATGATATTTAATGGCCTTGGGAAATATGTTGCTTACAATGTATTCATAGCAACGACTTACGGCGTCGGAGGCTCTAAAACACCCCTATTTCAACTGATAATTACCTTCAGCGGCTACCAAGCGCCAATATACTTTAAATTGGACTAATATAACATTTTAACCTAGGCGTAGATGTTCGTTCATGCATAAAGACCTTGAAACAGTTACCATTGACACTGTCCCGGTAAAGAAAAGAAGGATGACATCCAGATGGATATCATGAACCGCTTCCTTCCTGATATAAATTTGATGTAAGATCGTTTAAACGCCAAGACGATTGTTCAAAATTCCCATTGAATGATGCCTCCTGGGGTTCTGCGGTGGACATGTAATCGTCCCATAGAATGTTGAATCCAAAATCATCGGTATTCTGTAATGACAGAGCGATAGCGCTTGGCTCGTGCATTAGCATACCGTCGAGCAAGTCGATAGATGGATTGTCCCCCTCTTCAGTCGATGAATATCCCATGTGACTGATCATTGGTGAAGGCAGTCCTGTTGTATTGTTGCCACTCTCATTAGAGGTCGTAGGCTTCAATATTCGTTCTAAGAGAACATTGTTCGAAGAAGAGTCTTTTTGTAGCTGTCGGTGATATCCTTCGATCGCCCTTGAGAAGTCGGATAGGATTTCAGCGTAACGTTGTGCCTGAGGGCTCAACTTTGCAATCCGTTTCAAGACGTTCTGCGATGAAGAAAAGTAAAAATGCGATTCCGAACTCGTTATTTCGGGTGGCCTTAGGAGGGAGAGCCCAAGAATAAGTCCTGCAGCGAAAACCCACGCCCTGCTCAAGTCAATATCTGATCAGTCTTACGCTTCTCTAAGGGCCTCTGGTATTAGGCGTCGAAACTTACTGAAGTATACACATATTACCCAGCAGGAAGTCAGATGTGCCAGCGTCATGACACATTTGTACAAGGTAAGTAGCAGAGTCGGTACAAACTCTTGCTAGCTCTTGAGCCTTTGCAGCTGATGGAGAAGGGGCAAAGGATTGTCCCTCATTTCGGGTTGCTTGTTTTTGCTGCAGCCAAGTGATAGCCTCACTGATGAGAAATTGCCGTGTAGCCAACATGACGCCGAAATAATAGTTGCAAGCTACATGAATGTTGCCAATAGCTGCTTGTTGGTGGTTATCTTCCACGCAACCGTCGTTCTCTCGAGTCAATAGTTGGCGTAAAGTTGACGGCAGACCTTGTGCCCAACCGCGTAGTTTCTGCAGGAACTCTTCAGCTGTAGGAATGTCAAGAGTTCCGTCCCGAGTTATCTTCTGTGCTATGAGTTCGACGATAGAGCAAGACTCAAACATGGCATCCAATGTCATCGAAGTATGAGGGAGTAGCTCCGTTTTCCCTCTCGCCTCTTGGGCCTCTGGCTGGATATCCTGTGTTCCGCTGGGCCTACCGAGTATAGAGTTGGTAATGAGATCGAGAACTCGTAGGCTCTTCCATATCTGCACTCTTCAGCGGCATATTAGTTCGTCATGAATAAGTACCAAGGCAAGAGAGAAACTTACCTCGACGTCCGTATATCAGCCGGTAAAGTCGCATTCAACTCCGGTAAGTGTAAGCCGAGGATAGTGGCTGCTCGCGATGCAACCCCCAGATACAATAGGCCCGTATTTCTACGACAAGCGCAGAACATGTAAAACGCCATAAGGATAAAGTTTCTCACCATGGAAAGACTCGGATTTAGCAGCATATCCTGGAAGCCGAGGCGTTGTGCCTCCGCGAAATAGTTCGAAGATGTCTTGACATCTTTGTCACCGTTGCCTCTGCAGTGGGCTCCAATGGCAATTACCAAGTAGGCTGCCGTTATATCGTCTTTCAACGATGTATCCTCGGATTCAGGTGTAGCAATGCTTTCGGAATTTAGCTGGCTCAATATGCCATCCGTGAGTAGATTGAGAAATCCATTGGACTTGGTTAGTAGTTAGCAAAGTCTAGTTAATGTCGGAAGACTGGTACCGCCAACACGAACCGCAACTTTGTAATAGTGGATTAACTCGGTTCGTTCCGATAGGTCCAAGTTATCCACAAAGTCGGTAGGCCTGTGGGACGCGGACCTCAGAGTGGCCTCCAACATCGAATTACTCCGTCGGCTTTCAGTGAAAGTTGAAGGTCCTGCATATCGTCGAAGGACATTCCGGAGAAACTGGAGCATCGATATTGCAGCGGTCTTGCCCACGTAAACTGTCTCAAGAGGCTTAGCCAACATAATCTTCGCTGTTGATTCCCTTTCTCACCCTTTTCTCCCTTGGCAGTCAATAGCATTCTGGCATTCTGGGCGAGAAGCGGCTGTGGGGCATCTTCGCTTCTAGCCTCATGATGGATCGGGAGCCCCTCACGATCGCGAGAAGAGCCGATTCGATTTGGCGGGGATTGCTTCGCTCTGTCGCCATACACACAACTTGCACCAATTCCTTTTCGGGAACAAGAGGAGCACGGGAGTCGGGAATCGCATCGCTTTCTTGATAATCTGCATGCCTCGCAGGCGCGCACGGAACGCTTCCTATCCTCAAGCCTGACTCGATGTCGGGGCATGGCTTTGTCGGTTCGGATACAGGTATCCGCGGGATCAACCAATCGACAACTTGCGGCCGCGGAGGAAGAAAGATGAATATGAACTGCGAGAATGGTATAATAATTGATCCGACCAATTATTCTCAAAATTGCGGATGTCGTACGTTCTTGTTCTTTGCTACGCGCAATGCACACGCGTTCACAGCTGGTTGTCGCTCTTCATATGTGTGCGGATGTCGGACGGTCGAGAGTCGGACACTGTGGAAATTCATAGCGGATAGAGGCCCCGACGCTACTTTATAATGCCGGCTGCGCTGATGAATCAGCCATCGTGAACCCCAAACTACCTTGAAACTCCCCCAGGTTGCCAAGGATCGGGGCAAACC
Organism: Trichoderma harzianum CBS 226.95; assembly: GCF_003025095.1. Lineage (NCBI taxonomy): Eukaryota > Fungi > Ascomycota > Sordariomycetes > Hypocreales > Hypocreaceae > Trichoderma > Trichoderma harzianum. Next base: position 172,593 of record NW_020209271.1, read on the forward strand.
CGAGCTGACAGAAGTCGGGGTAGATCCGAGCTAGACAAATTAAAATATGCTAAATGCTTTAAGATTAATCAACTAGATCTTGCTAGAAAAGCGTTGATGGCCCACTATCTCCATCTCGTTTCGTCCCTGTCAATTCAGTTGAACCTGTCTCATTACAACGAGTGATCTGATACCTTTGTCTCAATATGTCGGTTGAAGAACCTTCTACGATAGCAAAGCCTCATTATCAAGAAGTGGAACATGAGAAGTTACATGATGCTGCTGAACGTGGGCAAGCAGCAACAGATGAGTAATTCTCCCATTCCTCCTCTAAGATGATCAGGTATTAAGCATTTGTACGTGCTAGGTATGGACAGTCTCTTGTACAGCTAGATCCGAAAGCTGAGGCCAGACTGCGTTGGAAGCTCGACCTCTATTTACTTCCATCAGTTGCCCTGCTGTATCTCTTCTGTTTTATTGATAGAGCAAATATTGGTATGTTGCTTCTCCTCCAATGCCACAACTATGGATATTTTAATTTGCTGACCTTGATCAAGGAAATGCACGCCTTGCGGGGTTCGAGAAAGATTTAGGTCTTACTGGCTACGACTACAATACCGTTTTATCTATCTTCTACATCTCTTACATTATCCTCGAGATTCCCAGCAATATTCTGTGCAAGTGGATGGGGCCAGGATGGTTTATCCCAGCCTCCTCTCTCGGCTTTGGCCTCTGCTCCATATTCACTGCTCTTGTCCACAACAAGTCTCAAGCTTGCGCAGTACGTTTCTTTCTTGGAGCGTTTGAGACTGGTTTGCTTCCAGGTATAGCTTATTACCTGAGTCGTTGGTATCGCCGATCTGAATTGGCGTTTCGGCTAGCCATGTATCTGGTCATGGCCCCCTTGGCCGGAGCCTTCGGTGGGCTTCTCGCATCTGCCATTCTCAAGCTACCCCATTTTGGCAGTTTTACATCTTGGCGCATGATTTTTGCCATTGAGGGTGTTATCACGGTTGGATTATCAGTAATCTCTTTCTTCACCATTACTGATCGCCCATCAACAGCGCGTTGGTTGACCCAGGACGAAAAGGATCTTTGCATTGCTCGAATCAAGTCCGAGCGTGTAGGAACAACAACTCTTCTTGACAAAATGGACAAAAAGAAGATGCTTCGTGGAATTAAAAATCCAATGACAATTTCCACCGCCATTATCTTTCTTTTTGTTAACATCACAGTACAGGGACTGGCTTTCTTCACCCCAACGGTAGTGCAGACGATCTACCCTCACAACAGTGTCATCTCTCAACAACTCTATACGGTACCGCCATATATTGTTGGTGCATTCTTTACTGTCGTGTTCCCTCTTCTCAGTTGGCACATCGACCGTCGTCAAATCATCATTGCTGCTAGTGCACCGCTGGGGATGACGGGGTACATCATGTTTCTGGCGAGCACCAATCCGAGGGTCAGATATGGCGCAACGTTCTTGATCACAAGTTCAGTGTTTGCTCTGGGCCCAATGGTTAATTCACAAGTCAGCGCCAACGTCGTTACTGATTCGGCAAGAAGCAGTGCAATTGGATTTACAGGTATTTCACATTCTTACTTCACTCCATCACTATAATACCGCCAGTATCAACCCTCGTCGTACTGACAATGCTCATTTCAGTCATGCTTGGCAATATTGGAGGCCTCATTTCAACATGGAGCTTCTTGCCTTTTGATGCACCCAACTTTCATATCGGCAATGGTCTCAATCTTGCCACGACGACCATGGTGCTCATTGTGAGCAGCGCTATGTTGGTGTGGATGGTTAGAGATAACCGCAAACGAGACGGCCGCAATGTCGAAGAACAGCTGAACGGCTTGTCTCCGGAGGAAATTGAAGACCTTGATTGGAAGCATCCGGGATTTCGCTGGAGGCCATAAGGCGAGAAAGCGCCTATCGTGATCAGCGCGATATGTTGCAATCATTGTAATGATTATCTACAGTTAACATATGCTCCGGGCACCCAATTGTAGAAACTGATGTGTTTTTTATATTATTCGTCATATTATCTATGTTCCTTCCGTTGTATATTCATGTGAGCATAAAAGCGTAATGGTATATCCGCACACAAACAAGAAGAACAAAACCAGATTACCTTCCATTTTCCATCGCCGACATTGCCACCAAAATGTGACATATAGCTTCAATACATCATATGAACATTCGAAACTCAGGGGGTATAGCTTCGCGAAGAGATGCAACTCCAGTGATAGATGGGTATTCTGACAAAAGTTCCATAAACTCAAGACGCAGAGTTTCGGGTACGCATAGAGAGACCGATCCAATAACGAGGCTCCAGAGTAAGAAATGGTTGTCGCTACCCCATGAGACCAACATATTGCGACTCTTCAATGCCAGTAATAATTTATATGCGTAAGATGTGGCTCCGGTATTGTCCATTCCAAACTTTGCCCGAACTTCACTAATGTAAAGAATGCCGGCCAACCGGAAGCATTCTCTTCGTTTTGAGAATTGGGTAGACACACCGTCCGCATCTCTAGGTAATGATAAAAGGTCATAAAGAATCGGGGCAAAGTGAAAGCCCGGGAACAGAACAGTTCGCCAGAATGCGTCGCCTCGTGCGTTTGCTTCGGCAGTTAAAATAGAGTTGACTTGCTGTATTGCATCAAAAATATGGACAACTGCTGGATCCTGGCTTAGTGTGCTGTTGCTGTCGGAGGGTCTCGCGGCGGGCATTGCGGCAATTCGGAGTCTGCTCTCAGTTGATAGGATATCATATGGCTGAGGATAACGTGGTTTTATATCTTGGAGATAGCTACCGCGGATATCGATCCTAAAGGAACAATTAGTTACATTTGTGACAGCTCGAAGCATGAGCCACTAAGGCCATACCAATACATCATCATCCAGATAATAGGCAACTGCTGAAGCGCTGTTAGGCCACCAACGCCGCTGATGGCATGAGAGAGTCCATCAAGATGCACGTTAATGAGATGCGGGTTGCTTGTCAGATTCTATAATCGGTCAGCCCAACAAATTCCCGTGATTGACGAAGGTTCAATCATCACCTACTGCGAACGCTGCAAATGTGAGGATTGCTATAATGGTTTCGAGATTGGCTCGTTGGGTGGGATCATCCAACCGTCGTCGCAACGCTCTTGTGGCCATGAGAGAGTATCTCGCATAATCTATACTACTCTCATGGTCCCCAGTCCCCACTTGCTTTCTGTGCCAAGCGGAAGACGACAACATCTGTGTAAGTGATGCGGATCCCTGTAGAATATCGAGAAACCCAATCTCAATCATGGATTTGAAGATGACGCAGCCTCCGCCGTACACTAAACCACAGTGGTGAGCAAACTAACTCAGCACAAGGGGGTAGTACATTAAACGAACAATGATTCCATAACTCGCGGGCGCGTGGTCGCTGATCCGAGGGCACCAGCAAAAAAATCCCAGCTCCTTCTCTTCCGCCAATGAGTTCGTGACCTGCTGGGTTAATCTGTATCGTTTCATTGGCCTGTTGCAAATCTAGCGGCGCTGGGTCACCGAGCTGTGGTCTCAGAGCTGCATCGCGCGATAAAGCCTGAAGCCATGACCCAACATCAAGGTCAACGGTCAAAGCATTCCGCGGTGGAGGTGGGTTGCGCCGACGATAATCAGCTTGGGCTCGGCTTCTCACACGCCTCCGAGTTTCAGTATCGCCACGGATGTTTGTTCCAGAGACAGTTATGAACTCAAACCGTGGGCGGTTATTATCACGGTTGCGTTCCGGTTGTCCTAGGGACTCGCTGTTAGCGCTACATGGATTGTCTCAGCATAGTGTGAGGCACATTGGCTAACTTCTTCTATCATCCATCAGGAGAAATATATCAGAAGTCAGTCGACAGAGAGAGGTAAGTTTGTGGCATGAAATGTAGCAAGATAAGGAAAAAGAATAGATGGTTGCAAGTGTTGTGTCTTTATTACGAAAATATATAGAGAGCTTCTTGTCTGTCCCATCAAATCGAGTGAGACTAGAAGTAAGCTAAAATCAATGGCGCAACGCGCTCCACCTCCTCAGCCATGAATTAGGCTCTTTGGCTAAGCAATCACAAGTTCTACCCGTCTCGCCACAACTAACAATTTAAGTTTACTGAGACATCCTTATAAGATATCTCATTAATTTACCATGCTTTTGTTGGCATAAAGTGACACTGTGCATTTCTATCGGCATGACCGGGAACATGCAACTGTTTACTGATGTGCTGGGTACGGTGTGCTTACAGCTGAATAGCCATCCCGCAACTCGCACTGGTGCAGTCCAAATAAAGATTTGTCACGGAGCCACATACTCGTACAACTAACAACATAATATGGTGTAATAATGTGAAATTAGCGCCTAATTTTCCGTAAGCTATCCTAGGAACTGTGCTACCTCCTTCGCAATCAGCGGTCCATCACTCTCAACTGCAAAATGACCAGCGTCAATTAGTTTAACTGTTGCGTTGGGTAAATCTCTTTTATATGCTTCAGCTCCGTGGGGGATGAAAAACACATCGTTCTTGCCCCAAATTGCCAACAAAGGCACCTGAGAAGACCGGAAATATTCGTGAAATTTCTCATACAACGGGACGTTGTTCTGATAGTCCATAAAGAGATCGAGTTGGGCGTCCTTCCTGCCTGGGCGTTGCAGCAAAGCGTAGTCCAGTGTATAGGATTCGGGCGCAATTGTCTGAAGGTCCGGGGTGCCATTCTCATACTGGAACTTGGTAATGTCAAAGTTCAACATGGCATCGGCCAGCTTGGATCGATCATCCGGGGTGTTCTTGCTAGCCCAAAAATCCTTGATAGGCCCCCAAACGTCGCCGAAACCCTCCACGTAGGCATTTCCGTTTTGTGTAATAATTCCCTCAACTGCCTCTGGGCGACGCAGGGCTAGTCGCAAACCCACTGGTGCGCCATAGTCGAAGACATAAACAGAAAATTTGGTAATGGAGAGCAAGTCTAGAAACTCGGCAAGAACATCTGTGAGCGAGTCAAACGTGAATTTGAAGCCATCAGGTGCTTCGGTAAATCCGAATCCAGGAAAGTCTGGAGCAATGACTCGATATTTGGTAGCGAGTAAGGGAATTATGTTCCGATACTGATGCGACGAGGACGGGAAGCCATGAAGTAGGAGGATCGTCTTAGAAGGATGTGTGGGACTCTGCTCCCGATAAAAGACGTTTACGCCACTCTTGGGCAGCGCTACACGAATGTTCTGAGTTGCGGTCATCTTTTTTTTTCTCTTTAAATATTCGATAAATATGGTTGATGTGTTCTTGGCGATGGTAATACTACTCTGTAGTATCTTGAAGCTTGTTGGTGTTTACTGATAGTATTGGAGTGTTGGACTATTGGTATACTGAATTCCTTCAACGACACTCAAGGTGGGAATTTATACCATTTAGCAGCTAAGAAGGACGAGTTTCTCTCCTATCGTTTTCTCATACTCAACTAGGAATATGTTGAGTCCACGTTAGTTGTCAAGTCACGTCAGAGCTCGATATGGAATCCCTCAGCGAAACCTATCTCATAGCTCGAGTTTCCAGTCTACATTCGCAGCGACGTCACCCACTAAACCCCATGGGGGAAATGCTGGTTTCGCGCCACACATTGTCGTGCGCTAATTGCCCGATAAAAGCAGTCGCTGAATCCTAGCCTCGCCAGACGGGAAGAGCGAAAAGTTTAAACAATTAAAAGAATAAAATGAAACTGCGGGCATCCAAAAGGAGACAATGCTCATTTCTATTTTGCCTTGACTAATCAACTAATGTCGCACCAATCCTGCCATCTAACGTATGAGCTATAGGTTCTTTTTCATTCAGATATCGCAGCAGGGAGAGACACTCTAAGTTTCCTACCAGCCTATATTGAAATCTCGCAATATTTCGCGAATAAGTAACATTACCTCTCTCCAAGAAGACATGACACGCGACAAGCAGAGGCCGTTACTTGATACACAATGCTCGCAGTGCGTGCTTTTGCTGGGCGCATTTACACAGAGATACCTGCTCCGTATGTCTTGAAGCAAAATATCGCTTGACTCTTTCTAGGCATAAATACAACATTTTTATGACGTTATTAGGACTAGACTTCGGCACGCTTTCTCCGGAGCGGAGATGCAGCAAGCACAATACCATTCGGCAATTGGCGGAAATCACGGACTACAGCATTTCGCAGCTTTGCAAGGTCTTACTCTCCAGAATACGGCATGCGCTAGACCAGAAACAGAGATTGCTGCTCCCTGACCTTGCATATGAGCCATTCCATTAGCTTGGATTAAAGAGCTCATATGGAGGAGCCCGTATTATTAAGATATATGAAGAGTAGTTATCGCCAGACAAACTCATATATGCCTACAGTTACATCATTAGAGATGCAGTTGCAAATGTTCTAATGCGCCCTTGACAAATCGGGGCAACGCCGACGTTTACTCTCTACCTAAAGCAATCCGTAGTCATTGAGCGTAGGAGATTGGCAGCTAGAACGGCGACCAGATTTGTCACATCAAGACTATGTCGGTGGCGTCAGTATCATACGCGTTAACTTGTATAAATAGAGAACGTGCCACCTCAACCTTGATGTTTATGTTTCATCCTCTGAACTCATTGCATTGCACCGTTAATCTAGATTCACACATTGAAACTTGAGTCTCGACAATACCTCACAACCAAACAACATCTACCTAACCTCTAAGACACGATGGCCAATGCTACTATGGACGCCATTGTTATATCAAAGTTTGGAGGACCTGAAGTTCTCCAGATCCAACAAGTGCCTAAACCAGAACCCGTTAACGGAGAGGTGCTTGTGGAAGTTTTCGCTTTTGGCGTAAATCATGCCGAAATGCATATGCGCAAGGGCGAATGGGATGAGTGGAATCCTATTTCCGGTTTAGAATGTGTTGGAGTTGTCGCAGCTTGCCCAAGCGGCGAGATCGCAGTCGGAACCAAAGTTGTTGGTGTCATGGGAGGCATGGGCAGGAACCGTCCTGGAGGATACGGTTCGTTCGTAAATGTTCCAATTGCGAATGTCGTCCCAATCAAAACAGAGCTCCCTTGGGAGCAACTCGCCGTTGTTCCGGAAGTTTACTCCACGGCATATTCCTGTTTATTCACAGTTCTCGATTTGAAGCCTGGCGAGTCACTGCTTATTCGCGGATCAACATCAACTATCGGCCAAGCCGCTCTTCACCTGGCTGTTGATGCCGGTGCTCGGGTTACAGCGACAACGAGACGGAAAGAGAGATTCGACTTTGTAAAGGCGAAGGGCGCCGTTGATGCCAAACTCGAGCACGAGGGTCTCCAGTCAGAATTCCCTGCTGGCTTTAGATTCGACAAGGTCCTGAACTTGATCGGTAACCGAGTTTTGCTGGAATCTATTTCTTTGGCTCGACCTGGTGGCCGCATGCTTCAAGCAGGCTGGCTCGGCGGCTTGGATCCTGTCGTCGACTTCAATCCCATGATCCAGATGGAGCCGGGAGTGCACTTCAGTTTATTCCACAGCAAAGTGTTAGGCTCGCCGGACTTCCCCATGTCTGGCATTCCCCTTCAGGATATTGTCAGCAAGATTGAGAAGGGAGCATGGGATGCAAAACCCGCGTTTGTTTTCGAGTATAAGGACATCAAAAAGGCGCACGAGATGCTGGATTCTCATGACGCTGGTGGAAAGATTGTGGTCAAGCATTAGCAGGCAATATTACCTAACCTAGAGACTGTTAAATAGAGTGAAAAAATAATTATTGAAAAGTACATCACGTTAATACTTTGAGCTCTTGTGTCGCTCAATACTACTTAATTACATCTACGTTACTATGAAGCAGGTTCAAGTTTGCTCATATAATGCAATGAGGTTCAGAACCTTCAAAACAACAGATTCAATTATCCATGCAACTGCACTCTCAACAGGCTGAAGTCTCCGAAATGTTCACAGCTTCGTTACTGTTCATTCCAAGATCAATGGCCTTTGTGCCAATAGCAAAAAGCATTTGGAGAAAATGGCAAACCTTTATAACAAAATTCTTTTTTTCTTCTTCGATTTCTCTTATTCAATAACTCTTTTCTTCTCTCATCTAGTTAATTGGTACCTGAGCCGCGTATCACGAGATGATTACTAATACATGATCGCGGTACGCGGTTCCTCTTATCTCGACTTATTTCGACCGGTGAAACTCAAATGTCTGTAAAAACAGGAGTCTCCATACAAACAAATGTCTCATAGGCCCGTAGATTAAAGGAATCTCGGTTGTGTCAATATTACCCGAACGTGTTGAATTGAGCTGATCGTTTTTAAGGTTAATTTGTGCCTTGTCGCAATGCAAAGCTTATCTACCTCCCAGATACAGTCTCTATGTGGCGGGCCTCAGCAGATTAGACATCCACGCAAATTATGTACTCGTAGCTCGTATAAGAGATACACCGGCTATTCAGGAACAATTGAAGCCGTCCTTCGACGCCACGCATGTTTACTTGAAGCAATTGTTATGCGTATAGGCGATACGGTTAAGCCATTCGAGGCCGCATCTAACCGCGCAACAGCTGTGCAACTGGCCAACTTTTTAGCCGCGCCCTATGAAAGACGACTGCTGGTTGGGGGTTTACAATCATCTTTGGGCTTTTCGGTTTCTTATATACTTGGGAAGGTTGTCCCATGATAGAGAGGGGAGTTGGTCAACGGAATAGCTGCAAGAAATAAAATTTCCTACCATACAATATGAGCGTTGGATTCTTAGGGTTAGGCGTGATGGGAACGCCCATGGCCCTCAATTTGTGTCGCAGATTCCCCACCACTGTTTGGAATAGAACGGCCTCTAAATGCGCAGCGTTGGTACAAGCCGGAGCTGGACTCGGCCAGACACCAGCCAAAGTGGTCGAACAATCCGATGTCATCTTCACTATGATGTTTGATGGCCCTGCCATACGGTCCGTAATTGACGACGACTTCAGAAAGGCGCTTCGCGGAAAGACGCTTGTCAACACTAGTTCAGTCTCTGTCGAATTCAGTCAGAGTCTGGCAAAAGAGGTCCAGGAAGCAGGTGGCAACTTTATCGAGATGCCTGTCAGCGGGAGCAAAGTCCCAGCCGAAACAGGGAATCTTGTGGGAATGATGGCCGGCGACCAGGCCGAGTGCGAGCGCATCAGACCTTTTGTTGAGCCAATTACCAGCGCGGCTGTTTATTGCGGACCTATTGGGGCTGGCCTGAAGACCAAGTACGCGGTTAACATTTTTCTCATCACTGTTACTGCTGGGCTCGCGGAATCGATGAATCTAGCCCGAGCACAGGGTCTCAATCTTGAAGCATTTAGTAGCGTGCTGGATGCTGGCCCCCTGGCCTCTGCTTATTCGAAGATAAAGCTAGCCAAAATGGCCAAACAGGACTGGTCTGCCCAAGCGGCTGTGAAGGATTGCTATAACAGCACTGAGCTCATTTGGACAGCGGCGAAGGCCGCGGAAGCAAAGACTCCTCTTATCCAAGTCTGCAACTCTTTGTACAAACAAGCAATTGATTCCGGATTGGAGGATGAGGATATGATCGCTGTTTATAAAGTCTTGTCGGAGCAATAAGAAATGCATTTGATACCGCATAACTATATGTTGCCACTATTATCACGGATTGTGTAAAAAGTCAGTAGAGCTTGGGAGGTTTCATCGATCTGCCTTGCCACGTGGGTGACACATAGGCCGAGGTACCTGGTGCTTGATGTTCTGGATTCGACAAGCTAAATAGGTGAACCGGAATAGTATTCCGAGCGTGCTATTCATTTGTATATTACGATGCGGAGACATGTGCGCAGGCACCATGTGCTTTGCTTAGGAATTGCTGCCTTTTCATTTGTTCATGCCTGTAGGCTGCTTTCATCAGCTCTTCCAAGGGCTCACCGAGGCCAACTGGTTGAGCTACTGACTGTATTTAGGCTGCTTAGAGAATGTTTGTAGAGGACCGAATCACAGCTCCGCGTTTCTCCATGTTTCAGCTGGATAAAAGGCATTGCTTGTAAAAGGCATTACTTGGCATTGCTTCATGATGACGAGGGCATTCATGTTGTGTTGGCAGATGAGTGGGTTGTATTACTCCGTACACTTGCTTATAATGTTCAATCCACGTGGTGTATATCCATTCATGCTATGAGGGAAGCAGGACGCCACACACACTCTTAAATGGAGGATCATGACGCTGGCAAGCTCGTACCTGACGGCTATTGGCAGCTAAACCTTTTTTTGGACCGACAACGGCAGGCTAAGGCTGATTCTGGCGAGATGGTTGCCGTAGCGCGGAGATTTGTAGATGCGCGGGAAAACATCCCGACTTTTGGGAGTTGATGCTGCATCGTTACATACTCTGAGGAACTCAATGGTTCTGGTCTACGTAGTCAAGTGGTATAGTAGGAGGATTGCTCACTATGCATGCTATAGAGAAATAAAAAGTCGGTATGTTTTCGACCCCAGATTGTGGTAAAATTAGGCTCAACATCTCTGGGCTGTGCTTTGCGGAGGAAAATTTTGACAGCTCGTGTGGGAAGACTGGCTCTGCTGCTTGTCAACGCGTTTTTGCTTACCATCTGGAGCATTTTCAATGGTGCCCAGAAAAACATTCGATGCCGATTAACCGATTCATTTACAAAAAGACCCTGGACAACAGCTAGGGTCTGTGGTCGGTGCTAGCAACGGATCCACAACTGTTGGCTGTTTTGTTCGTGCTGAGTCCTTCACGGCGTTGCCTATCTGCACGTGTAATCTGCGACTCCATTGGATTGGATAAGTTTTGCCCATATCGGGCATATGAAAGCGTTGTTAGTGCTGGTACGGATCGGGATCGCATCCGAACTACACCGAGTTCGAATGGAGTCGTGATAACACCTTCATCCAAATGGCAGGTGAAAATGGACCAGATAGCTGGCCGTGTCAATGCCTAGGCAAGCGGCGGAATCAATTTGTATTAAATGCCCCCAGCTCTCGGCCGCATTTGGTTTTCGCCTGCTTTGGTTTCGTGAGCGGTTGTGCGTCAAGAATCGCCTTCAGTCGCGTGGTTGCTTGGTCTCTCGTTATTGCCATTCGTTAATTCGGATATTTAGACCGGTAGAAAGGACCAATTCGTTATCCACAATGAAGTCCGCCGCTCCTCTCTTGGGAGCCATCCTCGCCGTGGTGGTTGATGCTGCGCCCACCGTCGACGAGCTTTATCCCTACACTGGGCCCAAGGTCCCCGTTGGCGACTGGATTGACCCGACTGTCAATGGCAATGGGAAGGGATTTGTGCGACTGGTAGAACCGCCTGCTGTGAAGCCAGCTTCTTCAAATCCGACCAACAACGTCAATGTCATTTCCCTTGCATACATACCAAATGGCATCAACATCCACTATCAGACGCCCTTTGGTTTGGGAGAGGCCCCCTCCGTCGTCTGGGGTACCAGCGCATCCGACCTCAGCAACACTGCCACCGGCAAATCTGTGACGTATTACTATCCTCAATTGACCCCATGTTAAATCTAGCTAATAAGAATCCGCAGATATGGCCGAACTCCTTCGTGCTCCTCGGTTGTGGTCACACAGTGCAGCGAGTTCTTCCACGATGTCCAGATTGGCAACCTGAAGCCTGGAAAGACCTACTATTACCAGATTCCCGCAGCCAACGGCACCACTGCATCTGATGTTCTGTCTTTCACGACTGCAAAGGAGGCAGGTGACGCTTCTGAATTCACCATTGCTGTCGTCAATGACATGGGCTACACTAACGCTGGTGGCACTTACAAATATCTCAGCGAGGCCGTCAACAATGGCGCCGCATTTGTTTGGCACGGAGGCGACATTAGCTATGCTGATGACTGGTATTCTGGAATCCTTCCTTGCGAAAGTGACTGGCCTGTTTGCTACAATGGCACTTCTACTCAGCTGCCTGGAGGTGGTGCTATCCCGAAGGAGTACGAGACGCCTCTCCCGGCCGGAGAAATTGCCAACCAGGGTGGCCCTAAGGGCGGAGATATGAGTGTCCTCTATGAGTCGAATTGGGATCTCTGGCAGCAGTGGATGAACTCTATCTTTCTCAAGGCCCCGCATATGGTCCTGCCCGGTAACCACGAAGCCAGCTGCGCTGAATTTGATGGCCCCGGCAACGTTCTCACAGCTTACTTGAACAAGAACCAGCCCAATGGCAGTGCTGCCAAGTCTTCCCTTACATATTATAGCTGCCCGCCTTCTCAGAGGTATGTTGTCGATACGTTACAATGTGGGAACTAGCATCTGACGAAACGCAGGAACTTTACTGCCTTCCAAAACCGATTCCGCATGCCCGGACCCGAGACTGGAGGTGTTGGTAACTTTTGGTACTCATTCGATTACGGCCTGGCCCATTTCATTTCCCTTGACGGAGAGACGGATTACCCCAACAGCCCCGAGTGGCCATTTGCTAAGGATGTAAAGGGAAACCAAACGCATCCTTTTGCCAACCAGACATATGTTACCGACAGTGGTCCGTTCGGCGCTGTTGACGGCGACTACAACGACAAAACGGCCTACGCTCAGTACCAGTGGTTGAAGAAGGATTTGGAGAGTATCGATCGCTGCAAGACCCCCTGGGTCATTGCGATGAGCCATCGCCCATTCTATAGTTCCCAGGTCTCTTCCTACCAGAAGACCATTCGCGCAGCTTTCGAGGATCTTCTGCTGCAAAATGAAGTTGATTTATATCTCTCTGGGTATGCCTCATAGCCTGTTTGTCCAACTTGGATTACAAGTACTAACCTTATGTAGACACATTCACTGGTATGAGCGTCTTCTTCCTCTCGGAACCAACGGCACTATCGACCAGGCCTCTGTGATCAACAACAACACATATTGGACAAACCCAGGAGTTTCCATGACCCACATCATCAACGGCGCTGCAGGAAACATTGAGAGCCACAGCACTCTCGACTCAGACCCTCTTTTGGACATTACCACCTATCTCGACGAGACCAACTTTGGATTTGGTGCACTGACTGTTCACAACGCCACTGCTCTTTCATGGAGCTACATTCACGGCTCTGATGGCTCCGAGGGCGACAAGGTCACTCTTTTGAAGAAGGATACGAAGGGAACCTGTGGCTCCTCCGGCAGCTCCTCCGCAGCCACCAGCGTCGCTGCTACGACATCCGCCTCTCAGTCAGCTGGCGTAACGACCGTCACTGAAGTCGTCACTAGCTACACAACTTACTGCCCTGGTAGCACCACTTTCACAGCCGGCTCCAGCACCTACACTGTTACTCAGGCAAGCAGACTTCGACCCTTCGAGCAATCTGATCAAGTTTCACTGACCAGTTGTTTAGGCTACTACCCTCACCATCACTGATTGCCCTTGCACTCTTACCCACACCATCTCGAACGGAGCCACAATGTCAGTTTTACCTCTCTTCTTAAAATATGAATTCCACTAATACGTCCAATTCAGCACTTCCGAGAGCACTCCCGCCGGTGTAACCGAGCCAGCAACTAGTTCACCCGTGGCATGGAACACCACATTGCCCACTGGAGGAGTAACCACCACCTCCACTGGTGGCGTTACGGCTCCCACTGTGCCCGTTGGTAGCAGTGCAAGCCGCACATTGGTTGTTCCAGGCTTCGCCTGCGCCCTTTTGGCCTTGTTGTCACTTCTGTAAATGTCGCCATTGGATATAGAGAAAACGAATGTAGGATGGTGGTGCGCGAATGAACAATGACTACCCTTTGAAGGGATATAATATAGTATTAATTGAGGCTTTGAGCAATGAAAGACTTATGTAATTTTCTAAACTCTTCTATTTGAGTACAGCTCCATGTGTCAAATTTTTTCACCTCCTCGGTCCTGCATCCTTTGCAGCAAAATGCTACCAGAAATGAGCACTTTGCACAGAGTATTGCTAAATACCCGTGGATTGGATTGATCGCGATTGGGTCTCCAGAATTAATGCAATGGAGTTGAGAATAATAGTAGATCGAGATGAGTGCAATTGCAATCTTCATGACTTAGAGCCCCTCTGAACTGAGGCTTATCCGTCGAAAACCGCAGAGAACATCCATCGAAGTACAGAGATGTAACGAGGCGTCACTTAGGGACGGTTAGTGCATTCGAAACCCTTGCGTAGAGTCACGGAAAAAACTTACGGGCTAGCCGTCTGTCCCTCCCGTTTTTTTTAGCAGATGACTCCCTGGATGAGATCTCAGTAGTGGATCAAAGAAAATTTTGTAAAGATACAGCAGACAGTTTCGAGTTTGTCATCCCCTATAGCGCTGACTCTTTGTACGACACTTTGTTTCATGTGTAAAATTGCCACAGCCTGATCCGCGGAAAGTGACTCTTCGCCAAGATTTGTCGCGCTTGCCAACGCGTAGTGACTCATCGCAAGGCTGAGTGCCCCTCGATCTAATTTCGAGAAACAAACTTGCAAACGGCCCCATCAAATACCCTATTTGTAAGTCACTGTAAATGCTCGCCATGGGAATATAACTACGGAGAAATTCCCTATAGGAGTCTATCTCTATAGCAACTAACTTCTATTTACTTCACTGTTCATGCTCCCTACCACCACTCCTCTCAATACCCAATCACAACTACCCCGCATAATGGACTCGGCCTTGTCATATCCCATGCCAGACGGCGTCTACGCCATCCCGCATGATGAATTGGATCTCCGATCAGATGATGAAGTGGACCATGATCTCTTCAATCCTAAGCCCGTTTCAGACGAGAAGAATATCTGGTTCTTCTGGCACAGTGGTATCGGCAAAATGCACGGCTATACTCGGCGCACAGTTCGGAATTGGCACAGAAGATTTTCCAAGAAGGGATGGGTGATCCGCGTCCTGGATTTTGAGCCCGGCTCTCCCTTGAATGTAGCACACTACCTCGACATTCACGATACGGATGTGTTTCCTAAAGCGTTTACGGATAGCTTAGTTGGCGGCCATCACTCATACCAGCATATCTCGGATCTTGTGAGATTTCCCCTCTTATTAAAATACGGAGGTGTCTATGCGGACGTAGGCATGGTCCAAATAGGAGATTTAGACCGTGTCTGGAACGCTACCATCGGCGACCCGAGCTCTCCATACGATGTTTTCACTTACAACATGGGCGGACCCGAAGAACGAGGCATGGCAAACTATTTCCTGGCCTCGGGACGAAACAATCCTTTCTTTCTACGGTGTCATAAGCTGCTACTTGCACTGTGGGCCGAAGATGGGGGAAAGACAAGCACCGAGGGCATGCATGCTAGCCCCTTGCTGAAAGGAATTGCCTTACTGGATACCGGACACTCGATGGAAGAGAATGGCAGAACATATGAACGAGAGGAGGTTGCCAAAATGTTGACCGATTACATCATCCAGGGACAGGTTATTACCATGGTCATGGGCTTGATCGATCCTGAAGATGATTGGAACGGACCGAAATATGTGGCAGAGCACATCTATGCATATGACTACATGGTTGGATCACAGCTCATCAACGAAATCACCGCATGGAACGGCCCCAAACAGTTTGAGCTCATGTCTCTGCCTGTTGCTAAACCCGGGGAAGAAGAAAGCGACGATCAAAGACTCGCACGCAAGATTGTAGAAGATTGCCTATCTAAAAGTTTTGGTATGAAGCTCGCCACAGGCATCATTGTTAGAATTATGGGTGAGACTTTGAGCTCACTATGGAGGAACAATGAGGGCAGCGATAATGTCCCAGGAACATATGCGCATTGGTTGAGATATGGTACACTATACTGGTGCCCAAAAGAGCATCCCGCTAAGCTGGATTTCACAGAGATGCCGGCTTTTAAAATCGGCCCTCTGTTGCGGGAAGGAGATCTTGGACCTGGGGCCAAGACAAATGACTTTCGTGTACCGAATTAAGGATACTAGAGTCGCGGTTTGACGAGTTGGTCTTCTTCGATACGTATGGCACAGTTTGTGCCTAGCATCATCAAGCGTTCTTGTTGTTTGTATAGAAACGAATTTAGATAAACTGTGTTTAATTAAATATGCATCTTGTTGAGATGCTTCGCTCTGTTTTCCAGTTATTTCGCGATGGACTTGACGTTGAACTTACATGGTGCGATTCCCGAGTGCGATTCCCGAGTTCGGGAATCACAGCGACACGACTTTATCCTCAACCACACGACGTCTAGATGTTTATTATCCGAGTTCGGGTAGTGTACTCATCTTGAATTCGAACTAATGTCATGGTATGAGAGTATTGGTTTCCCAAAACCCGACTTCGGATACCTAGAATTGATACTGGTCTCATAGTTTTATAAATAGACCTATGATCAGACGCCCGAAGAAAATTCTCAGAACACATTCGAATCTTGTCACGATTATTGAAGATTTTTCAAGTATTCTGCGTGTTAGCTTCATTATTTACACATACGTGATGAGTTACACGGGTATGTCAAAAAGATGCGCTCCTGTCAACATGAAGACCGGCACAATATCTGACGCGATGTCTAGTTCAAGTTCTCATAGGGGCGCTTGTTGCGCTGCCAGTTGCTACGTTATTATATTCGGTGTTATACTATCTTGCAGATGTCCACCGTCTACGTCGGTTTCCCTCGCCGTCTTTGGCGGCTGCATTGTCGCCTCTGTGGATGATGTGGCATAATGCTCGGGGCAAAAAGTACGAAGCTCTCGACTTGGCACACCAACAGCTCGGCCCAGTTCTTCGGGTCGGTCCTAAAACACTCTCTTTCTCGGCTCCCGAGGCATACAAGGATATCTATGGCCATGGTTCTCCAATTCTCAAGGACATCTTTTACGATAATTTGGCAAACGGCAATCCGTCCATGGGCGATGCGACAGATCGCCAGCTGCATTCAATCAAGCGGAAGAATCTGTCAAGTATTTTCTCAGCAAAAAACATTCTGAGCATGGAACCAAAAGTGACAAGCTCAGTGGAAGAGTTACTTGCAGCAATCCGCATCAAGCTGAATGGAGGAGCTTTATCCAACGATGACAAGCACGTGGTTTTGGAAGGCGTATTTGATGTACAGCCCTGGTTGAACATGTTTTCGTACGATGTTATCTCCAAAATGCTATGGTCTTCATCTTATGGATTCCTAAAATGCGGGAGCGATGACTGCAACTCCATGGCCGGCGATGGGCGCGTCATGAAAGTGCCAGCGATCCGATGCTTCCAAGCTGGTGTGCAATTCAACGCTCTTTGCGCACATCTCCCCCCGCCTTTGTATCAAATTTCAAGGTTTGTCACGAAGTCGATGTATCAGACGGCAGCTGCAGATCATTTTTCAGGAATGGCAAGATATGGTATTGTCAAGCGCATGGAACGAGGTGATTCCGATGACGTTGATTTCTTCTCTTTCTTTCCGATACAAAAGACCAAGAGATGCCCTGTACCTATGGAGTTGCCAGAGCTTATTGCAGAGTGCGGTACATTTTTGAATGCAGGCAAGTTAACTAGATGCTAACAAGGTTACATGCTCTCGTTTTTCCTTGCTGACCATTTTCAGGAAATGACACCATCCAGATCTCACTTACCAATACCATTTATGAGCTTGCATCTCACCCAGAGTACCAACAGAAGCTCTACAATCTCCTTACTGATTCGTTGCCCAAACAATCGCAGCCGATTGCTTCATACATGGAGCTGAGTAAGATACCGCTTTTGACAGCAGTTTTGGATGAAACATTTAGACTATTGCCTCCAGTACGGTTCAATCTACCACGAATAATTGTTCAAAATGGAGCCGTGATTGCAGGCCACCATGTTCCAGCGGGAGTGACCGTTTCCTCCTCCGTGTACATAATGCACCGAGATGAGAGCCTCTTTCGAGAGCCGTTGAAATGGCTTCCAGAACGATGGCTTCCCGAAAACCCAGACTTTTCAGATGAAGAGAGAAGGAACTTGAAGGATTTTGTTCTACCGTTTACGTTGGGCGGAAGGGCGTGTATTGGGCGTAATCTGGCTTACATGGAATTGAGCATTTGCATCGCCGCGCTTGTCATGGCTTTTAAATGGGGTATTTCCGAGGACGACAAGAAGAAGTTTAGCCATTGGGAGAGCATAAATTGTACTCCCAGAGGCCTCAAGGTGACTGCCCGTCACAGATCAACCTCTTGATCTCCTAGAAAATAGCTCGTAAAATGATCATAACCCTTGGCTGCATCTTTCCATTGCACATCGCCTTTTATACAAACTTTGGAGAGTAAAAAAAATACATGTTGATTACCGTTCATGCGAATGGTCCTCTAGTAGCGAATACGAAATTAAAGTAGTAGTGACTATGGGGAGACAAGTGCTGTTCTGGACGAACTTTGAACCCAGCATATTGCCGGTTATGGCTGCCCCTGAGCAAGGGAAAAATAGCGGTCATGCGAATGGGGCGAGCAAGGGACAATATGGTACCACGGCGAAGTCGGCTGTAGGCAACAGCAATGGCGGTATGGTGGCATGAAGGCTTTCGCCGCAAGCAGGACGCGAGCCCGAGATGTTAGACGGTAGGATGAATTGTGCGATGGCTTTCATGCCGGCCAAAGAACAGCAACTCCAGACGTACGTTTGCATTACCAAAACGGAATCTTCGTGCCTAGAGAAGAAACACTGTAGTTTGACTTGCTCATTACTGCATGTCTACACTACTTGTGTAGAACAGAGACTCAACGTAATTGTGGAAATCCCGTTTAGTGCTGACCGTTATGACCCTGGGCCGCGTTGCCCAGAGTCCGGACAGCCGGTTCAACCCACTAGAGACAAGTATTCAATCCTCCTCCTTACACAATGAGAAAATCCCTCGAGTTGCAACATGAAAGTATTGATAACGGCATATTTCATCACATTTATTACGTTTTAAAATGGGAATCGAAGTCTTACAGCTGCATCTAAAAAGCCATGTACTCACCAGTAGATTGAGAAGAACAGTTGACTTCACTTGAGCAACTTCAGTTTACAGGGGGCATACATCTAGTATCCCCACTTATTATGTCAATGTTGTGATCTTTACTTGTTGAGCATGCTATCTGAGGGTTAGATGACATTTCCGAGCGATGTGTCTATGCCGTACTACATATCTTGATGTTGTTTGCCTGCTGTGAAACTAAGTTGACTTCTGACACGCGATAGATATGTAATTAAGTTGCTGATGACGGCATGGCGGCTGATGCTGTCTCTACTGAGGACGGTATCGGTACGATATCGTCACTTGTACTATGGAGTAGCTCACAGCGTTGGCCCCTTATTGAGATCAGTGATGCAGCTGACGGCCCGTAAAATCCAGATTGTAGGATATTGATGACTTGATCTGATGACTTGATCTACGTTCACTGAAGTGGGCCCAAAGGTTTAATGTTCTGGTGAATCCTGTCCTCCCTTGCCTCCCCGCGAACTACGCAACAAGATCGCCACTTCCTGTACAAAGGTATACCGCTTACGATCAAATCTGTTTCTTCTACTGGCTTTAAGGGGTTTGATGTAATGCGAGTGGAGAGGCTCCAGCAGCTTAGTGCTGACTGGTCGATTTGAGTTCGATTGGTGAGACCAGGTTCTCCTGATTGCTGTGATTGTTTGTGTAGGTATATAAGAATCCATCAACTTTTCGTTTTTGATCTACCCAATCCAATAAAACCATTTCTACTTCAAACCTTTCTCCCAAGCCAAGCCTCCTATAAGCGGATAACAAGTCCAATTATCATCAGCATGAGTCCAATTCTGTCAACTGCTGTTGGACTTCCATTGGCAATCCCAACAACAAGCCTAGGCATTGTTGTGGCTCGTTACAAAGAAGACTTGACACCATGGCTTTCAGGAGCTAATTATTCCTACATCTATGACAAGGGTGGAATCCCACAAGCGAACGACACAGTCGATCACGACGCTTTCCGCTCCTATGTTGAACTGCCTAACATTGGCCGTGAGGGGCACACGCATTTGTACCACATCGTCAATAATTGGGATACACTAGAGGATTACATGATATTTTCTCAAGCAGACCCGTACGATCTCATTGGCACTGTCGTCAACTCAACCAACCAAATGATTGATGTGGCGCTTCGAGTCAAACCGAACGAAGTTAATCCCTTCAATCCAGCCCTATTCCACGACGTTGATAACTGGGCGAAGATCAACTGGACAGATCCAAAGGAAAGCATTTGGATTACAGCAAGCCAGTTAAGTTCTCTAGTGTTTGCGCCTTACACACCTGCAGAACTCTGGAACTATGTGCTGGAAGAGGATCACCCACCGGCCATTCGAGCTGCACACGGCGGTATCTTTGCCGTCCGACGAGAGACAATCTACAGCCAGCCGCGAGAAGCATATGCAAGGGCCCTACAAAGATTTGTTGAAGCCAACGCTACGAATCCCGAAGTAGGCTTCATGTGGGAACGATTTTGGACTGCAACTTTCTCAAAGCAGTATTGGCTTCAAGAAGTTGAGAATCCTTAGACTTGGAATAGCGAAAAGACCGAGTGTTGATAGCGTAATGTTTAATTAGACTTCTAAGAGATAATACAGGCCAGTAGATTTTAATGGAATACTTATACACGCTGCTCTTTGCTCTTACCATATGTTCCAATGGAGCACTATTGGTATAATCTTACACAAAATATGAGGACCCTGTTCTAACATCTATTCATTAATTATCTGATCACTTCGCATTTGCCCAGAAGCCTTAAATAGTTGTGTCATTGTTGCGACTTGTTGTTTTTTCTACGTGGATACAGTTACAATGTATTCTTCACCACCATTTCCTCCACATAATTCGTGAATACAACGTATTTTCATGTTAGTCTGTGGCAGGGTAATCAGATCGCTGATCATAAATCCAATATTATGTCATCATTCACTGCTGCCTAGCCCACCTTCATTCTCTAGCTACATATGTAAAGCATTGTGCGCAATATAACGGTGAACCTTTGATCAACGATGTCACAGAAGCATTCCATGTCCATTTCGTGAATCCTCACTTCAAAATGCCGCCATCGAAATCTTCAAAGCAAAAAACACAATGGAAAGAAATTGCCCATGAAGCTCAAGCCCTTCGTGACCAAAGCTTGGCTGATGTTGGAACAACTGTTCAACTCCCACTGCAACTCCCAGCGAACGTCATCAATATTCCGGAAATAGTTTTGTCAGAGGCAAACATTCGTATAACATCTCTGTCGCCGCAACAGCTTGTGGCTCTAATATCCAATGGGCGGCTATCAGCTCAGGAAGTCGTTCAAGCCTTCCTGGAAAGAGCTGTAACTGCCCAAAAGCTCGTAATTTAGCTAAAACGTTTCCAATATCCGTGAATCTACCATTTTGTACTAATCTTCAACCATAGACGAACTGTCTAACAGAACTTCTTCCTCAACGAGCTATTTCTCAAGCTATAGAACTTGATAACCACTTTTCTCGAAGCTCCGTCCCAGTTGGGCCTCTTCACGGTCTACCCATAAGCGTCAAATCCCATATTGGTATTGCTCATAGACCTCTTGCCTCTGGTTATTGTGCCCTCTTCCACTCACATGCCCGCCCTGTCTCTGACGCATTAGTGGTACAAATTCTCACGCGAGCCGGTGCCATTGTCCATGCTCGAACAGCAGAGCCTCAGAGCATGATGCAGCTCGAATGTGCTTCAAACATATATGGTGTCACCACAAATCCGTATTCTCACATTGCTCTGTCTTCGGGTGGGTCGTCTGGTGGCGAAGGGGCGCTGATAGCTTTGCACGGCTCAGTCTTGGGTATAGGAAGTGACGTGGGCGGATCGATCCGTGTCCCGGCTGCTGCTTGTGGGATTTACGGGTTGAAACCAACGTCCTTTCGAGTGCCAACGACTGGCTGGAGCAGTACTCCGCCGGGAGCAGACCCAATAGTAACAGTGTTGGGGCCAATGGGTGTCAACTTGGAGGTATTGGAGCTGTTTATGAGGGTCGTTGTGGCGGCAGAATCATGGAAAGTCGAACCAGCACTCATACCATTACCATGGAGAGCAGTATCGATAGAGCCAACTGCAGAGAAGCCATTACGCTTAGGGATAATATGGCAGGATGAGGTCGTCCACCCACACCCACCGGTGCAGAGAGTGCTGAGAGAGTTCGCAGATAAAGTGAGTGGGTTGTCGCATGTGGAAGTGGTCAATTTTCCAGTATATAAGCACGACGAAGCGTGGGCAATTGTTTCGAGCTTGTATTTCACTGATGGTGGCGACGCTGACATCGCAGTCATGGCTGAGTCGGGCGAGCCATTGTTGCCCTTGACTAAGTGGATCATGAAGGAGAATCCAGGAGTGAAGAAATTGAGCCGTAGCGAGCTGGAATACTGGCTGGAAGAACGAGAAGAGTTCCGGCTGGAGTATTCACAGCACTGGAATAAGACGGGGCGCTGGAATGAAGCTTCAGGATCATGGGAGAATACTGTGGATGCCATTATATGTCCCGTTGCACCTGGAGTGGCCACTAGGCACAATACTGCCAAGTACTGGACATATACTGCAGTGTGGAATCTACTGGATTATCCCGCGCTGACTTTCCCTGCTGGAAGAGCTGATAAAAATATCGACGTCAGAGACAACAGGAAGCGATTTCTGAGTGGTTTGGACAAGGAGAATTGGCAGTTGTGTGAGTGACTCGCTTACCATTACGCTAATGAATCACCAAGTGTGAACTAACAAGATACAACTATAGACAACCCCGAGGTTTTCCACGATATGCCTGTAGGCCTACAGATTATTGGTCGCAGATTTGAGGATGAAAAGATAATTGCTATCCTAAAATTTCTTGAAAATAGCATATAACGTATATGGCATATCGCATGCATGGACTATTCGTCATTTTGGCTGGCAAGACAATCGCCCATGTCATACTTGCAGCTCTCAAGTCTCTTTTTGATACATCACGTTCTGTGCATCCAAGGTTATCTAACCATTGCTGAGGATTCGTATTTCATGACTTACGCCACCTTTAGTAACAACTTTGGCTGGTACCTGAGTACGCCTTACTATCAAGATCCTCATAGTAGTGTTGTATCATGGCACTTCTCCAATGTGCTTCAGCGGCAGGATTTAATGTTAGGCGTGGATGTTTAGCATTGAAAACTGAGATTAATTTGTCTTCTGTTGAACTAGAAACGTCACGCTGCATATCTTGAACATGGCTTATCCACAAAATGTCCCTTGGCTTCTAAATGCAACTTATAGTAATAGGCTTGTTTGACAACTTTATTAGGTAACTTTCTATTTTTGCTTCTTTTCAATTGTGCCGCTACCTGTAAAAAGGGTATCTCAAACGAATGAATTCACTTTTCTTTGACCCCTTTTCTTCCTAGAACTCATTTTCTAGATTTCTTTTATATAATCACGGCATGGCACGGAGTTTATAGGTGGGGTTGTGATTATTATAGACATTAATTTGAAGAGCTGCTTCGCCTCTAAAGAAGGTTTAAAACGTGTCACAGCAGCTAAAGTGGGTAATTGCCACTTGTTTCTGGCAACTATTTTCAGCCAAGTAGCCACTCTTGAGCTGTTAGGCACAACTATTCAACACTCTTAACACAAGTCAGCCTAAAGCTCAGTCGATGTCAGCTTACTGAAGACAAGCCTCGGACTTTATCCTCAATGTTTTGAATCGTAGCATGTTTGAGAACACTCCGACTATCTCGAAAAATGTCAATTGAGCTAAGATTGCAAGACATATATTTATTTGATCTGGCTGGCTCTTCTTTTTCCTCTTCGCAAAGGCTGTACAGCAAAGCAAAGCTGAGCAATAAAGCAACTTTTTATACTGATCCACTCAACCGCATTCCTACAATTACCTGAGAAACAAATCGGTAAATTTCCTCCGTGCTCCCTCTATACCCAATATTGTCGTCAATATGTCTATTTGTCCTATTTTCCCTCCTGGACCACTTGTTCCTGAGGGTGCTTGTTTCCTCAACAGCAATAACCTTGACCGAACAATTGCTGGATTTAAGAAATGCTGTGGTCCCGCCCCTGTAGCTCAGTCTTTTAATGACGGAGCTGAGGTGTGCCTTGTCTACTGCCCCCTCGTCGAAGATGGCCCAAATGACAAAGATCTATTGGATTGCCTTATTTCAGAGCTTGGCAGTGCTGCATGCACCGGCGGCGACCGGCTAGCCTCTCCAAGCGATCTCAGTCGCGCCAGTGACTTAGCAAAGACTACGGGACTCTGTTCTGCATGTCTTGCTAGGACAACAACTGCTGAGCAAACAACTACAGCTACAACAACGGACAGCGAAAACACAGCATCAGAAACTGCAAGCAACACCGCAACAGAAAGTACAAGCGAAAGGTCCTCAAACACTGCTACAATTACAACTGCTCCATCGAGAACCGGGACTTCCAGGGGTACGACAGCGACCACGAGCTCAACAAGCACTAATGCGGCTGTTGGAATCTACCAAGCTGACACTGTGCCATGGAAGGTTGGATTCACTATAGGAGCTATGATATTTACGGGTGCGATTGCGGGATTGTTGATATAAGTCGAATTGGGAAAAGGGACAAGAATGAAGGCGAAAAATACATAGGGGAAAGCGTGACAAAGTAGTTATTGAGTCAGAATGCAACATGGCTAGTGAAATATAATATAGAGAGATGGCTTTTGTAACAAGAATAGCAGAATAGCATCCATTGTGTTGCCATTTATCTTGTACGTCGCTGTATACCTCCGGTGCCAAGAGTAGTTATTGAACATCGGCCCTATTCCGAGGACAGTTATACTTAGCATTTTAATCGCAAAATGATCATTCGTCAAAAGATTATCTCGGTTATAAGCGCCTTATTCTCCAATTTGCTAATCCATGTATAACTTCCGGTCTGCATGATAATGGAACTTATTAAAGATTTGCTTAATGACCCACAAGATTACTATGGCTTGCTACCTTTAGAGACAAATCCGATATATATATCCTCCGAGTGTGGTTCTATCTGCCTTTCCTACCGAGAAATTCTTCAAAGAACTATCAAGAATATGTTTGAGAGCAATAACTCCCGCATTTATAACAGAACGCTCCTTCAGAATGTTTCATTTGGGAAGTATTGTGGGTAATTGGTTCTTTGACCGGTCTACGATAGTCAACTTTTTCCCAAAATTGTTGTAAGGTGTTGTATATCTTTTCAGAGTTAGCAAACTTTCGTGTTTCGTTACCAAGTGTCTTGTACATACCGCTTGAATGAACCATCTGCTACCATCTTGTTGAAACCAGCCGAGGTGGCCTCCGAATGAAGTCACTACAAGAACCACGTATGGGTTTGCTTTAGCCTCTTCAATAGGGAGCCCCATTTGAGGGCTCAACTAAGTGGTGTTAGCATATACTCCCAGGTTCATACGAGAAGAAGAGATAACGGACAGGATCGTCTTCTGAATTCAGTGCAAAGATAGGAATCCGCACAGATAGCAACGGATTGACCGACGATGCTTCACGATAATACACGGTTTCTGTGGGATACTTCCACATAGGTTTCTGAATAGCTCTTCATACGGTTAGTATTAAAGCCGATGGACTTACAAGGCAGCACTCTCAAATTCTTACCGATCAAACTCGTGTAAATATTGAATTCGCGCAACTTCATTCTTGTCGACGTCTGGGTTTGTCATAATTTTTTGTTCATGTCTGGTAAGCTTTGTAAGCTATTTGTGAGTATGGATGTTATAGATCTTTCTCACGTATTTAAAAATTTCTTTAGTGATGCTGTCAGGCCTCGCGAGTAGACTTCTCGCATGAAGAAAGAGCTTTGGAGGTGGTGCGATAATACTTCCAAGTTCCAGGGATTGGAACATATTGCTGCAGCTCGAATAGGGCACTTCTGCCCTTCTTCGGCAAGGTACTAGAGTGATTATGTCAGTTGAACATACAGTTAAACTCGTCTTCAAACATATATGCAGCAAATAATTGAGGTCAAGACAAATTGACTCACATGAACAAGCATGTTGGCGCCCATGGAAAATCCCAGAGCAAATAATGGTCGGTTTGGAAACTTCTGCTGAAGCCATTCGACTACCTGTCTCAGATCCCAAGTAGATCTTGCATTGTATAGAATGCCATTACCTAGTTGGGAACCCGCACATCCTCTTGAATTAACAACACATGCTTCCCACTCTTCGCCTCCGTTTATAAAAGGCATGAGGCTGCGGCGCAAATATGCTTCTCCAGATCCTCCATTCATGCCGTGTAGAACAACGAGCATGGGCTTTGAATCTAGTGATCCAATATTTTCGAATTCTTTCTTTGTAAACATTGTGGTAATTTCGGGAGGAGATTGACCTTCGGAATCTTGGAGCGACCTTATCGCAAAGTCAACTGCAAATTCTCCTTCAAAGAGCTTATTGCTTTGTTGAAACATCCATCGCTTATAGTATATCGGCAGTTCTGGGTTGTCTAACAATATCCGGATCGTTTGCAGGTGGCCGTTGAAAAACATCGGTCGCGTATAAGTGGATGGAATCGCATTTTTGCAAATATCTGCCCAATTGATGGGGGTTTCGTTTTTCGGCGTCAAGTTCAAGGAAGATGAATGATGGTGGAAAACAATATCCGACCGACCTGTTAGAAATTGCAACATTTTTCCTTGCAAACATTCGTTACTGCATTGACATGATGTTGTGCTGCTGACCGCAGTAGTTTTATAAGCGGTCAACAACTATTCGAGATATAAACCCATGTAATATTACCAAGCTCACTAATGCAATTGAAGCAGGGAGTCCGAAAAAAGGCTCCATGCACGCCATACTTGGCCCATAGCGGGCTCAGGCGAGGAATTACTGATTCCGCGGCTATCTACTGTAGTGCTGACAAGTAGGTACAGGTAATACGAATGCGGTTGCGGCGTGTGATCCAATAAGCCCCGACTTATCACAATTTGGATTTTCCCCTCTTAGCTATTTTCTTCATATGTTCCTGTGGAATTCCCGCAGTTATTTTTTCCACAGCTGTGTATGCCTCCTGCACAGTTACGTGGGCAAATGTATTTCTATCATCTCGACAGAATTGTTCCTTGATGTCCAATAGACTGGAGTCATTGAGATGAGGCCCAAAATCCTTATCTAACTCAAGCAGAACGTTTTCCAAGAAGTTCGCTGGTTTAGCCTTGGTTTTATCTGACTCTGGTGAAGTTGATTCAATAATCTTGTTTACGAACCCACATGTCAGAAGCTCATTAGATGGAATGCGTCTGCTTAGTAGTAATGCTTCTTTGGCTTTCGAGACACCAAGACGGTCTCTTAGTGCACGAGATGCGCCTCCCTCAGCGGCTAGTCCAAGCGATGAAAAGGGGATAAGCAAAAAAGCTTGAGGTTGGGCGTATATAAAATCGGCAAACGAAACTAGTGCTGCTAGAAAGCCAACGACAGGTCCATTAAGTGCCCCAACTAAGATTTTTGGATGGGTGTAGAAAGCGCGAGTTAGGTGGATGTTGTTTAACAAAGATCCGGTTAACACATCTTTGCGGCTAGCTTTTGCCATGAATGTACTAAGATCGGACATATCCGCACCCCTATATGAGCGTACAAAAGTTAGTCATATCATAAGTCTAAGAGAAACATAAAAACAAAGGGCTTCATAACATACGATGAGAAAAACCGTCCTGTTCCAATAAGTAGCGTGATGACAACCTCTTCGTGTGTTGCCACTTCTCGCAAAAGTTCCCCTAATAGGTAGAACTGCTCTTGGTTCAGTGAGTTCAATTTCTCGGGCTGGTTGAGAGTGATGATGGCAATTCGCCCTTTGTAATCCACGGTGATGGGATGTCCAGCCATCTCTGCCCCTTTACTGATGAAAATTGTCTGTGTAACGTCGAGTTGAGAGAGTACGAGATTTTGCTGCGGCAACAAAGAAACAGAGCTAATGGAGGAGTTGTTTTCTTTTCTGTTTTGGGTTGGGTTTTGAACTGGACTCAAGGAGCATAGGCTTCAAGTATTTTTTACCCGAAGAGACCAAGAAAAGAAAACCCCTAAGTATCCGCTTAGTCTCTTTCAGAAACCGCAAGGTTGATAACAGGTTGCAAAATGTTCTTGATACGCACTACTCCGTACATAAATGCTGTACGTTTATTTAAGTCTGCACAAGAATGCGGCCCAGAATTCCGTTCGGGATATTATTTTAACCAAATGCAGTAATATTAGACTCAGGCGATTACAAGAATACTAGTTTTGCTATATTTAAATAGAGGAGTCAGTTCTATTACTGATCAAACTGAACAACCGAGCCGACGAACAATCTAGCATGTGATGGAGTATTACATGGTTGCGTGATATCAAATCATGAACCAAACAGATAGCCTAGGCGCGGAGTTTGCCAATTTAAGCTATTGAAAGGCCGAAGGAGATTGTCAGCGCTAACTGCTGACACGGCCGAGATATACAGGGCTGCGGGATCTGTATGATAGCGCAAAGCGGGGAGACATCCACCGCTGAATTTAGCCCAGATAGCATGATTAGTCGTGTTGTCGGAGTATGTACTTGGTATCAACTCGCCTTAGTTACGACCGAGACACTATAGATAAAGAAAGATCTTATTGGAATAGAAAATTTGAGCAGAAAGTCTACTTGAAGAATTATCAAAGAAAACTCTAGTCCTTCTCTCTCCTTTTCTTTTTACATCGCAGGCTTAAGACGGATATCCGTGTTTTCGTGGAAGCAATGGAGCACTTTTCCCAAATCCCCAATTTAATTCCGCTATTAGAATCGCTAGAATATGAAGTTGTCCCCATTTGGGGGCGAATTCGCAAGTCTAGCGGCGAAGATTTCTTTTTCTCTGAAACAATCGGAACACAGTCGACGATACCACACTGCTTGATGCTTAAAAAAGCAACCCTTCCATCACTCTCAGAAGCATCTCTTGTCAACCCAATCATACAAAACAACGATGAGCTGCCCTCATCCACCCCTTCAAATACGCATATGGCCCCTGATACCGTCATGTTTCTGGAATTATCCAGTCCGGGTGTTTGCTCACACCCTTCAACCGCTCACGGTGGCTTTGTATCGACCATTCTTGATGAAGCCATGGCACACACTTTGGTCTCATATTTTCCAACTCTGCCTGAAAAGGTTAATGAAGTACGAAAGACTTTATTTACATCAAAGCTAGAAGTGGTGTTCAAGCGTCCAGTATCCACTCCAGGAGTGCTTATAGTCAAATCTTGGTGTGTTGCCCACAAAGGGCGCAAGTATTGGATGAAAGCGCAGGCAATTCAACTGGCATCCACAAATGATGAATTGTATCATGAAGATGTTAAAGCGGAAGCTTCAGGACTATGGATAAAAGCGAGGTCTAATCTATAAATATTATTGTCATTCTATACATGTGATAGAAGTCACTCAGTCACTCTAGCCCGTAGCGTTACTTGAAGTCCTTTAGAATCCTGTTTGGGAAACGGAGCTCCCAAATCGTGCTTAGAAACAAGATCAGCCTCTGTTGTGTCGAAATTTATCACTGTATAGTGGGTAAATATATAGGCAATGGCGATATTAATCTCGTATATAGCCAGACTATGATTTGGAAATGTTAGTCGCATAGGGTTTCGTTCCTGTACCGACAAATCTGTTGACTTACTGCATTCCGGGGCATATCCTAGATCCATGGCCGAATGGGCTAAGATATTTCTTCAAATTCTTGCTGTCGGCTTGAAGCCATCGATCAGGGGAAAATTTGTAAGGCTCTGGAAACAATCGTGCATCTTCATGATGAAGCCGTGATGTCATGCTTATTGGGACCTGCCGTTGATGAATTAATCAGTCATCTCCTCACATGATAATTATTATGCAGGGAAAACTTTGTACATACACCGGCTGGTATTCTCCATTGTTTATATTGTACCTCGCTTGACTTATTGATTCTTGGTAGTCGTGAGCCTACACCGTGTGAGAAACTGGAAAAGATGTTAGTCAGTAAATTGCAACTTATAGCTTGCATATTTGGCTTGAGTATAATCCTACCGCAACCCTTCAGTAATGACTGCGGACTACATTGAAGGAATATGTTAGATAGTTTCTCAGACATACTCTCAATGATGGCAGAAGGAATAGTTACCAAATAGGGAAGCGCTTGAAGCTTTGTGATTTCGAGGTTGCCATCAAATACGATGTCTGCGTTTATGAGCTCTTGTAGTAGCTTTTCTTGAACATTCTTATATTGAAGAATGTAGAACGTTGTCACCGCTAATGTATGACCTGTTGTTTCGCTACCAGCCACAATGAATTGCTCTGCTTCTTGAAGTAGCCTCTCACGAAACATCTCATCTTTCTCGTGCTCGTTGTTGTTTATTCGTTCAAGAAGACATAACCCTGATTTGTCCATATCTGGTCCCTTTTGGATAACATCGTCGACACAGGCTTCTAATTTCTACAAGTGCATAGTTAGCGCGCATTGACTTCTGACAAGGGCGAAGAACAGTGTAAGCAACCTACCCTTACAAGCCTTATTAACGCCTTTGCAGGCTGAGTAAGCATCGCGTTGAATATTATAGAAGGGATGATGGTAATGATAGGTTCCATGAATCCAAGATATCGCATGCTGGTGGCCGTTTCGAAAAAGAATCTTAGACTAGACTGAAACTCCTCCCCTAAGTCATCTGATTCAAGAAGATTCAGGGATGTTGGTAACACATATGCGGATACAACATCCGCTGCCATGCACCGATAGACGTTTGACAGGTTCAATACGTTTCCTGTTCGCACGTGTCGATCCATGATGGCGCTCGCTCCTTTGAGCTTCTCAACAATGGTAGGCACAAAGCCTCTGACCATACGTGGAGCCAAGAAATTCTGAAAAGTGCCACGCCGCGTTTTGTGGACGTGATGATCCTCTGTACTGATGGTAGACCAAGGACCACCAAATACCCTGTACCACCAGCCGTATTTATCAAGCTTTTTGACAGGAGAAAAGTGCTCTATGCAAAAGTCCGGATCTTTAATATGCACCTCGTACGGATTAACACGCACAATTGGACCTATAGTGATTGTGTATCAGTGAAGAGAAAGCGTAGGGCTCACATGAGATATCTACTTACCGTAGATCCGATGCATATTTTCAATTTCTCTTGTATACTGTCCTGAACATATCACTTCGTAATAAAATTCATATAGCAGACTGATTGCTGCCCATTTAGGACCAGGAATATGAGACAGTGGTGAAAGCCATAGATGATAGCAAGCCTGCCCAAGTTGCCAAAGACACAAGCCGCAAAGTAAAATAATAAGAAGAAACATAGTAACGATTGGTATCTAGAAACACTTGAAAAATCTCAATGTGTCGTATTTCATTCTCTCTTCCTTTCTTAAAGCTATATATTCTTTTGAGCAGCACTTCTGACCTGTTATTATCTACTTTTCAACATCCCTTCATCTCTTTTCTTTCATGTGATAGTGACAATATCCCTGACATGAAGTAATTAATACCTTGTAGACTCTATTAGAGAAATATTTTTACAAGAAAAGAATAAATCTACTCAGCACTAAGATCCAATAGTGCACCGTGTTTGATTAGTAGTTTTCAGATATCTAGATAGCAGTACATCAAAAATAAGCATCCTGGTTATTGGCTGCTTGTAAATGGCAATATCTTTGCGTAGAGCCCCTATCATGGTATGCCTTGTACCCGTGAATCCACCCATGGAATGCCAAGTGCCGTGAGATTACGATGTTCCAAGACCCATTGCATGTATGTTGATATATAAACACCTCACATGTGATCCATGTCAGCATTTCTCCGCGGCGTATCAAGCCTACGAAGCAGCATATCTGCTTAGCGATTAATAATCTTGGAGATCAAATACCCCTTGGAGATCTCATCTTTTTAAAAGGCTCACTACGACGGAACTAAACCGGGCTAATTAAGTGTAAATGGTGCAATGGGTACTCTCGTATGTTTTTTTTTCGTATACCGCTTACGCCCAGAGTTCATTGAGCCGCAACCACAGCCAACCATGTTGAGAAGACTTTTGTTCCCTTGTTTAACAACTATTCGTTTTTAATGCTGTTTGTTCAAATATGCAGGTTTCTGATTGGTATTGCCAACTACTTGATATTATCCACTTCAACATTTCTAGAAGTGAGGGATATTTTTGTTCTAATCTTGGTTACACACTCATTATCCTAATGACTTACTTGTTGACAATGGTGGGGTGGTATGAGACATAACTGGTACAAGCTCTTCCATCTAATGGATAGTTGGCATGCAGCTTACTGATATTACTCGCATGGAAATACATTACATACTACCACAACGTCTTCGCATCCGCGAAATGTTAAGAATTAATATAATTTATGGCAACATTAGGCTGAATTTTGTCTAGGTCCTATTTATTCAATAATAAGCTGACGTTAGATAAAGAGAATGGAAGAGTCAAGTTGCTCGTGAAATTCCGCCCCCTCCGGAGAGCGGATGCATGCGATAACTGACGGATGAGAAAATCAACTATTTACTGGGCTGGGTGATTGGTTGGACTCGGTGATTGACGGGATTCGGCGATTGCACTGAGCCGGCGATTAGATTGACCCGTTGATTGGACGTTTAACGAGCGGGATATTCAGATTCAGCTAGCAAGATATTGCACTATTGTCAATGGTGTGCGTGACGATGTGGGAACAGTTGGATAAGGCTGAATTAACTTACCCACAATGTGTAGACAGTTGCTTTAATAATCATGAACCATTTGCTCAAAGTAAAGTGCTTATAATTAGTACAATTGTACTCCGAACATTTCCACCATATATTTGATTCAGCCAACGAATCTCCTACCGTTGGTCTGTTGCATCACAGCGGCGTAGTCGTCGAGAGGAGTCTTTCACAATTACGCCCTTGTTAGATGCTTTGCCGGCGATTGTACCGAGAGTGATGACTTTCTTTGTCTCGTATTGGTTTAGCTCAATACTTGGTAAAAGCGGAATTAGCGACTCAAACGCATTCCCTTGTCAGCCGTTTCACCTCAACCAGAGCGGTATCGTGGCGCAGTAGGAAACAATAGAGTGTTCGAGAGTCATTCCGAATAACATGTCCATGGACAGGGATTCAAGCATGCATATGATGATACGGCATGGCTCAGAGGTAGCACTCGGCCGAGTGAGCACCCCTGGGCCTGGAGTCAAGAGTGACGGTGTGCGGGCTTGATATTATCCATAACCCGAATTACCTTGCGGACGTATGGCTATTGACTCGTTATGACGAAGTACCAGCTTGTAAAGCAACAGGCTTCTGCTGGATTACCAACTCCACGGAGTACTGGAAACTGGCTCAAAAGGAGGGAGTGAGATCCACAGCCAAGGTTTAGCTACAGGGCTGAGAAATCGCATTGAAGGATTGGTGGGTTATTGCGGCCGCTCCCGCAATCTTCCCCGCATCGTGCCTAGCCAAGGGTGGAAAAGAAGACACCGGCCGGGATGATGCTCTTACGTAGTACAGAAGAAATCAGACCGGCGTTTTATTTCACGACTGCACTGATTTTGGTACCCTTAGCATGGAAAACAATTCGGTGTTTTCTTTTAACCGCATGTTAACTACTTTAATAATCTCTAATTACAGCGACATTTCCGACTAGAAATCAACGGCACTTGTCTCATTTATCTCAATATTTCGAAAGTATCTACAACTGCTTTCAGTATCACAAACAATTTTCACTGAGAATAAAGTTGTCCTAGAATCACATGGAAATGCACTTTTCACTTATTACAGCCGGTCTATTGCAGATGTCTATCGGCGTTCAATGATGAAGAATCTTCAATTGACTCAATTATCCATATTCTTTATATTAATGCGTAAAAGCTTCCGAAATACGGCGCTATATGACGGCTTTTGTTTCGATTTCATCATAAAATTATAACATGTATCTTCATCTTTATGATTGCTAATCAATCTGAGCATTCAACGCGAATAAAACTATCGGTATATGCTGTGAAGCCGCTTCGCAGCTGTTCAGGGCAATTACCATCTTGAGTTGGTAAGTAGCACTAGTACAGTAGAGAATACGACAATTATACCGGCAGCCTGCCAGCTTGACTTAGACTACCCATCACTCATTCAACGTGTTCAAGAGGACATTGTATCACTGGTTCTTAGAAGCCTCGGTGGCAAGAACATATGCACAACTAGAGATGCTTCGTCTTCAAACCAACAACATCAATAAGAAGCACAATGATCTAGCCAGAATAGAGATTCAAAGTCATAATTCAGATACTCAATATTGTGTATAAAATAGGAGCCCCCTGCGGATGTTGGCAACGATATGAATGGATCTACCTAAAGCGCAGCTCAATAATCTCTCCATTACATGAAGTTGAATGTTCACTTTTTGAGGATTTCATCCGATTGTTCGTCCGAAATAGATATATGAGAACATTAGGAAGGTGTTGGCTGACTGAAAGCGTCTTACGTAAATGATCAATATACACTAAGGGTGCAAATCAACACGTCGGGATAACCCCAATTGCGTGTTCTTTTCTTCTTCCTCGTTGCTGAATCGTAAAGGCTTTCATTCAAATATCTATAAGTTTTCTAATACCCATATTGGCGACTGTTGATGCAATCGAATTTGCGCAATTGGATGCAGCTCAGCGTCCAATACTATGTCATTTTACTATTAAACTAAATTCTTTCCATGTATAGAACATTAATTGACATGTAACGTTTAGGGTATAATTAGGCACAATAGCTAATTGACTATCCGAGTAGTCTCTCGTCGCCAACTTCGCCATTTATGTCCTCAATTGGGAAACAGGAATGTCCTAAAGAAATATTCTACGAAATGTGAGATCGCGGCCTGACCTTTGTTGGAGAATTATTTTACATATGATACTCACGCAGTATGTCTATATATATATTTTCAGCTAAAACACACAGCTTCATGTATGTATGGTTTCCTCAGTACACTTTTACTTCGTCTTAGTAAGGAGTGGAAACTTAATTGTGGCGCAATTGCCATATAGCAGGAGTCTTATGCCAAATAAGTGGCTGCTTAGAGCTCTCAGGTATTTTATATAAAGAGATATTCCTAGCTCTTACAAACTACCAATAATTTACTTTTACTTAGCGCTGACTCAGTTAGATACCATGATATCCTGTCACAGAAAGTATTAAAGCGTCGTGCTGCTCTCCATGGAAAGCAATGGTAGAGTAAGGATCCCCATTTTCACGCGAGAGTTTGCCCATCCAACATCTCCGAGTTTAAGTATGGCGCACCAAGACAAGATTGAGCTTCTCATTGATGAAGCACTCAATCGACAAGCAGAGAGTGACCAACACCCACCATGGGACTGTCTTGCGGTATGTATACCTGACACTTGCCAACTAGTCTCAAACTAAACAGATAAAAGCTTGTAGGGCTCACGTCCATCAACCAAGGCCATTATGGAGTCTATCTGTATAAATCAGCTTTAGAGAAAACGCCTGCTGAGTCTCGTCCATTCCTATGGCGCCGTTATATCGATGCGCTCACGGAGATGTTAATCATTGTCGGGATGCCAAAAACTCTGAACGCTCTATATCCAATAATCCCACTAGTCAACAAAGAAGATCTAAATCATGTTAAAAAGTCGGACTGGGAAGCTGACAACTCAGCCAGAGGCTGGGAGTATGCGAAATTAACACATGGAGATGGTTGGGCCGATTCATTCCAGGCGGCTGGTATGTATGCGCCGGATATTGGTAAGTACTCGTACACCCTGATATCGCTCCCGCATACACTAGGCTGATGGGTTTAGCACATATTACTATGGATGTCTCAATGCGCAATCTCTTGTCGGATTATTCGGTGCATGATGGATTGGCGACCATGGCGTTGCTGGTAACGGTATTGGTAACGATGAACTGCCCACTCCAAGCCTCTTGGCATGCAAAGGGATACCTGCGACACGGTGGAAATAGAGAAAACCTGAATGAAATCGTCGAATTTGCAAAGAAGATTGCGAATACCACCGGAAACACTCTCCCCGCTGACTTTCCGACTGTGGAAATGTTGCTGGAGGGATTGTAGTGGCGCTCGGGAATGGACGGAGCAGGAGAGTATGGTCTTTTGGGAACAACGGACTTTTTAGTTACGGGCTTTTAGGTACGGTCTTTTGGGTATGGGTTTTTTGGGTACGATTGTTTTGGGTACGGTCTTTTGGGTGCGACCTTTCGCATTACGTTGGTTCTGCTGTTCGCAATTATCTCCATGGTGTTGCCTCTTAATAGCGACGCACAACAACGAACCATCCAGAATCTCCTTATTAATGGTTCAGATGAATCGTAGAACATACAGAATTGACGTCAGTAGCAAACCATAAGTCTTTCGACCTTTTCTGGCTGTTATTTTGTCCGCGGGTTTAGTCATTGTAGCGTGTTTGTCAGGCTCTCAACAAAATATTCCCACACTAGCACTAAAATCCGACACGGAGCCTCCTAGCGCAGACAAACGCCGATAATTCTTCAACGACCGACGGGTTTGTCTTTCGGAACGCATCGCAAGGATCCACTGCTTGGTGCAGCATGAAGAAGTTTCGATTGTTGGTTCTAGCTTTTCGTTCTAGCTTTGGTGCTCTGTAATGATCGCGAGCAGGCAAGTATCTCCGTTTTTAAAATCCGGGAGATTAGTAGAGTTGGACAACGGGAGCTTGCGGTGATAGCATCGGTTCGACGATGGATTTAACAACTTCTGCGTATGTCGTGATAGCTAGGGGTTCAAGAGGAAATCGATATATAAGAGAATGGTAGAGCTCAACGTTGTAAGAAAAAAAAAGAAGGACATCCCAGTTTCAGAATCACCACACAATAACACAAAGCAAATACACTACTGAATTTGAACATCATTTTCGATCTAAATCTACAGTTGCAATTTACAACATCAAAAAAAAAAAAAAACAACAAAACTATCAATCCAAAATGTCCAAGGCGCCCGTTCTCATTACTGGAGCATCCAGCTTCATTGCTGCTCATGTCATTGATCAATTTCTGTCTGAGGGTACTCCAGTCCGTGGTGTCGTTCGATCTCAGTCTTCCGCGGATCGGGTTCTCAAAGTGAACTCTCAGTATGCTTCGCTCCTCAGTTTCGTCATTGTCCCCGATATCACCAAGCCGGGTGCCTTTGATGAAGCTGTAAAGGGTGTCGATGGCGTCATCCACGTCGCTTCACCATTCACACCAAAGATTGAAGACAACGAGAAAGACCTGCTTATTCCGGCTATCCAAGGCACTCTTCAAGTGCTGGAATCGACGTATAAACATGCTCCTCAGGTGAAGCGCGTCATCATCACTGCATCTTTCGCCTCCATCGTGGATGTATCGAAAGGCTTTCGGGAGGGTTACGTCTACAGTGAGAAGGACTTCAATCCTGCCACCTATGACGAGGCCAAATCTCCGGATGCCGACTTTGGCTTTGCTTATTGCGCCTCTAAAGTGTTGGCTGAGAAGGCGGCTTGGAAATTTGTGGAAGAAAAGAAGCCTCAGTTTACTGTCACGGTCATCAACCCCCCCGTTGTATACGGCCCTAACCGCCATTACATTGACGATCTCGACAACATCAACACTTCATCTGGCATGTTCTACTCTCTCATGAACGGCTCCCGACTTGAGGTACCTCCGACCTCTTTCTGGGCCATTGTTGATGTTCGTGATGTTGCCCTCGCTCACAAGGTGGCATACTACAAGCCCGAAACAGCGGGTCAGCGATATCTGACCACGGCGGGCCTCTTTAGCTTCCAACAGATCTGTGACATCCTGCGGGAGGAGTTTCCCAGCCTCCGTGGCCGCGTCCCAGTCGGCAACCCCGGGGAG
Source organism: Trichoderma harzianum CBS 226.95 (assembly GCF_003025095.1). Taxonomy (NCBI): domain Eukaryota; kingdom Fungi; phylum Ascomycota; class Sordariomycetes; order Hypocreales; family Hypocreaceae; genus Trichoderma; species Trichoderma harzianum. Next base: position 210,302 of record NW_020209271.1, read on the forward strand.
CCGATCACCGGTGTCTACAACGTGGATAACACCAAGGCCAAGAAGGAACTCGGCATAGAGTTCATTTCCCTGCGCCAGATGGTTATTGACACAGCCAACAATTTTCTGGACATCGAAAAGCGCCTTGGCGTTCAGATCTCAAACTGAGTTGCTAGTTTAGTTTAGTGCAGCGAGCGGGGCGGGTAGAAGCGTTCATTGACAGCTTAGAGATCCATAGACCTTTTCCTAGAAGAGTATGTAGTTCGTCTAATTGATTTGATTGGCTTTTACGTTCCACAATGACCATCGAAGTCGATTCATCTCACTCCCTGGTTGCCATGTTCACAATAGTTGAGTAGGATCTCCAAAATGAATGCTTTACTAGAGAGGCCTCATCTCCGTCTCGTAAGGCGTATTCGTAGAGAAGGGGGTAAGAGGGCTGGCAACACATGCCTTAACAAGGGGATATAACAAGGCCAACAGTTGTCGCATCGAAATACACGTATCACACACTTCACGTACACTTCATACCTTACAGGATGGCTCTCTCTTACCGCGATGGCATCGCTGTGGCGGAACTGATTTGTTACTGCCCTTCTGCCATTATTGGCATCTACCTCACTCTAATCAATGAGTTCCATACTACCGGCTGGCTCGACATATTTTTATTCTCGGCTATCCGTATCGTCGGCTCTGCGATTCAACTCGAAGCGAAAAACCATCCTGGTACAACCAAGTTTTACACCATTGCATCTATAATGAATTCCATCGGCCTTGCTCCCCTCCAAGCAGGCTCATTGGGACTTCTGAATCGTCTTAGCGAGAACATTGGCGGCAAAAACAGAAGCCAAGCAGAAAAGTCCATATTTCGCCTTGTACAAACGGTCATCATCGCTGGTCTCGTTCTGGGTGTTGTTGGAGGCATCAAAGCCGGAAATGCGATCAAGGAGAACGGGACGTTCGCCATTGGAAGTCTTGGCAAGATTGGTACTGGATTATTGATCGGCGCATATGCCGCGACTCTGATTGTTGCTGCAAATCTGTATAGAAATGTCTCGCTTGCAAACCGCAAATATCGGAACCTTCTATGGGCTGTGGTTGCTGCAGCATTCCCTCTTGCAGTCCGTCTTGTTTACGCGATTTTGGCGACCTTGACAGATGACAAGAACTTCAATTTTATCACGGGTAACGTCACAGCCTGGCTGTGTCTCGCCGTCATACCTGAGGCTCTTGTCATTCTTATCTATATTGTGGCAGGATTTTCGTTGGGTCGAAACCGGAATAACTTAAAAGAAGAGGATGACGTGATTATTCGTCTTGGAGAGAACCAAACGAACGTCTCGGGACAAACCACGGGACAGTCAAGCATGCCGAACCGCAAACAGAACCCTGTAGTCAGCACCGCGATCAAGATCTTCAATATGACGATCATCGGTCACATTGTCCAAGGCATTCGAGGGCGGAGCAGAGACTAACCTAAGTGCTGAGAAGAGGAAATGGTCTCGATTAATAATTGAAACGGGGCGATCTAATAGTTAGCATACTAGGCTATCATCTCTTTGGTATATATGTAATTACTTGTAACTCGCTTATATTTTGTGCAAAGACTCTTCAACACAGAGAATCCTTATCTCCGGTACTCCCTTTTAGTGAGTCGGCAGTGGCTTTTAGGTTGTGAGAATCCCAGTTTTCACTGCGCCTGGTCGTGTGAGCTAATGAAGTAAATGTATGCTGTCTCCGCAGGGTCCAAGCCACGCTAACGCGTCATAATAGCCTGCTCAACTCCTGTCATCCCTCGATAGATCTTGAACATTCCCTCGTCGTTGTCAAAGAGCATCTAAGGCTGTACTGCAAAACATCATCCGCCATATGGTTTATCGAGGCAAACCGTCACCAGCCTGCGCGCTATGTAGGAAGAGGAAGATTAAGGTTAGTGTAATACCAACTCACCGTTTGTGCACCTGGAGCTAAACCAAGACTGCCTCAGTGCGATCTCCAGAGACCAAGATGTTCACAATGCAGACGAGCGAAAGAAACGTGTACAGGGTATCGTGATCTTATTGATGTGATATTCCACGATGAAACCAACTCGACCAAATCCAAAGCTCTTACCAGGATCTGTCGCGCTCAAGCCGAAGCCCATGCGGATAATAGTATTGCAATCAACAATGCTATTTCTTTATGTTTCCTGCCATACAATATTGACGAACAAGCCAAATCGTACTTTGTCCATAGCTATGTCCTTATTCAAGAGGGCACTGCTGGCTATTTATCCGGCGTGGCTCGACTGCTAGTTCGACCAGGCCTTAACAGCGCCTTGGAGGCGGCTATGGTCGCAGTGGGTTCAGCGGGGATGGCGTGTAAAGAATCATCACCACTTCTGGAGCTGAAGGCAAGGCAAAGTTACGGTACTGCTATAAATGATATCAATGAAGCGATTCACAACACGACCAAGATAAAAGAGGCTGGGACGCTCGCCGCCATTCTGGTACTTGGACTTTATGAAGTAAGTGACATTCCGGCATCTCTCTTGCATTAGCAGATGATTTCGTTCGACCTTATGTTTCGTGTATGTGCTGATATTTCCAGATGATCATGTGTGATAGCCAACAGTCATTAAATGCCTGGTATAATCACATGCTAGGTGCACTGGCAGTGGCACATATCCGTGGCACACAGCAATTCAAGGACAGCGAAGTCGGGATGGAGCTGTTCTTGCATCTCCGATCGCAAATCGTTAGTCAGACAATGGTTTGTTGTTAGTAGTATGCTAATAAGCGTTTAGATAATATCCTGCATCCAAAGAAGTGAAGGGATTCCGGACTCTATCCAGAGACTGACGGATGAAGCCCACAAATACGAACCATTTAGATCACTGGGTCCCTATCCACTAGGTGGTGTAATCATGAAACTGTGCTCCTTGCGAGCTTGGATCAGATTGAGCCCAGATGAGGAGTGGCAAACAGCATTTGCTAAATGCATTAGTATTGGGGAGGATATCCGAAACCTGTATCACCCGATTTTACGCTCCCAAGGTCCATACACCGTCAAGTTTATTGAAGAGGCGACAGACGAAGTCTATCTAAATAAATACCGCACTTATCGAAGTCTACGGAGCGCCTGGGTCTGGGATTTGTACAATGTGGCCAAAGTCATTTTACACGAGACCATTGTTGGCTTGCTGCAGCCGCAAATCGCCAAGATCAACACCATGCCAAGAGCACTGGCAACCCAGGTCTTGACTCAATACGACGAGTCTCTTTGTGATCTCCATGAAGCAAGCTCAGATATATTCGCCTCAGTCCCGTTTTATCTGAATTTTCATCAAAAGGATGGAACTTCTGCGAAACCGGTAAACGCCCTGATTCTCATGTGGAATCTGTACGCTGCAGCTCGTCTCGAGATATGTGCAGGGCCGGCAAGAGAGTGGGCGATTCAGCGATTGCAGTTCATGGGTCATTCCATGGGCGTTAGACAAGCTACAGCACTAGCGAGTGTGTTGAAGAAACGAGCTGCATGGGAAGTTATAGAGAATAAGATGAATCCTGAATGCGAGAGCATCAAAGCCAGAAGAGCCAGAAGAATCGGCGGTACGGACACACGTTTGTTGAGGTACCTAACCGACTTACCTCCCGAACCATTAAACAGAAGGCCCGAAATTTTGCTGTAGTTTACAGATTTTGCATCCATTTTATATGTACCTGAGAAATAACTCGAATATATTGGAACCTGTTCCGCAAGTTTATACCTGGCATGAGAATGAATGTACTTGCCGGAATTTACTCTGTAGCGCCCGAATAATTACAGCCCGTATGATCCAGCCTCCCTCCTCTGTAACTGTTCTGTATTTCTGCTCACTTCGGCTTAAGCAACTAGGCGCGCACTAGTACCAATCCAGCAATCGAGTTATGTAATAGTGGCTGTTTACGTCCGGAGTTTAGCCCGTATTTAGCCAGACCCGGTAACGCAAGCTAATTGGCTAATCAAAGTCACGTGCTACTGCTACGTAAGACAACTCCGTGAAGCCGTGATGTTTGCGTTAATTTCCTTGTTGCACTGCTTCACGATCGAGGCACGCTCTTCATGTTCTCCGCCAGCGACAAGCCTTCACCTTTGCGCCAGGAGAGCGCAGCACTTGACTTTCCTTTTGCATGCTTTGATTCTTCGATTTCTCGATGCTGTGTTCTCTGCCATGATAGCCACCGCTGCCTCGCCTTCTCGAGATGTGAATGACGACAACGACGATGAATCGACTCAGCCTTTTTCCTCGCCTGGGTCAGTGGAATAGTTCTTGTGCGATTCCATCGAGCTTTGTGCTTGTATGGATAGCCGTGCCGCTCCGCTCGATGAGATTCTCCAGCAGAAAGTTGCCTGCGAAGCAAGACCGGGAAATTCCTATGCATACTTGGCACGCTTGTTGCTTCAGACAAGTCTGTCAAAATGGTAGGGGTCTTGTTGGCCGCGGATTGCGAGTAGCAGTTCATTGCGTATCGCGATGAACTTGCGTTAGTCGGTTGCAAGCCAGTTTGTGGCATGCGACGGCTTGCTCCTTTCTCGCCTCCTTATGCCAGTACTTTCTCTGCGACCATGTCATCCTGCGATGAGCGGCGGGACTTTGTTTAGCACCCTCCATTCCATGTGCCTTCGCCAGCAACACCACTAACCAATGGCCAAGTGCATCCCCTTTGCTGGTTTGATATACTGACGCGTTTATGCTCTAGACGTCCATTTGCAACGGAGCAATTCGGTGACAAGGACGAACTGACTCATTATGACAACGGCGACAACAACGGCAACGGCATCAGCGAAAATGATGATGGCCAAGAACCAGTTGAGCCAGTTGCCGGTGACCAAAATGGAGAGGCTTTCGAGGTGGACATGACATATCGAAACAATTTGTTGACTTGGCAAAATCCCGATGGCCAAATGCAACGTGTTGAGGGTCTGAATCTCGATTTATACTTGGACACGTCGACCAATACAGCTATTTTCAAAATATATGGCTATGTCTTGTTGAAAGGCAGTAAATCCAAAAGCAGTAAACAAGCCGTTTACCTATTCATACATCCCGAAACCATTCAGTCCATTACTCCGCAAACCGAACATGCCGCTCCATTGTCAGCTTTGATACAGTCTGGGCCCATACATCACTCGCTCTGCTTCTCCCTGACGGCACATCCACATCTCGTTGTTCCCAAGAATCTTATTCTGGAATCCCGACCAAAGACCAAAGCCCTTCTAGATTCCATACAAGCCCTCGCCACGGTGACGGCCTTCACTGTACATCTCAGTAATCTTGACACAGTCACATCGACACAGGGAATTTTGGAATCGGTTGCTTCGACTTTTTCACTGTCGCATAATGACAACCGCCCGTCTACCAACACAAGGCGTGCCAATCTCACAACGCTGTATGCTGGTAGAGGAGGCGAAATTGTCAATGTAAAGAACGATGTTGCCAATACCGAAGCGTGTTTGCCTCCGTACAGTGAGCCTGCGCCCAGTCGTAGCCATCATTCCAGTGAGCAAGCCGTACCCTACTATCTCAAGTTTCCAAGCTCACCCAGCTTCACTATAGATAAGCGCAAGCGCGATTTTTCCGACCATGACTTTGAGCGCCCATCCACAACCCAGGACCAAATCCTACTCATTCTCAAAAACATTTGCACTCGCCTCGATAGTATAGAAGGCCGCATGGTCAAGCTTGAAGATAAAGTCTCAGAGGCATTGGATTCTACACACAGCCGTGGAGAGGAAGAGAGGCTAGAATTATTGGAAGAGGTTGATCATCGAATCGATGACTGTATAACGGATATGAGGATCGAATCTCAAGATATAATTGAAGATCTTAAGGATGAGGTTGATGCAACTTTAGAACGACTGGATAATGAGGCGAGCGAGAGGATAGAACGTTTGGAAACCGATATTGAAGAGAATACAACAAAGGTCGTAGAGAAATGCTTGAAAAGGAAATTAACAAATGCCAGCTTGCGAATCGATGGCTCAGTATTTTTAGACCTCTAGCTAGCTAATTCAGAGCCTCTCTACTACGCAAATGACTTGCTTGGTTTGCCCGAGTCTCCCTCTTGTGCAGTAGACTGCTTCAATTAGTTGTTCGCCCATAGCTAGTCTAGCTATCCCTCCATCAATCTGTGCCAGGCATATCGAGAAACACATAGCAATTCGACATTAAGGTAGGTTCTGGCTTAATAGCCTACAACAGCTGCTTCAATCTTACGTAGCATTGTTTTGGCACAACAGTTGCTGCGTCAATGCCTTCGTACGAGCTGAGTTCCGCAGGGCAAGGCTGAAATTCGAAATTCCATACCAGCATGGCCATCACAATTCGCAGTTCCATGTATGCTAATTTCCTTCCAAAACAGCCTCGGGGTCCACCACCAAATGTTAAGAAAGGCCCGGAATTGGCGTTGTATTCGATTCCTTCGAATTCTGCGTCACCTTCGCCGTCGGATTTCGCTTCCGCTGTTCGTTGTAGCCACCTTTCCGGAAGGAAGCGACTTATATCGTCAGGATTCCATTCTCCTACACGGTCCTTTGAGCTTTGTGACGTCTCGGACCTGACAGCCTCAGGAATGTTAAATCCAGACTCCAATTGTCCTCCGGGCCCATGGTTATACATCATAATACTGGTGCCTTTGGGAACTAGATGACCTAATATTGTGACATCGGTCAAGGCCTCACGTAAAATGGTGGGGATAGTTTTTGTCATTCGCAAACACTCCTCCAGGAAGGCGTCGAGGAAAGGTGCTGGCTTTTCGATAATCTCCATCACAGTTGGCTGGCGTTTTTCGGCATGAGCTTCTGCAAAGGCCGTGCGTAATTGACGACGAAGCTTGGCTTGGGCACTCTGATTATCGGCCAAGAATTTCGTGATCCACGAGAGCGTTGTGGATGAGGTGTCATGTCCGGTAGCTACGTAGCCGAATAACTGCATCATATCCAATTAGCATTACCCGTTCCAAAGTTAACCTCACTTTACACAGGATAGAGCACTCAATATTACCTCATCTCTCATCCTAGGCGCGTTGATGTTTGGCTTTCTCCCTTCCTTCTTCGCGTAGCCAAGTTCCCTTAGGAGCATCATGTCCATCGCACATCGCATGCGATTCTCTTGCGAGTTCTCCGAAGTCAGCCTCTCAACACCCTTGTTAATTTCATCTGTAATAAATGCCTCTTTCAGAGCAAAATCTCTGCGCCAAATTGTGTTTCTCAAAATCCAATGATGGAGGCGAGGGAATGGAGATTTATATCCCACCACCACGGTTCCTGTCACCTTCATCAGAGCCGTACGGGATTCAGCTATCGGAGTGCGGTCATAGGTGACTGGATCAGCTTTGGAGCCTGCTGATTTAATTTTAGATGACTGAAGCTGTAAAAACTCATACTGCTTCTGAGTTGTTGATTGCTCAAGGGGAATGCCGAAAGCCGCTGCAAGAATAATGTCAAGAGCAACATAGTGAAGGTCCTCGTACGCAGAAAACGGGCGTCCAGCAGCTTGAGCAACTTTATATGACCACATATCAACCAGCACAGTGGCGATGTCGTAAATGTGTACTGCAGAAACCTATGGTTGAAACTTAGCATGCACTGTTTACTGATGGAAAACATAGTAATCTTACCTCATTGAGGAATGCCGGTGTCATCAAATCCCTTACAAGCTCTTTATTTCCCTTGAATCGTGGATCTCGTGTCTGCATAGCAAGATGAAAGTTTGTTCCAATAGTTCCGAAAATGTCTGCATTTCTTTTGCTTCTATCAAAGTCTCGGTGTCTCTTTGACAAGATGTCATATGATTCACGAAAGTCCGTCAAAAGCACAAACGGTTTGGGGTATGGGAACATGAAGACTTGAGAAATAGAGGTGTTCAGCTTCGTATTATGATCGTGGAAGAAACGCCTGAAATCCCCTGTCTTTTGGTACCGCCGGATGTCCAGTGAATCGCCGATTAGCCGTCTTGCCGACAGTATATTGTAAGGGATGTTGCCTGGAATGGGCTTTGGGAAATGTCGGATATAGAGTCGGTAGAGAAGGACACATATGGCAACTAGAGCAATCGGCAGAGACGGAGAAATCCCCCATGAGCCAAAAAGCCCACCTCTGCTTGCTTCGGTCATGTTCATAGCGGAATCTAACAAAGGTTCACTAAATTCTCGAACTCAATGAACTGATTAAGTAATATATAATTAATTATAACAAATTGCGTCCCCTATGCGTATTAATACCGCAAGAGTGATCATGTTGGCAAGATCATAGCTGCGATTGTACGGCTTCTTATACTACTTACGACCTCGGTATGCGAACTAACTCATTCGGAAAGTATGTCTCTGTGGCTGAACTGTTAGGATGCCGAGGGATTATGTTCTCCATAAATCATGTCATTAAGTAGCACTTCATTCGCTCGTAAAGAGTGACATATTGATAGCTAAGATGTGAAAGACTCCTTTTCTATAAGGGCTTACTCAGACCGAGAAGGATCCAAATCTTATTTAGTGTGTAGCCTATCTATGGACGATATGGAGAGTTTTGCATAAGATTGTAATAAATGCAATAGAGGATGATGTTTCATTATGAAACTTTATAAGATAAACGACTCTCATATTTTTACTGCATCGCAGTGTTGCTGCTTGCGTATTTGAGGGAGCATGGCGACATTTGAAGATGATTTCTGTGCTATGCAAACCAGAGACCACGTAATGAATATGTGCATACATAAGAAGAATATGACCACCATTCTAGATGAGTCTAGTGTAGTGGAGATGTGCGGATTGTCTGTTTCTGTATGCTAAAATTGCTAATCACTTCTCGTATCCCTCTTTTTTCTTCTTCCTTTTACAAACCCCTAGGGTAGGTAAATTCCAAGTCGGGCGTGTTGTCATTGAAGTTGGCGCAAGCTTTACAGGGATTGAATATCGCAATGCCTGCCAAGTATTACTGACGCGTTCTACTGCGGGGGACCGGCTCCTCCTCCCGCCTTCAACCAACGTCCTTCAGCCGCGTAAACACGTACGTAGATTGGGGCACCGGTCATCTGCCAATAACTCTGGAAAGATCCCATTAAAACCTCAGCTAGGTGCTATTTGATAGTACCTCCTTCATCTCTCATGCCATTTGCTTGTTCTTGCCTCGAAGATGCTTGCAGATTTGACAAGCGAAAAGCAACCCTTCACTGAGAAGGGTATATTGCCGATTGACTCAACCCCTCCGCAGCAATCTACAAAGAATAAGAGGATGACGCAGAAATGGCTCCTGTTGGCCACCATTCTTTCGATTCTGCTCGTTTGGGATCAGTTGGCTCCGTATGATTCTAACACAGCTCACAATTGTCAAGCTCCTCAACACGTCCGGACATACCCTGGGGAGCTCATTGAATGGACTTTGTGTGGAAATTTAGAGGGCAGCGATCTGGAATGCAGCTCAATCACCGTACCAATGGATCAATTCAGCAAGGAAAATTCGGGCAACCGTACTTTTAGCATCCCCCTTGCACGACTACGCAGCTCCCAAAGGGCAACCAAGAATATTATTGTGAATCCAGGTGGCCCAGGAGGTAGCGGCATAAACTGGCTCTATCGGAGGGGAAAGGCGACACAGAAAATTGCCGGCGACAACTTTCACATTTTGTCATTTGACCCACGGGGCGTCAATAACTCCCGGCCACAAGCTACTTGCTTCCCGGATGATGAAACACGCAAAGCACGATCCATCTCGCTCTCTTATGATCCCCTTGCGGATGGCCCAAAGCTGCAACCTTGGACTAGCAGCTTTGTTCAGGCGTGCTCCGATACAATGGGCGAGTATGGCCCATACATGAATACTCCGCAGACAGCTGCAGACATGAATAGCATTCTCGACGCAGTTGGCCAAGAGAATATGATCTACTGGGGTTTCAGTTATGGCAGCTTACTTGGACAAACTTACGCGACTCTGTTTCCAGAACGATCTGAGCGAGTCATTATTGACGGTGTTGTGAACCAATTCTATTGGTATACTGATCCCCTGGAAGGGGACTTTGAGGATACCGAAAGGGTCTTGGACGGGTTTTTCAACGAATGCGTAAAGGCTTCTGACGAATGCCCCTTGAATGCCTTTGGTCATACTAAAGAAGATTTGAAGAAAAACGTTACAAAATTTCTTCAGTCCCTGAAAGAAGACCCTATACCAGCCTACATCAATAATACGGCCTATGGACTGATAGATTACAGCACGATGTGGCTCCGTGGAATTTTCCCTGCCTTGTATAGACCGTCTTCTTGGTATATGCTTGCCGACACCATAGCACAACTCATGAATGGGAACGCGACAGCTGCGCTGCTTGCTTTCGGCCTGGATAAAAATAGCTCGATGGTGATGGAGCATGGAATGATAATCCATAGCAACGACGGCGCTGCTGGAAAATCACACTGGCCAGAGAAAAAGTATGAGTTATTGGAAATGCTGCAGCCTATGTGGAATTCATCATCATTTGCCGTTACACAAATGGAAGAATTCTTTACCAAAGCACAGTGGCTGATCCCAAAGGAGCATTCATTTGCTCCACGCCAAGGCGTTGAAACCTTGCACCCGCTACTCATACTCTCCACCACGTATGATCCCATTTGTCCTCTTCGCTCTGCAAAGGTGGCAAGGGAATCATTTGTAGGCTCGCGCCTAATCGAGATCGAGGGATACGGCCATTGCTCTTCCGCAATGCCGTCTTCGTGCCTTGTGCCACACCTGCGTGCGTTCCTTAACAATGGCACTATGCCAGAGAGAGATGTGAAATGCGGTGTTGACGGACCATATTTTATTACCCCAGATCAAAAGGAAGAAATTCTGGCCGGCCGATTGGAATCCGAAGAAGATGAACTTCTTGCCGCTCAGTATGAACTTGCAGGTCCGGGAGAATTGGCGAATTGGCTGTAAATAAGTATAGTAGTATTTAATCCACAGAGGACACATTCCTCTATTGACAAAATTTTAATGTCCCCAAAGGACTTCTCCGAAACATAGAATGTAAAAAGAATCACCTTAACTATTCCGTAATTTACTGTGCGATTTTTTATTTACTATCATATTAACTCCGTCAGTAGCGACGATCTTACTACTTGAGCACACAAAGGTGCTACGAAAAGGGAAATGTTTGCTGACGTAATTTTCAATAGTTTGCTCGCCGATACCATCTTATCTCCGCAAACCCAGGAAATATTGATTGCGGGAGACAAGGTGGAACTGGCGTGGCTTCTTTAATTGGATACACCAACAAAGCAAGTTGACCATGTATTTTACATGTCGTGAATGACACGGTATCATTCAAAGAAAATATCAATAATACGGAATTAAACGGACATAAATGTTTTATTGAGGGTTTATTTTGCCTATGTAGATGGTTTATGTGAATGTGAAGTTGCTGGCGGAGCACCCAGATGCTGGCACAGGTAACCCAGAGTCCATGTATATAAGAAGTGATTCCTACAATAAAGTGTTCCAAGGTTAACACAGTCTCATCTTCACAAACAGAAGGTACCAAGTATTCAAAAATTAACAATGTCTTTACTGCAATTGCCGCTTGCCGGCAAGACGGCTCTGGTGACTGGTGGGATCAGGGGGATTGGGCGAGGCATTTCTCTGGAACTTGCTCGCCGAGGTGCCAGCGTGGCTATGGTATATGCTAACCCGAGCCGTGCTGAGACCGCAAAGGAAGCAGTCAAAGAAGTCCTTTCGCTTAATTCTGGCGCAAAGGCAGTCAGCATTCAGGCAGACCTGAAGATATCCAGCAACTACCAAAAAATCATCGACGAAGCTCTGCAAGAATTGGGTGTTGAAAAAATTGACATTGTTGGTAAGTTGATTCTCCAGAAGTTGTGAGTTTGCATGTTATGCCACTGGGAAATAACACAATGATAGTTCACAATGCGGCTTACGCCGCACCCATATCAACCGAAACTACTACGGAAGCAATTTACGACGATACAATGGCAACAAACGTACGAGCTCCATTTTTCCTTACGCAAAAGCTGCTCCCGTATATACCACGTGGAGGCCGTATTATCCTTATCTCGTCTATTGCAGCCAGGCGGTTTTCGTTTGGAATGAACCAAACTGCCTATGCCATTAGCAAGGCAGCGGTTGAGGCGTTAGCTAGAAACTGGGCTGTTGAGGTGAGTCTGATAATTCCTGCTGGCTTATGGCATTCTAACTGGAATCTTAGTTTGGCCAATCCCGCGGTATTACTGTCAATGGTAAGTTCACCATCTCCCATCCTCTTTACCTGAAATGTATCGCTCACTCATGCAGCACTGTCGGTTGGATTTGTTGAAACTGAATTGGTGCAAAGCCTCTCCCCTGAGGCTCTGGAAGCCTATCGCAAGGAAAACGCCCGTGTGACTGCAGCTGCCCCAAGAAGCGGCACGCCAGATGATATTGCCCAGATCGTGGCCTTCATTGCTGATGAAGGGTCTCGTTGGGTGACTGGAAGTACTATTTCAGCCAATGGCGGGAAATGGCCAATTTAGTCAAGATCACGACGCTACAGTCTACACTTCGCTAATTTTTTGCTGTATCTATAGCGAGCTAGAATGGATACTTGTTGTATATTTAGGCTGCTTATTGCTGCCAAGTCTTGCGACTTAAGGGAAGAAGCTTAGACCCTCCAAAACACAATCATACATAGCTACGCTTCACGATGGTGGTCTTGCAATCATCCGTAGCAAAGCTAATATTAAACGATTGCTCTTTCCCGTATGTAATACAATCTGACCTGCGAATTACTTATCTGTCAGGCATCAAAAGACCGTGAAAATACTCATGTGCTACAATCTCCACACTCGTTCTCGTAACCATGTTCCCAGCTCTCTCATGTATGCCTCAGTCTTTACCTCTGCATCCCGGATATCCTCTCGACGAGTATCCATCTCGCGGTAAAAGCGGTTATCAAATCCATGTAAGACGTCTGGGATGAGTAACCACTTGACGCCACCGCCCTGCCAATGCTCTTCAAACGCAAACCGCTCATCAGGAACTCCCTCCCCGAGCCCGCGCAGGGGATTGCCAGAATGAACTTGTTCTTGTCCAACAATTCGCCACTGGGTCTCCCTGCTCTCGGGATCTGGCGTTCCGTGGTCAACTCTCGCATCTTCACGCGACAGCCGGCATGCCAAGCGCCAGGCTTCGTGCGCAAGAAAGTCGAGCTCAGCGCCAACCAATCCCACATGAGCGGGGAGCATCGACAGGTCTGCGTATCCCGGCTTAGGAGTGGATTACACAGGTCCACGCCGTACGGAACGTATCCCCAGCACAGAGCCGGCATGACGGGGCCGAGACTGTCTTTGCCACAGCGCTTTGAAGGCTTCAAGGCTGGCTTGTAATATCGATTCTCCAGCTTTCTCTCTGTTGGGATTGATAAATCGAGAACACCGGCGACGCACATGACAGCAGCCGGCGCAAGGGAATGATTGTGTATTGAGGGTAGTTGGCTGACTGCGAGCGCGAGGTTGCCTCCGGAGGCAAACCCGAGGATAGCAACGCGATTCATAGGGGGGTGAGATGAGCGATCAATGGGGATGGTTTCATCAGCTAGTGCGGCAAGCATCAAGGCTTCAATGTCGTGAACTGGTCTAGGAAACTGGGTTCTCGGTGCCTTGGAATGGTCAAGTCTAATAACAACAGTAGACTGGGTATCAGCGAAGGCACGATTCCACTCATCGTGCTCCTTATTGTAGCCTATAAACCATCTACCTCTAACTATAACAAACAGAACAGGATAGGCATGCGGCGACGGCGCATCGTGGGAAGCTGGTAGGAAAATCCTGCGCGTCATCCATCCCGTATAAGAAAACGTTCACTGTGTGATATAATGGGTATCACTAACCGAACTGGTAGATGAGGCCGGCATTGATACGTCTTGATAAGATCAGGCCTCACATTTGGAGGCCAAATGACCTCTTTTAGCCTTGAAACTCTCGCGATAAAGCGGCAAGGCTTTTGCCAGCATAGAGAATAATCGAATACAATATCTTTGTCGTCAGAGGCGGTAGTTTGTGTAGCACTGTTGGTGCATCGGTGCGCACTGGTTCACGAGTTTCGCTGCTCATCTTGGTAGATGAGCAGGTCGTTGCGAAGTGTTTGCAACTAATGACCTTTGTTCAATGGAAAGACGGTGGAGCAGACACACCGGACCAACAAAGCATATCAACGTCCCAATTAGTTTAACATAATGCTGTTTGAGAATCACTATTTGCAGCTCTAGGCATGACGAGGCAATTGAATGGAATGCTAATGAACGTGAGGAGGCTTGTGAAAGATCTTGTTCATAATCTGACAGGCCAGGTCTGATTACGTGATCTGGCTGCTCATGGCTCTAATAGCTGTATAGCACGCTGGCTGAGCTTCTACAAGTTGCGTAACAGGTTTTAGGCTACAGAAGAAATACCTTTTCATTGAATGTGAGTTTGCTCTGGTTGGACTTTAGTTTCTTGGTGAAATTGCTTCTCAGCACATCGTATCTACCGATTCCAAATTGGGCTCTATCGGGAGCGCATGAAAGCTACCAAATAAACCTGGATAGAAGCACTTGACCTATAAGTGCTTATTCTTCCCTCAGTGAATGATGTACTGTTGACTGCAAACTGCTTACTCTCATAGACTAATATGTCAAAAATGAAGACTTTACTTGACGAGAGCTAAAATGCGTGACTTAGTGATTAGTGTTGACTTGGATATGTAGCTGAGCAGCCTTCTGGAAAACAATCCCTTTCTTGCCCTTCAACAATCGGGACCAACCCGCAACATAGTGCCGTAAAGCACTGCCATAAGGTTATTATTATTTCCATCATTTACCCACTCTTTGTCACTTCGAGGCTGAGCTGCTATGTAATTTATGTAACCATTCATCATTTATATGATCTTCATCGTACCTCGTGACTAAGATCTTGACAGCTGCACTACATGCTTGTAGTAGTCCACACGCAAAGATCAATCGTGTGTATAAAATGGCCCTCATTTACAAAGAAGTAATGCTGGCTCCCCTGAAATACGAGCCAGGGTATCTTTTATTGACTATAAATATGCTCATAGCGTATTTGCTGATGAGTTAATGAGCCAATGTGCCATCAATATCTTTTGGTCTTGTAGCGCTTTCATATAAAATGGCTCAAAATATACGTATATTGATGTTGATTGGATAAGAATAATGCTAACTATCATACTAGGATGTCTTGATCCTTGCCGAAGGATCTAGATCTGCATCTGTAGTTCACTGACAGAAGATCCACAACCCTGCCTTACAGAGAAAGCAAAGATCGAGCACAGGTTACATCAAAGGATCCCTCATATGCATTCTTCCTTTTAAGCAAAACTGGCACTGATTACAAAACTCACGTCATCATTAAACGAGCCGGTAGCGTCGAATGTGTGAACACCACCGTTGCTGGCAACGTAAAGGACGTTATCGTAATGACGGAAATAACGGGTTGGGTATCCCCAAGCTCGAAGTGAGCTGCCCTGGCCATTGAGGCCGGCTTGTGGGCAAAAGGTTGCGTCTTCAGCGAACTGTTTGCTACCATCATTGGCATTGAGCAAGAGTACAAAGTTGTTGTGTCGAATGTAGCTGCCGGGGGTGTCCTTAGACTCAAACGAGAAGCATCCGCTGTTACCCAGGCCAGCTCGAACAGTCCAGCTGGCCTGCTGTTTAAGAGCGGTAGCGCTAGATGATGAAACGACCTGGGTATTGACTGTAGAGCCACTATGTGTGATATATCGCGTGGTACAGCAGGCTGTGGTGGCGCGTAGCGAGACTGAAGAACCAGTAGTGAGCGCTGGTCCACTAGTCAGCGATGTGACAGCGTATTTGGCGGCTACAATATTGGCTTGCACCGAGTTCTCAGTTGCATCAGAAGGATAACCAGAGGTCATGACGCCCTCATAAAAGGTACCTTGAGCACCATTACTGTTATCGCCGCCGATGCCGAGAATAATGGCACCTTCTTTGCTCATCGGGTTGTAGCCAGATGCTGATGGGCGCGCGCCGTTGTAAAATGTTGACAACGAGCCGGATGCAGAGTTACCGCCACGGATTGCCCATTGATTTGGCTGCCCCTTGACGGCCGCGGTGACGAATCGGTAGGAGATTGACGGATCTCCGGCGTTGTTGTGGACAGCAGATCCGGAGAATAGGCCGTTCTCAAGATCCGCCATTATCCAAGGGCCATTGCCAGAGCCGGTGCCCCAGACGGTACTGTCACCATAATAAATGGCTTCCATGTGGCCATTGCCCGTATCACGACTGCTTGTCTCGGCATTGCCATAGTCAAAGCAGCAGGCACCGTTGTAGTGGGTTCCGTCGAGAACTGCGTACATGCCTTCTGCAGCGTCGCCTTTAGCTGTGCCACTGGCGGCGTTATTGCGATAGCCAGTGCCAGGGGAGATGAAGACTCCGTACGCTTTCTGACCATTCAGCGTCACTGGCGCGCCAATTGCGCTGGCGAGGTTATCGTAGCCATTGGACTCTGGGCCATTGAAGCCACCAGGAGGGGCCTGGGTAAGGTGGTTTCCACGGCCCGACTGGTCGTATATAATTGTGATAAGGCATGTTGTGCCAGCACAGAAAGAGTCTTGGGCGGCAGCATTGGCAACACCGCTAGAAAGTGGTGATATGGTGGTTGTAGCGCCATCAGATCCTCGCTTGACCTGATACAGCGGCCCAGTATAAGCGCTGTATAGGGCACGAGTAGTGCTATGAGCGGCAACACAAGGTGTGCCGCCCGAGGAATAGATGTCACAGGGCCCAGCAGCGACCAGGGAGCTTGTGGCAACAAGGCCCAGAGCCTTACTGACACGTGAGTGCATGGCTGATAGTTTTAGATGGGAGGAAGACCAGATAGTCAACAATGCCGCACTTGAAAGTGCTTTAAAGGGTTCTTCAACAGGAGGATTAAATAGCCACCTAAACGGAATGGATATGCTGTAGAGATCACCTTCAAAGTTGTGTGGTAAAAAGCTGGCCTTTTATATTTTTTTCAGTGTCTATTTACAATGTCTTCTTCCACATTCATTGGTGCTGCTGAACTAGCAAGAACCTCCTCAAATATCACGGATTAGCTGCATATTATTTACTAATTTTCTTTACTATTCTGCAAGTTACAACCAAAACAGCCTATATAACCTTGTCAAAATACTACTTTTCATCTCCAATGTTGCATGAACAGGGCCTTGTGACGCACGTAAAGTTGGTCTTCACAAGTATCAGAGGTGGAACAACACACTCCGCTAACCTAGGGGTGGGTATTTCGGTATACTTTACCCCAGGTTTGGAGTTTTGGCTATGCGCACCAATCAGAAGCATGCAAATCGACGATGATAATTGAATATACAATGTAAAATATAAAATCTATGAGTATTTCATGTAAAAGGCAATAATTTCTATGTCTGGTACTTCATCAGTCTTGGCACTACTACTGATCCAGCGGTCGTCAGGAAAAGTGAGTTCTTGCAGCCACTTTACGAGGATCCACCTCATCTCCTCCTTGTTTCCATTCTAAGCATTATTATACTAGAACAGTTCAAAGCAAGTAACCTTCAACCGTCGGGTATGCGAATGGAGTTTCGTTATTTGCACCAATACAACTCATTTGTAGTCATTGACTCTCCCTTGGTTATTCCCCTGGTCAGCGCTTGTTCTTAAGCAGGCATCTTGTAATACGCCAGATCAGCATTCGACCTCAATAGATCCATTATCCCTACACGCCACGAAATTGTTGAAATGCATTGAAATCAGCCGCTATATTTTCCTCTCACATGAAGCAAAGCATTCAATGAGACATCCAAATTTGCCAACTACAAATACATCCGTTAGTGATCTAATGGATTTCAAGAAGACTTCATCCCAGAATTTGTACGGGCCGATATGCGTTCACCATTGATGGGCCGTTGCAACTCCTTACAGAGTTTGGATAGAGTCATCTCATAGTGTGAAAGCTGGACAATTCTGCGTTTCAGACGCAATGTCCTGGAAGTTTAAATAGAATACGGTAGCACTGCAGTTGTTAAACGCCCTCTGTCCTCTAACACATCTCTAATCCCTCCTTCTCGAGGCCAAATACACATATAATGGTGAAAACACCATATTCCTCTACTATGGACTACTACTTATTACTTCCTTACCTTAATGATTCTTGTATTTGCTCTCCAAGTACTGTCGAGTCTGGCATTACGGCTACCCCGCTAGGTTCGAGAGAGAAGCGAAGTGTCACTGATTGACAACCTCAATGCTTGTGATGTGTACGAAACACACAGAGTGACTTGTATCACATAAAATGCATGATTCGGAACATATGGTGACGTAAAATAAAATGATTCGTTCTTTCTTCCGATCGGTGAAGCAACAGTGAAATTTGTCCTGCAAGAAATCCACTTTGATGTTTCCCTTTGTGTTCATTTCTGCCCAAGCATTCGTTCACAGATACCTGTTGTGCACGGATATTAGACTCATCAGTGCGGCCCGATCTGCACTTCGCCGATTCTTATTCCACTTCTCGTGGATTCATTCGCTATGATCTCTTCTCCACCCTGTGTACCCTCGGGATACAAAGTCCCCCTGCATATTAACAGGCCGCCTCGTACGTCAAACATGGAATTCTTGTTTGTAGAAATGGCCTGAGACTTAACATGGAGCATCACATGTGTTTCGGGAGAGTCCGTCATGTCATGGTTGCATTTTCCCCACATTTACAAACCAGCTATGGTACGTCTTGGAGCTCTATAAAGTGAGGGTGGAATGCCCGTTCAAAGATTCTTCGGTCCATACCAATTTATGTCTTCCACCTGCTATAAGCCTGATTCTTTACAATGATGAATACAAAGAAAGTGCTGCTTGCCGGCACTTTCCTCTCTGCATCTGCATTTGAGTTCTGGCCCGCGAGTTCTGTAGCCAGACTTGCCAATCAACTGCCTCTTGGTTTTAGTGACCGCAATGCTGCTACCTTTCCCAAGGTGGAGCAAGCTCGGTTTAAATGTAACTTGGCTGATCCTCTTGATCCTTCGGACGACGGGCTCTATAGTTCTCATGATTTGTTTTCAAGCCAAGAAGCGCTTGAAACACTGGTTGAGCGTCATCAGCCCCTGGTCCAAGTTGATTCGATTTGTTATGACGATCTCGGAGACTTCGACACGGACGATCGATGGAAGCCATTTGATGAGATCCCAAAAGTGCTAGAGAAGCATTACCCATTGATGTGAGCCTTATCACTTGTCTCATCAAAATCCCCCAAACAGATGCTGAGACTATCATAGCAATGATAGAGCATGGGTAGAAACCATTAACAGATTCGGTCTCGTGTATACAATCGAGGGCACGGATACCTCATTAGCACCTATTCTCCTAACAGCCCATCAGGATGTCGTGCCGGTAGAGAACGCAACGTTAGCAGATTGGGATCATCCGCCGTTTGATGCTTTTTACGACAAGAAGAGTGGATATCTCTATGGCCGCGGGGCTTCAGATGATAAATCAGCCATTACAGCCCTCATGTCAGCAATGGAATCGCTTCTCTCACAAGAAAACTACGAGCCTCGTCGCACAGTCATTTTTGCATTCGGCTTCGATGAGGAATGCTCGGGCTTTTGCGGTGCAGCATCGATAGCTAAGCATCTTGAAGAGCGTTATGGTAAAGATGGAATCGCCGTCATTCTTGATGAAGGCGGTGCAGGGCTTCAGAAAGTTGGCGATGTGCTCTACGCTTTGCCTGCTGTCTACGAGAAAGGGTATCTCGACGTGTGGTTCGATCTCGAAGTCATTGGAGGCCACAGTTCGACACCAACTCCGCACACCTCTATTGGTATGATGTCAGAAATTGTCACATCATTGGAATCAAGCCCTTTTATACCAAAGATTATTCCAGATGGGCCGATCCACCAGGGCCTTATTTGCTTCACGCGATACTCACCGTACGCTCTACCTGCACTAACCGGGTATATCAATTGGGGCCTGCTTGACAATGCTGCCAAGCTGTTGGCGCAAACACAGCGAGAGACGCAATACTTTATCCAAACATCACAAGCCGTGAATTGGATTGCAGGTGGCCAAAAGATCAATTCGTTGCCCGAGTTTACTACTCTGGGCGTGAATCATCGTTATGCTCCCCAGGATAGTATTGGCAGCATTCAACACCGCATAGTAGATCTAGTTCAAAAAGTGGTTCACAAGTATAATCTCACTCTACATGCCTTTGAAGGGGACGAGGACTACGATGCCTATCTTGATTCCATTGGACAGACACGTGCAGGTAGAGGCAACAAAGTCAACGCAACCTGGGAGCCTATCTATAACGGAAAATTGGTTCTCGAGGGAAGAAAGAGATCCTATGTAACACCCCAGTCTCCAACGAAGGGAGCTGTGTGGGATGTTTTTGCTGGTACGGTTCGCTACTCATATGCAGATGAAGCTAGGGTTGTTGTTCCAGCTCCAGGGGCAATGACTGGCAACACTGACACTCGCCACTATCTAGGTAAGTTTTGATGAGTGCATGTAAGATTTCCACGTTGTAATACTGACTCCACGTACTATTACAGATCTATCAAAGAACATTTATAGGTGGAGTCCCGGAAGCCTGAAATCTTTCGGTAACATCCATGGCGTTAACGAAAAGCTCTTAATGAGCGAGCATGTGAATATGGTAAAGTTTTACTATGACTTTATCCGCAACTTCGATCAGGCAGATATCTAACGCAAACTGCCTGATAAAACAAAATCTGAGTGGCATTAAGCTAGAAAGGTAACTGTTGTTTGAGGAGATAGGAGTCTGGTGCTTGACTGCAGCCTATAATACTCTACAGAGTAACAATCTCATAGTTCTGCACGAATAGACATTGTGTTAACTATCCAATAATCCTGTAATTCAAAACTTGATTGCTATAAAGTGACTCTTATCCTCCTTGTTGTGGATTCTTCGCATATTTACTGTTTAATCTGAGCTTGGGTCCATAGAACCAGAACAGTAACGGCGCAGGGCTAAGAATAGCCGCAACACAACCCAAGAGTGTCATTGTCCAATGGACACCAATGGCCGTGTACATTGGGCGTGTAGCCATTACCATTCCACCTGCAGCCAAGTACCGTACGGATGTAACACTCGCAAGAGCGATAGCTGAATGGTCACCGTAGCTATCTATTATGTATTCATAACTGCTCACATAAAATGCAGTTAAGACAATACCGAATACCAAACAAGCACACAACCCGCACCATATAGGAATTTGAGGGTAGTTGGTCCATCCGAGCCAGAAAAGACATAGGGGCAACATGGGCGACGTAACGATCGCAGGCCATAGTCGAAACTCGGGTTCAACGGCTGCTCCATGCACATGTTCTGTAACTCTGCGAGCCCAGCTGTATAAGCCTGGTGCGCTGAATGTGAAAAGCGTCGACCCTACTGCAATAGAGGCGAAGCAACTACCGGTAAGGCCAGTAGAGAGCCCATATGTGTCCTTGAAGATGAAATCGAATCCTGACAGGGAAGTGAAAAGAAGCGTGTATAAGAGTAGAAGGTAGAAGCCTAGTACTGTTACAATAATTTCTGTTCGGAAAAATGTGATACCAAGTGTAACATTGTGTTTTAGGCGCCCCAGGAAATTTGCTGATGTAGCGTGCTCGGAGGTAAACCTATTGTCGCCAGTCAAACGCCGGTATTCTTTCGCCCTCCAATCCAAAAGCAGCGGCAGGTATGTTTCCGGAAGAAACAGAAGTGCAATTGAGAACGCGACACCGGATATTATTAAAGTGATCCAATCGGGCCAATGCCAACCCAATCTAGGACTAGAAACGAGCCAACCACTTGCTACCGGTGCATTTACAGGGCCTGTCTCAGAATCGTCAGCATCATCAACATCTATGGGTGGCATTGTAGAGGAACCATGCCGCTCACCTATTACATTAACCCAAGCTATAATTGGAAAGACAAAGGCTCTCTTGACATCTCTGAACTGATCCCTGACACTGGATCCATTGATGGACAAGGTAGCGCTGGCGAACAAGCCAACAAAGTAACGGCAGGTAATACGTCCACCAAATGTGGTTGCTTTCGCGGATCCCAAGACGAAAAATAGGTAGCAAAACGTAGCCAGTAAATATACAGGATTTCTTCCAACTGTCTCGGACAATGGTCCCGCAAATGGAGCGCCCGTTCCAACTCCAAACAGATACATCGCGGTATCTAAATTCTCAGTGGTCTGGCTCACATGAAACGTTGAACTTGCTACTGAATTCTCCATTGATTGGGAACCGCCTGCCCAGCCTTGGGTAAATATGAGAAATGCCAATATAAAAAGATTTTTACATCTTGAAATAAGCGGCCAGTTTTGTGGATTGAGCGTATCTTCAGGTCCACATGTGACTAAGAATTGCCCATTTGATGAGGTCTTTCGGTCCGAATTCACATGTTGAAAGGGTTCTCCATCATGAAGTGATGATCTTTCTCCATGACATGACTGCAGAGATTGATTCGCCTCTGGGTCGGTACGTCCGTTCGAGAGTGATTGCAATCGCGATTCTTCTTTTTGGTTCAGCTCCCGAAGTATGTCCTTTTTAATTTGACGACGCTGCTTGAGAGACCACATGACGAATATTCCATCTCAAAAAATATTCTGACGGTAGCACTGCGAGACTGACGATCGCTCATTTATATATGTGATGTGGTGGATGTATGCATCCTGATGCCCAAGTAGCGTCATCTTCTTAACGTCAAATTGACGTCAAATCTGTATCTATGCCTACGGTGGCATGACTGCATGTTGCTAGCCATTATTGTCCTTTAAATTGGATGCAAAAAGTTGTGTACTCTAAGATAGAACCGGGATACAAGAAGGCACACCTCTAATATAACTTGTCGCATGCTTAGAGATAGCCCAAGCAGTTCTCGTCCTCCGTACCATCCGTATAAATCAGAGTTGGAAGACTGCGAAAAGTAGAGCTCCGCAATTTATCGCCCGCGCCAAATAGAGTGACGCGATACTTGTGGGTAAAGACGGGAAGTTTGTTTGGCGCCATTGTGTGGGGGTGGGGGAAGCCTCTCTGCGATCACCGGGCGTCCACTGAGTAATGAGTAGAAGGGGCAGGATGAGATTTGGAGACATGGGGTAGGTGTTGCAACTAAGCTGCGGCTTTGGATGTTAAAAAGAATCATTATTACGATATATCTATTCGTCAAAGAAGTACCGTAAGTTTGTAATATCACTCAAGGCATTGCTTTCTTCAGCCATCTGCATTCACTGAAAATGTCGAAAGCCTACACATGGAGTGAACTCCAGCATCACAACAAAACTGAGGATCTATTTATCGTCGTTCGGGGTAGTGTGTATGATGTCACAAAATTTCAGCATGAGCATCCGTGAGCATGTACTCAATCACTCATAGCTAGTTTTCTATAAGCTGACCAAGACTGGTAGAGGTGGCCCAGAATTTCTTTTGGACCAAGGAGGGGGGGATGTTACAGAACTTTTTGAGGACGCAGGCCACAGTGAAGAGGCGAGGTCCATATTGAAGAAGCTCAAAATTGGTGTAGTCGAGGGCAAGGTTCGTTATCGTGACTCTGTATTTGGGAGTTCTGGACTAAATGTTACAAATTCTGCAGGCCAATGACACGGAGGAAACATCATCCCGAGAAAATATTGGCGGTTTAGCGGGCTTTGGATCACGTCGACATACCATAACGGCATTTTTCTTCATTGTCCTCGGGCTACTTTTCCACTACTATTACCAAAACCATAACAAGATGTTGCCTGCTTGGCGTGAGCTCCTACTGGCGCCAAATTAGAGGACGCTCAACCGCCAAATATGATTACCGTATTCCAAGCGGCGACAAATAGAGATTTAATTTGCCCATTCTGGAGAAGTCATGTAGATTAGTATTAGGGAATGACGAGTTCATCTAAATCTTGCAGAGGGAACTGATATCAGGCAACTGAAATCGTCTCTGTGACGGAATATAGACGATGAATTCTCGGCTATTGAGTATTCTAATAGTACTACCCATTCCTGAGATTAAAAGACTACCTTGTAAGCGGCATTAAACCAGACATCTGTGCCCCCTGCTTCTCGCATTCCGCTTCCGGATATGAAGATAGATCAGTCATCATCAACTCCATCAAGTTTCCGCCCGAATTGCCCTCCGTGGTCGAGATGTTGCTCCTGAAAATCTTCTTGATCGTCTATAACGAAGAGGTGGCAACTCTTGTTGGACTAAAGACATAGGAGCTGGTAATGCATGGATAGTGGCTGACTGGACTTGGGCGAGAAACTCTGCCCGTCTCTGGTCAAGTTCTCTCCGCGTTTTAGCTTTATCTAATATTCTCTTGCGATTTTCGGGATCAAAATATCCGGTATACTCCAACCACGTTCTTAATTCATCATCGACTTTTAGAATCTCCTCGAGTAAACGGTTCATGTTTTCACGTGTTCTAGTCTTGGTTCTTTCCGATGTGGTAGTACACAACGTACTCTTGAATTCGGGCATGGCCCTTTGCAGATGGCTTGCTCGGTTGCTTGATGTTCTCCCATTACCAACTTTGGCCTTTTTAGCACTGGATGTACTGGTCTGGGTAATTTTGGATCTGCCCATTAGGGAGGCGATGTCTGGGCTCTGAGCCGAAAGCTGGAAAGCTATAATCGGTAATTTTAATCATGTGGCTATAGATTTTCATTTGGTTGATATATTGACCTTTTCGAAATTTCCTCTTGCGATAGGAGAAGGGCTTTTCTTTTCAACGTTTAGGTAGTCGTGCGGGAATGATCGTTGCTCAAGTAACGACAAAATGGTATAACAGTACCTTGGCTGGCACAAAAAATTAATTATAACGATTATGCACCGAACAGATACATGACAAGCAAGCCACTGTAATACTCTTAAATGAGTATTATACCTCACTGAAACCCGTTTCCGACAGCGAACACTGTACTCGTGTAATCCTGTAATCCTGTGGCGGCGGGTGTTGCACAATTGTACGTGGGGGTAGTCAGAATCTGCGACTTTGACTTGTATGCATTTGCCACGCGCCGTCAACTTGCAGATGATCTGACTTGGGCCGCTTTGTAAGAGTCTTGGATCGGTATTGAGGCGGCTTAGCAAGATCGAGCAAACCGTACAATAGCTGTGTGATTCTGTTGTGGGGGTGAAGAGGACCCATGCTGTGCAAAATGTGGCGAAGATTATTAGGCTTGCTTTGTGGTCTCTAGTCTCTAAATCAACGAGTGACCCCGAATTGGGGCGAGTCTCGTACTACTATACTAGGACTGACATGACCTAGGTATCAACAAATGCGATACATCGAACTACCTACACTTCGCGCTTTATACAGTTACTCGCTTGCTGGTTGTTATCATTTAATTCTCACCATCACGTATACTACGTAGTTCATAAGCTTGGTAGAAGTGGATAGAAGATATATATCGCGCGACTCGGGGTACCGACGAATTCTTAGCCAAATACATCTACGACCAATACTGGGTCAGCTACAACAGCCATATACTCTCACACACTAGAGTTGCTATCTACCATATTCACTGCCATCTATGCCTTTGAGGTCATATAGAGAATGATCTTAAGTCGAATTATTAAGCGACACTTTTTGTAATGGGATCTAGTAAATGCCTGTAATTGGTTTACTGAGAACCTCTACCAAGGCTTCATCTAGTGCCACTAACATACATCGCGGATTTTCCCTCTCTTACTTCGTCATATCCACAACGAGTTTACCATTGACGCCGTTATGATAGTCGGTCACTAGTTGGTTGAGGTCCTCTAGTTTGTACGTCCTGGTCTTTGCGCGAACATCTTTCTTCGCCGCGAAATTGAGCATCTCTCTTAGTTGATGATTTCGGCCAACCAGAACACCTTTCATCTCAATATGGCGGAAGACCAGATCACGAGGCTGTATCAGGAATCCCTCTTTGGGAAAAGAGACAGTAACGCAAATACCGTGGTCTTTGATCAACTTCATTCCAAATGTTAGAGCCTGCTGAGCCTCTGGGAGAACCAAAAGAGCATCGACGCCCTTTTCACCGGGTAGGTCGTTCTCTGGCTTGCCACATGTCTCTATGCGGACATCTTCAGGGGTTTGTGTGCGGGCATCCACGATGGAAACTTTGTGTGACAATGGTCCTAGCGAATCAACAACTTGGCGAAGCAATTCGAGGGCGCCATCGCTGGCATCGATGGCTACGACTCGGCAACCCAGCTTGACAGCAAATTGTACTCCCAGATGACCAAGTCCACCACCGGCCCCAGAGATGGCAACTGTGAGGCCGTCGCCGCCTCCCTCTTTCAATGTCACACGGGCTGCCTGGAGAGCATTCCAGATAGTAAGGCCTGCACACATGAGTGGCGCCGTATCCACGGCGGTCATATTCTGTGGTATCGGCGCAACCTGGCGGGAATCCACGATGCAAAATTCTTGAAAACCACCATCCCGTGAGAGGCCGAGGTTGCCGGCTTTGGTGCAGTACACGCCATATCCATGGGGGTCTCCGTCGTTGACACGGCATTCGTAGCAAGAACCGCAAGGATGGAATGCACGGCCAGGAACCCCAACTGGAGCTCCTACAGACAATCCGAGCTCCTTTGAAACATCATCTCCCATTGCCACAATGACGCCTGCAAATTCGTGTGATCCGACGCGAGGGAGGTCTTGCCACATGGCACCAGACGCGAAGACTGCATCAGTATGGCAGTAAGAAGCCGCTTGAACCTGGACCAGCAAGTCTTGGCCTGTCGGGGCATCTGGCTTTTTTACATCCTTGAAGACATAAGGTGTGTTGAAGGCTTCGAGAACCTGAGCCCGCATAATGGTGTTTGATGTCAATGGCGTATGGTAAGAAAATCTGTTGTGTCGATGATATAGTTGACAGCGGGAATAACGAAGTATGCTTTTCACGGAAAAGAAATGTTTGCGTGTGATGCGGTAAGCGGACATTATCGCTCTCTATTGCCGTCTTTTATACAGCCATTTTCTCAGTAATGCCGCTCAAGTGGGTGTGATGCCGCAGAGGTGTGAACCAACGTTCCACTGGTGACATCAAGTGCAAGACATTCAAGATGTGGCGTAAAATACAGTGCCGTTCTATGGTCAGTAAAGCAGACACCATGGAGAGTAGTGTAGCTATAGACTAACGGGATGTGGTGCAGAGAAGGGACGAGAGTGGAGGGAAAATGAAGATTTGGGCCCAAGAATTATGGCGCCAATTTGGGGGTGGGGAAGATCATCAAGTCCAGTCCCAGTTGCAGCACCTCTGAAGTGTGCAACTCTGAACGCCATGGTAAGCTCGCGATGTCGGCCGAGGTTGGCGATCCGGAAATAAAGCGCTCCAATTTGGAGAGTGGTCAATCTCGGCATCTTCAGCCATCACGTCTTCTGCGACTGATCGGAGCTTACATATGTATTGTTGGAAATGCGCTTTATAGGCTCTGCGGCAATGCACTCCGTTCAAGTAATTCTCGCCAGTTTTGGGTCAACGATATTGCTCATTTTTCTCTCCTCCATGCTGCTCATCTGAGTTCCTTACCCAGCTTGCATATACTCATCCTAGTTCAATATGTCTGCCAATGGTTCAAAGCCGGACCACTTTAGCAACGAGATGTTTGCAATTGGTCTCAAAAATCGACGAAAAGTAGTTGGCGATGCTTATGTTGACACAGCTTTAAAGAATGGCTCAACGGAATTTGCCTATCCCAACCAGCAACTCGTTACTGAGTAAGAAAGTTCTGAGCCTAGTTACAATGCCAGGTTCACGAGATACTGATAGAACACAGGTATTGCTGGGGTAACATTTGGTCTCGCCCAGGCTTAACATTCCAGCAGCGCAGTCTTCTTAGTAAGTTGATATGAATACTGGCCTTCAATATGTTCAGATGTGCAATTTGCTATGCAGCATAAGACATTTAACTAATTACGCTACCGGCTTCTTTAGATATCGGTATGCTGATCGGGCTAAAAAGCTGGCCAGAGCTGGCAATTCATATCCGCGGGGCCATCAACAACGGCTTGACGGAGCTTGAGATTCGTGAGGCCATTCTGCAATCCTCGATATACTGTGGGGTACCTGCTGGGATAGAGGCCACAAAGACAGCGACTCGCGTCATTAATGAGATGGTTGCGAACGGTGAACATACTAGAGAGCTGTCAGAGGTGCTTCCTCATGTGCAATGAACCATTCTTAGTAATATTCACTAGGACAGCGCCAATTTAGAAATTTTCAATGTCCAAAGATTTTACCTCAGAACTCGTTCCGGTGTGCCTAGCGTCATGCTCTAGAAATACACTCTTCAGGTCGACTTCTGCAGTCGCGTCCTCGAAGCCAAGTAAACTAATTATTGTATTTCAGTTGAGATAGATCTAGAATAACTTAATGGCATCACTGGCATCACTGGCATCAAGATCTATCATTATCTGTAGCTGTATCCGTCGCATGGCACATGCAATATTGATAAAGGAGCACGCTAGCACCTACTTGATGTGCATGTCCTGGAGCTAGCGTGGGGCGAGGAGAGTGCGTCTAGTTTGCAGGCCGATGGGTGGAGGTAAGCCCGGAGAGTTAGAGGGAACGAAATGACAAGAAACACAACCAATAGACTTTATTTTTGATCCTTTGTCACATTGATAGCGAGTATGTTCCCACAAGGGCGTAGTGAGCGGCCTTTGGGGGCTTACGGGCGAGTGTATACGGCCTTGGTAATGGGCTAATTGGTACAACTCAAATTGATGGATCAGCAAAATTTATTTCTGCTATTATTATGGTCTCAGATCTTGAAGATATTCCAACACGGTCAACTTTGAAGAGCAGTTGTCTTTTCTTCCATGAGTCTATACCTCTCCCTTAACTGCTCATCCGGAACCACTCGTGGAACATTTAGGCCTCTCTGGACTGCCGTCCTTCCGTGAATAGCATCGTGCCACCGCTTTAGATGGGGGAAGTCATCTAGGTCTATTCCAAGAGCAATTGGTCCGTATCGAACCCAACCGTAGTTGCAAATGTCGGCAATAGTATACTTGTTACCAGCTAGCCAAGGAGATGCCCCAAGCCTTTCATTCAGCACGGAATACAACCTCCGAGTCTCAGCCATGTACCGGTCAATAGCATATTGGGAATATTCTCCTGCCATGAGGCGAAAATGATTTGCTTGACCTGTCGATTTAAACGTATTAAGTACAAGGATTGCCATAACGTAGTCAAAAACTTCTCTCACCTTGCATTGGCCCAACACCTCCAACTTGGAACATTATCCAGCTCAGCTGTTCATAATACTCGGATGTACCAAACTGGTAGCTAATTTTGCCTTCAGAGTCGTACTTATCCGCCAGATACAACAGAATTGCACCGCTCTCAAAAACTCGCTGCCCATCATCTAAGATAGCCGGAATCCGGCCATTGGGATTGATCTTGATGAACCAAGGCTCTTTCTGAGCATTGGTTGAGATTTCCACCTCCGTGACCTGATATGGTATGGACAGCTCTTCGAGTGTAATAGACACTTTAATCCCGTTGGCAGTGAGCCAGGTAAATAGGTTGATACTTGGATTGGAAGACATTGTCATCGAATTGCCAAGGCTAGTTTATCTTCGTGAGACCTGCTTTGGCCATGACCAACAAAAGCGGGTGGACGGACAGAGAGAGTAAAACCTATAAAGACCTTAACAGACACAAATCTACGTTGGAGGCGCGGGTTTTTTCTCCCACCCAACAGTGGTGTATCTGACAACATAATTCTTCCTGGTTCGATTCTCCTGTAGTCGTGATGACCCCTCAACGCATGCGTGGATGGGATCAACTTCAATGTTTCCAGTCTAGTTTGTTAACAGCCCCGCCCCCACCACTTGGGTCAACTGGGTGTGCATGTAACCATTCAAGCCATCTTCAGGGTCCCCAATTTGGAGGCGGTCTAATATGCGCGTAATGTTATATTTGTCTCTGTATTTGGAATTGAATGTGCACAGGGGCCTTAGCATGAGAAAGATAGAATGAGTGGAGATGAACTGAAAATTAGATACAAACAGTCTTGGGAATCGCGGAGAAAGAGAGAGGCTAATCTTATCCTCCCATGGTCATAACGACCCCGGAGAAGCAAGTTATAAAATTTCTCCTCTGTCAAGAAAACCCACCATATTTGGCGCCTGGACTGAACTTTCAGATCTTGCAGACACCACTGACTTCTTCGTCCCTGGTATTAGATTGTTGATAATATACTTTTTGTTCTGGTCGGTCTGCGGTGACTGGCAACTTAAAGAACACCAAACTCAGCGAGATTAACGTATACGATAGAGAGGTGACAAAATACAGATACATTAAGTTACGAGCGGAGCAAAAATCACGTGTGTCTTATTCAGTTTCTATATACCTTTGTCAAAAGGCTATCCATACCTAGATAATTATGGCTCTAGTAGATCTGCATATATGTTCAGAGATTCCCCAATTACGTTGACCACCTGCCACACGCTATCAGCCCGATGAAGCCTCGCCCATAGCCTCACAATCTTAGCAGCTAAATATTGTTTCTTATGGGCTATTTGCTCAACAGTGCGTTTATACTCAGTTTCAGCCACTAGCTCAATGACAAACTTGAGGACCACCTGTTCGGCGGCCGTTAAAGGTGGGCTAGGGTCTGGTTTGGTTATCAATTCAAGCCATTTTGCCACAAGAATTGCGCATTCGAGCGAGCATAGCGCGTGTTGGTTTGACCAGTTAATAAGCTGGGTCGTTGCGACATAGTTAATTCCAAGCTTCACGGGGATGCTTAGGGCATGGGCGCAATGCAGAGCCGCTCGAGTTAGCTGGGGGTGTCTCTCAACTCCCTGGCTTTGATGTATCGATCGAGCCACTAAAGCTGGATCCCAGCTATCAAGACACCTAACAGGACCAAGATTTAAGTTGAGGCGAATATATGCCAGCCGCAGTAAAGCTGTAGACGTGAAAGTAACAGGGCCATGAGGGCTGAGTGGGTTTAAAGAGGACTCTTGATTCCGCTCCCAGTACCTTGCCCATCGTTTCAAAGCAGACTCAAACATATTCATATCTTCAGCGGAAAGTCTGGAGTATCGTTGTTGGCTGGGTAAGCGGGCGTTTCGAGTGAGCCAAATCTGCTGAATGATGGCGTGGATGATGCCGTATCCGCCTAATGCGGAGAGATTCCGAGGAGCCTGTGAGCTAGCATCAAAAGACTGGTCGCCGTTGGCGAAAAGTTCCGCAAGCACTCCCTGGAAGTCCTCACGGGGGATGTTGGACGTTCTGCGGGCGTCACGCCACAACTGTTCATCGGTAGCTCTCCACACAGTTTCTGAGCAGGGGAGATCCAGGCGTATCGCGCTGGCCAACTGCATTGGTGGAAGATCGAAAAGAATCGTGTGGATATTGAAGAAGCAGAAAACAACCAGCTGCGTTCTTTTAATTGTCTCAAATTGGATCCAAGCTTCCCAGTCATCCAAGTGCTGATCCGACTGCTGTGTAACTTCCAGCTCTCGAACAAGAGAATGCAGTACGCTGCGCAATGAGAGCGCATTGGTCGCCCCTGGTTCATATTTGTACCATGTGGCTATTGCGATGAGCATCAGGACGGTCTGGGTCATTTCCACGAACATTGTTTTCCGATTTTTAGGCGAACTCGGGTTACTGCTATCGGGGGTGAATGAACCTCGCCATTCTTGTTCCTCTCGATACACATTGCCTTCGGCACTGGTGTTGCACCGTTGGCAGCGCTCGAGCGCTATGGCCCTAGCCACATGGAACAGTTCAGCCCCAACCTCTGTCTCTCTTGTATACCGTGCACCAAGTGCAGCTAGAGCTAGCAGTAATTCCACAAGCAGCGTCTCTAAGCGAAGAGTAGGCAGGTGTAGAAACGGGTAGTGCTCGTGGAAATTTTTAAAGTATCCGTTAACCAAACGCGTCAGGGTATGTCTAGAAGGAAGAACAAATTCCGCGTCAAAACAACCCGGAAACTTGGAAATGTCTTCGATAATTTGTTGACGAAGTTCATTGGTAACGACGAAACGGCCGGTAGTATGATTGACAGAATGTTGCCCAGCCTGTTGAGACGTCTCTTCGGGTTGTAGAGAGGGAAGTCTAGATCCATACCGAGACAAGGAGCAGCCTGTCTCTCCAACCTGATAGGTTGGGACTCGCTGAGTGGCTGCGACTCTTGCAGAAGCAGAAATTCCTTCTACGTCTTCAGGGACACGCTGATCTTCAAAACTATTGAGCAATGGTAGATTCAGATCAGGAAAAAAGACCGGTAGAGGTTGATATGCCGGAGAAAAAGGATGACCAGGTGTTCGCACCATATCAATAAATGATGCAAAGTCTTGTGCAAATGCTGGGGCATTGATCTCTGTAAGGCTGTTGTCGACGTCGAAAGCCAGAGAGCAGTCTTCTACTGATTTTCGGTGCGCTTCATCGGGTTGGAACTGGTTTCCTTCTTCGGAGTGTACGGCAAGAGTTGTAGCTAGCTCTTGAGAATGTGCATACTGCTCCGCAGAGTGTAATAGACCCTGAGGCGAAATGTCTGTATAGGCTACCAGAGTTGATGCACTCGATAGATCTTCTTCCAGGCGGGGCTGAACATTTTGAGGTGCTGCTGGATGTGTAAGACGAGAATGCCGAGTGAGTAAATCCCTTAACTTTGCGTTAGATACCCAATGACAATGTTTCAAACTAGCAACTCTCTCATACTTTCTTGTAAATGATTTTGGGCATCGAGAACACTTGAACGGTTTTTCTTTCGTATCTAAATAGCTCTTTAGTAGAGAACCTCTAGGAATTGAATGTTTGTAGGCATGCTTACGTGATCGCTCATGACGCTGAAGGTGTTCTTGCCGAGAAAAGCCCCGATTGCAACGATGGCACAAGATATTCTTTGCAGGATGAGTAGTAACCTCGTGCATCTTACAGACTCCCTGGAATGTGGATGAAGTTTTGGGGGAGGGGAAGAGAAGGGAAGCTTGCAAAAGCAAATTTGGGGACGCCGTCGGCATCGACGGCGAGGGCTGGAACAAGAGTTTGTTGGGCGACAGTAGCGGCTCTGAAAACAAGGATTCCCCGCAACTAACTAAGGGCAGCCATGGCTTGAAGCTGGGGAGAGAGGCTAAGCTCCTGGCCACTTCGGCGTTAGCTGCCCCGTCTAGGCAATTAAACGGAAGTGATTGATGGGCTAGTGGGCGAATGTAATCATCGCCCTCTGTCGCTCCAAACAGCCCGACATATAGCTAACAATGAGAAACGGGGGAAAGTAGCTGAATTGACAATATCCACTGGGCCTGGAATCGCCGAGTGGCTCCCATGTGTCGAATCGTGCAACTTTCGTTGTACACACCTGCTACAAGAACGTAATGTTATGACAATCGTAGATAGCCCGTGCCGCTGTATGAAGTACCGAGCTTGGTGCGGTTCTTAGAAAAGACGTTGGCCATTTCTAGATTTCTCTGCAGTTGACGCTTTATTATACCCGGTATCCGTTGTGCAATGGACATAATCCAATAGGTGTATTGTATATAGAAGACAACCACTTCATGCCCACGCTAAGTAATATACAACAGGTTTCAATTGCCTACAGACATGCTATAAATTCCGTCTAGAAGTGTCTTTTACTTTATTTACTCATTCTTCAATTGAGCCTCGCCCGGCTACCACTTTATCTCCCCTCAATCTCTAATTGAGTTTAGTGAGAAGATCTTTTCCCTCAGCCCATGTCTTCAAATTCATTGCCGAATCTTGGTACCAGCGCGTCATAACTCCCTCTTCGACATAGCCCATATGTGGACTAAGAAGCAATTGGCTCCGTCCTTCAGTACCCCAAGAGGTTACCCTCCAAGGGGAGTTCTGTGGCAGTGGTTCGGCGTTGTGAACATCCAGCGCAGCCCCTCTAATCTTGCCCTGCAATAAGGTATCCAATAAAGCTTGTTCATTGACGAGAGCACTTCTAGACGTGTTGATCAAGATCGCTGAAGGCTTCATAAGAGCTAGTTCACTCGATCCTAAGATATTCCTACTGCGTTCGGATAGAACATAGTGGATGCTTAAAACATCAGAGTTTTGCAGTAGCTCCTCTTTGGTTCCAGCAACTTTGAATGACCCTGGAGGTAGGCTAAAGCTTGCAGCTTTTTCATCAGCAACCTGCTGAGTGATGTTACTGGACCATGCCAGAATTTTCATGCCGAATGAGCTTGCTCCAACGAAAGCGACTCTCGCGCCCAAGGTACCAAACCCCAGCAGACCGAGCGTCTTACCGCGAAGTCCTGTGGCGTGAGATGTTTCCCAGTGTCCCGTTTTGACGCCTAAATCATCCCGAGAGATGTTTCGAGCGAGGCCTAGGATCAAGGCCCAACAATGCTCGAGGGTTGAATCAAGAGATGTCGGTGGGGTTTCTTTCGTGTTTTTACCAAGACCCTTCGCACCAACAACAGCAATCCCCTGCTCAGTGCAGGCAGCCAAGTCAATGGCGGAGTTCTTCATTCCCGTAGTAAGAAGCAGGTTTAGTTTAGGAAGACGCTTTATAATTTCCTTCGGGAAGGGCGTTCGTTCGCGCATCGTGCTGATGACATTGTAGGGCTGAAGCCGATGCACAAGGGCATCGCTGTCTTCGGGAGTAGAGAGTTGGATGGTGTCAGAAAACGTGCGTATTTCAATTTCTGGCATTACTTGACGAAATATTGGCTCTGCGATGCCTTGATAGTCATCTAGAATGGCAACTTGAATTCTGTGAGCCATCTTTTCGGAGTCCAACACGGTATCGCTAGCTAGTGATGTTGCAATTCAAGACGCTGTACAATGTGCTCTGGGTACCTAGAGTGGAACGTATTAATTTGAGATTGTACTTCAATTACAAATATTATAAACATGAAGCGTATTCTTCTCACTACACTATATAATCTGATATGGGCATCTTTGGACCATGAACAGCTCTCTATTCATCACTAATCTCCAACTTGGGGAGCTGTGCCCCGCCCCCGCACACCATCTGGGCATTGATGTCTTTAGCATGGACACTTTACAAGGCAGCCGACCGCTAGCTCCATCTCCGTGATATTTTGACCAGGTCGGCTTTTCCCCATTACCCGGGACACGAACATTTCGGATCCCACAGTTTTGGTGATTGGTCCCCAGAATCTTTGACAGAAGACATCTAGTTACTGCGCTACGTCATATAGCGAACTTGGCGCCCTTCCAATCATATCCATTAGTCTTGTGGACTTATTAGCCCATCGTAGGGAGGTAATGATCTCTGCGTTATGATTCATTGCCTGTACCCTTGGCTGAGAGCCGATAATACTGGCTATTTATATTATTATGCGGATCTAAAGATTAAATTTCTGGGGAAAATTGCGCACTTATTCATTCCGACTGTAATTTGGATATTGAAGAATAGCTCATGCGGAAAGAGTTGGAAAAGATCTACCCTACGGAGTACATGTTAGAAGCAATGCGTGGAACCCGCAATCTCCTCCAACATGCGTACACAATATGCTATACAATTTTGCGCGGGTGCGCTTCCTGAAATAAAAGAACGCTTAGAAGAAAGTTCTTGAGCATACTGGGTTATATGGATGTAGAAAGTTGGTTACATCGTTCCAAAACAGAGGTGCAGCTGCATAAAACATTAGCTGCATCAAGGTCGCCAGCCTCTTACTGCATTCTCTGAGCGCCGTCCTCACAAACCAAATTGAGAGATTGTGATATACTGTACGAACTATAGATATACGGGTCGGTGAAATGTTAGTATCTCCGCATGAACGTGTCACAACTGCCGTGTAAGTAAGAATGATAAGGAGAGTGAAGGGAGCAGTAAGCCCGAACCACAAGATACCGTCCTATTTGCGTCACCATACGGGTATCTCAGTTGCAATTTCTTCTTGTCATTTCTAATGATACAAAAATGCTATGAGTCCTTGAAGCTACCGACATAAGACAGCCCCAGAATGCATGTAACCTCTTCAAAGGTATGCAGTCTTCTCTTTACTGCTTGCAATCCATTTTTCTAATTGCTGTTGATTCCGAGGAATAAACCTCACCTTGAATGGCTTCGGCTGAGTCACCATGCTTGTAGGCACAGAGTTACATTCGATGGTATCCAAGATCGGCCTATCCTTTACGTGTGTAGTCTCACGAATATGGAATGCTAGTACCAAACGGATGAAGATGGCGTAAAGCTCGCGATTAGCCAAGTGAGCACCTGCACACATCCGAGTACCAGCACCATATCCGTAATGCTGAGTGCCCTGCCCAGCTTCAGAGACCCCAACAAAGCGATCAGGGATGAAGTCCATAGGGTGATGAAATTGTTTAGGATCATGATTTGCAGCCCACATATTCTGTATTGCGCCAGTATTAGATCATTAGATCTCCAACCTGAGTAGATCGCGGCTCAATCATCACTTACCATTAAGAAAGGTGTTCCAGCAGGAATAACAGCTCCTTTATACGTAATATCTCTGATACTCTGTCGGTTAAAGGATAGGTTGAGCGTAGACCAAAATCGAAGTACTTCCTATGTCCCTGTTAGGAAGGCCCTAGATGCTTTGCGTAAGGAGACTGTAATACTCACCTTGATAAATGATACCACAAACTCACACCGTTCTTCAGTCAAACAAGCATCCCAGGGATCTTCGTTCGGGTAAGCTTTCAGGATTTCTTCATACATGTGATCTTGTATTTCCTGGCCATGAGGGGAGGATAGATAAGCTATTGTCATATTGATATTCCCCGGGAGAGTATCCAGGCCGGCAGCAACCATGGTAAGGCAAATGGATTTCAATTCATCTATAGGCTGGTTAATATTCTGGATTAACTCGTTATCCATATGCTGCGAATGTTTTGCCTTACTGTCTTCAAGCTTTGCTTCAGGATTTTTTAAAACGTTGCCAGCAATGCAGGGATTATCGGTCCCGGCTGCAATTCGCTGTTTCAATTGCTCATAGAAATCCAAAATGTACTCATCCCTCCTAGAGCGGAACTTTATGGCATTAGTTTTGAAGCCAGGCCATAATCGTAGCAATGGTACATAGTCCTGCCAGTTATGAGCAATCCCACGGATATTCCCAAGCTCTCTTTCGACTTGGACGACCTCATTCAACGTGTGGTCACGAACGGTCCCATCAATTCGGATGCCATAACATAGTGTAAGACTGATGTTAAGAGAGAACCGTTGGAAATAGCCATTGGGATCAACATCATAACCATTCTTGATATTCTGTACCAGCTCATTGATACTAGTAGTAGACTCCAGATCAATGAATGGGAGGTAGGTCTGAACAGCTTGCCGGTTGAGTGCCGTCGCGGCAGCCTTCCGAGCTCGCTTTACTGATTCGTTCCATGGCGACGTCCCAAGTGTGTAGACACCTTGCGTTTTCGAGACCACATTATGGAAAGTCCAAAAGGTTGGTCGAGAGATGAGAGCAGCCTGGTTTTTAATCCACAGCTCCTTAACTCCATCAAAGGAGTTAGCGTATATAAACCGCTATGCCAAGTTAGCTTTATCTGCTGTAAGGAAATAGAGGTCAACGTACTCGGTTCCCGAGGCGAACTTGGAAAACATCTCCATAGGTTTTGGCAAGTCTGGCACAGTTTCGTGCATGATGCTTTCCAAGAAGAAACAGACTACCAAATAGTGGCACTCCAGGGAGCTCGGGCAAGTTTTTAATTTTAGGGATGTCAGTTTTGTTCATCCAACGAATAGCAATGGCTACAATGGCCGCAATAACGAAGAACGGAGTGAATGGATGCATCTTCGAGAAGTAAACAAGTGTACATCGATGAGGCTGGTAATGAAAATCATGACGAGAAATTTGCTGTTAATATAAAGTTAGGGAGTTGGAGATTGCGTTTTGGTTGCACGTCAGAGGAAGTCATCATTGCTATGGAGATGATCAAATCCCTTGCCTGTGTTAGTACCACGTTGGAGAAACAGGAGTCCTCCTTCAGCCTCAGTAAGGCGCTGTCAATACTCCACCATGAAAAGTCGAAGAGTATAGAAAATGCGGGGGCGGGGGCGGGGGGCAGTCGAGAGCTTGGGAAAGATGGTTGGAGTGAATACATGTATGTCTCTGCTAGTTTTCATGTCTTGGAGATCTGGATTATTAGTTGACATTACGCTACAGTTGCTAATGTCCGAACCCATGACGTATGGAATGTTCTTGGTTACATTTGGCCCATAGCAAGCTTCGGTAAGTACCGGATGGTGAGTGATTTGATGATCAGTAGAACAATTTATGAGGGGTAGAGATACTCATGTATGATAGTGTCAGCCGCTAAGTACATATTGAAACAATAAAGCAGTTTAAAAAGTTCCAGCACGATAGTTAAATTGTAGAATAACTGACCGAGTATGTCTCTTTGCGGTTCTATGGATATAGTAGATCCAAAGGTCTATTTTAGAACCCTCAAATGAGTCGAGTTGCGCAATGGAATCATCCGCTCAACTTTTGGTCTACCAGCGCTGTGGTGGCAACAGCACTCGAACTTCAATTCTCTGTATTTTCTTTCCTCTCAAAATGTCTCCTATTATCTTCTGATCTTATCCATTATCTTGGCATGTCCTTAAATTGACCATATGAGGAACTGTTCATTGATGGTGGTTACTTGCAGAAAATTATTTCCATATTACCATCTCTAAGAGCTATGTAGTTCAATTACACTGATGACTTTAGAATTTGGCCTTAATTGTATGAAGTACCAAGATTTATGCGCAATATAAGTGGCTTTTGGCGTGCCTTGGTCCTTTTTACAATGAATCCATGAGTAGCTCTAATTTAGTAGTTGTATCTCGAGCCATCTAGTGAGCAAAATTAGAACTTGAGATGTTTTATCCCATAGGATGCTGCGGCTTCTTCAATGGCCCATTTGAGAACCAGAAATCAACGCTTGTCCAACGTTCCCTAAACCATCATACCTCAAACTCTTCGCATCCTGGAGACCACCTGCTGAGTCTTTAGCTCTTGTCATCCCCATCTTGGGGTAAACCCCTGCTATTCCCCCGCAATCTGGGCTGAATGCATACGAGCTAATTTTGCGGGGTGCATTGGCTCCAGACCAACTCGCCACACTCCACCAGTTAGGAGCCTTGGAAAGGATACTCTAGTTCATCCAGTTACTACTTCAAGACGCCATCCAAGCGCAGCTAATGATGATTGAGAATAATCACTCGCCAAGGGATGTTAGACATATGGCTATTGGAATAGACTTGCACTCTTCCTTGTCCGTCGATACCGCTATTTTCGTTGGCAAAATTGTGGCTTGGAAACATTTCAGCTTGGCAATGCATGGGAAGATATAAAATGGGCGCAGTTTCTTGTACATTGACCTCAGTCTTGTGCCAACATGTTATTTTCGGTTTAAATAAACATATCCTTTGAACAAGCCTCCTTATTTACGAGTTCTCGAATGCTGGAGAGATATTTCAATCAGCATGTCAGCAGCCGACTTGTCACCCCAACGCGTTCGTACGTCGGGTTCAGTTGAAGAAATCAAGATCAAAGAGACTGAACATATTGAATACGAGAGAAATGAGCTTCTTACTCGCCTGACCGACCCAGATGAAGGGAAAAGTGAGGAGGAGAAGCAGGAAATTGTACATTGTCTCCTTCCAAACATCACATATCAAGCCCTTTAACTTATGGTATCATTTAGGACAGGAAATTAATGTGGAAAGTTGATCTTTGGCTTGTTCCATGGTTATCTCTTCTGTTAGATCGATCAAAATCTTACCAGCAGTGATCAATTCTAAATGGCTTCTAGGTACTTGCTGTCCTTCTTGGATCGTACCAATATCGGAAATGCCAGATTGGCTCATATTGAAGCCGATCTTGGCATGAAAGGTAAATGATGAATCATATTCTTGTCTCACAATTGGCTGACATATATTTGAAGGAAACAACTACAACATGATATTGACCATTTTCTTCATTTCCTATGCCGTTGCCGAACCCGTTACGAATGCCCTGCTTAAGCGCCTTACCCCTCGCATATTCTTCACGAGTATTATCTTAATATGGGGCATAATCATGACCTTAATGGGCCTTACAACATCATACAGAGGCCTTCTAGCCGCTCGATTCTTTCTTGGGGCGGCAGAGGCAGGATTATTTCCAGGTACAATCACCCCGCCTTATGAACTATGCGTCAGCTAGCTGTTCCCCCCCACAAACAGGGGTCAACTATTATCTTAGCTGTTGGTATAAGAGTTCAGAAATTGGCGTCCGGAGTGCCATTTTTCTCTCCGCTGCTGCAATTGCCGGCTCTTTTGGAGGTCTACTGGCGGCGGCCATTACAAAAATGGACGGAATTGGCGGTAAACCGGGCTGGGCTTGGATTTTCATCATTGAAGGCCTTGCTACAGTGCTTGTTGCTGTCTTATGCTGGTGGATGGTCTTTGATTGGCCTGATACAGCTAAATTCCTAACTCCCGAAGAACGTATCAGGGTACAACGTCGACTTATCCTGGACAGACAGGGATATACGGCCGATGATTTCAACAAACGTTACATCTACGAGGCACTTAAAGATTGGAAGACATATGGATATACTTGGATTTTTATCGGCTGCACCATCCCACTTTATGCCTTTTCACTCTTTCTTCCGACCATTATCGCAGCTATGGGTCATTCAGGAACGCGCGCCCAGCTACTGACGGTTCCACCATATGTTTGCGCGGCGGTGCTTACGGTACTTATAGGCTTCTTCGCGGACAAAATGAAGTGGCGAGGGTATTGTAATTTAGCCGCCGCCACTCTGGGTATTGTTGGATTTGCTTTGTTGTTGGGCTCGTCGCGACCAAACATTCAGTACGCCGGTACTTTTCTGGGAGCAATGGGTATCTACCCAGCCATCCCAAATACCCTTTCATGGGTATCCAACAATACTGAGGGCTCACTAAAGCGAGCTATAGTGTTGGGTATAGTCGTTGGATTCGGAAATTTGAATGGGATAGTGTCGTCAAATATCTACCTACCCGCCCAAAAACCTAGGTACCCGACTGGCCATGGGGTCGTTTTGGCATCACAAATCTTCTTCTTGCTTGGAGGATCCGTTTTCATGCACTTTGCTTTGAGAGCTGAGAATTCTCGGCGGCATAGGAACATGGGTAACAGTGTGGAGAGTGGACTAACGGAAGAGGAGAAACGCATCAAGGGTGATAAACGGCCTGACTTTGTGTATACTCTGTAGCGGAGCCTGAGTTCAAGAACGCCAATTTTGGCAGTTGGTGGAAATCATATGTCATAGTGGTGTGCTTCATACATAAGCTAACTATGAATTGATCAAGCTCGCACCGGATAGAGTCGCTCTCTATGATTTATAAACAAGCATAACATGTATACATGCTTTTAGGCCTCCATTTCATTCGTGGACTAATTGAGCAAATGCTAGGCCTGGAAAAATTGGAAGTAACATTGACAGACTTACTGTAACGGTACTATTCTGACAAGAAGATTGATAATAACGTCAGACACCCGCTGACATGTCTGACCATGCTTTGAAATGAGAAGGCAGAGCAATATAAAACCATCACCAGCTAAGCTATGCAAATCAAAATTAACATTTGGTAACTCACTTTCATTTT
This sequence comes from Trichoderma harzianum CBS 226.95, assembly GCF_003025095.1. Lineage (NCBI taxonomy): Eukaryota > Fungi > Ascomycota > Sordariomycetes > Hypocreales > Hypocreaceae > Trichoderma > Trichoderma harzianum. The sequence goes on from NW_020209271.1 coordinate 251,857, forward strand.
GTCGCAATTGTTTCCCTTGATTATCCAAATTTATTATACCGAACACACATCAACTTTTACAATGACTAAAACTGCAACTGTTGTGGGGGCGACTAGTAACCAAGGAGCGGCTGTTATTGATGCCCTGAAGAAACATGGAGGTTACAAATTCCGCGGACTTACACGACGGCCTGAAAGCGATGCCGCTGCAGCTCTCAAGAAACAAGATGTAGAAGTTGTCAGGGCAGATGTTAACGACTATGCCTCCCTGGTGTCTGCCTTTGCCGGATCCCATTTCATCTTCGGTGTTACAAATTTCTTTGAACTTTTCGCAACATCTGAAGATGCAGATAAAGCCATGGATACTGAGATACAACAGGGCAAGAATCTGGCAAATGCTGCTGAGGCCACGCCAACCCTGGAGCATTACGTCTGGAGCAATCTTCCAGGAGCATCCGTCAAAAGCGGAGGGAAAATAAAGGTACCGCACTACGATAGCAAGGATATTGTGGCTCATTATATCCGAACAAAAGAAAACCTGCTACCTAAGACAACCTTTATGCTGATTGGATGATACTCGTTAAACTTTACCCTTCCCTTCTTCAGACCAACACTGCTGGAGAGTGCTGGGAAATATGTTCTTGTGGGGAATTTCGACCCGTCAAAGATCAATTACCCAACCATTGGAGATATCAGGAAGAATCTTGTCCCGTTTGTCGAGGCTATACTGGACAAGCCTGAGATGAAGAAAGGGGCAATGGTGGTGGCGTCGATTGGTACATTCAATGTAGTCGACATGCTGCGAAAGCTTGTACGCGCACGTGGCAAAGATTTCGAATTTATTGAGACTAGCAGTGAAACATACTACAAGCTGTTCCCTCTATGGGCGGAGGAAGGAAGCCTAAGCAGTATATGCAGGCGTTGGGAGACCAAGCATGGACGGACGCGAAGTATCCGATGGTACTTCCGGATGAGTTGGGCGTTGATACTGGCTCAATTGCATCCCTTGATGATTCACTAGACGCGCTGGAAATATAACTTACGTCCAACTCTTATTTCATATAGGTATGGATGCTATCTAGTTGCTGTTTAGTACGGTGATCTTCTTAACAATGCGTTACGTCGTTCTTCGTAACCCGCTTCTTTGACCACATCCTGCCTCCATCTGATTTAATCATGTTTTTGGTTAAAAAAATGCAATTTCAGTTCTCACATGTATTCGACTCTTCTAACCAACCCATGTATCAACGGCGTTTGAAGATTCCCTAGCTTACAGGCACTGAGAATAGTACGCGTTTCCGACCTTGCAGGTACCTGAGGAGCAGCACGTAGGGCCTTGCCAGCCGATACCACCACATTGGCCGTACAAGGCGGAGCAACCGCCACCTGTAGGTCCGGAGCCAGGTGCCGATGAGGTTGTGCTTCCGGGAGGAGGAGGAGGAGGAGTTCCGGAGCCAGTATTGGAGACGGACTGCTGAGCCGACCCACTGCCACTCCAACTCTCAACTGCAATAACCTGGTAGTTCATCGTGCCGAGGTGCAAACCAGCTGCCGCCCACGCATCAAAGTGGTTCTGGATAGTGACGGTGCCATTGCTTCGTCCTCCCTGTCGGATGGAGATGTACTGATTGAAGGTCGCCGTGCCAATGATAGAAGGCTCGTTGACACGCTGGTTTTCCCATATAGCATAGGTGCCTCCGTCACTGGTGAGCGTCCCCTTCTGCGAGCCGCCTGTGCTGATTCCAATGTTGGTCTCCATAACGTAGTACTCAACAAGTGGGTTGGTGGTCCATCCGTAGACGGAAAGACTGCCAAGACCGCTAGCCACATTGAAAGTGCCTGAATGAGTAATGGGACTATCATATCCAACGTATCAATATAACGGATTAGCCAGTGAATCAACGTATGATGTATAGACAGGAAAACAGAAGAAGAACATGTAGTAATGTTTAGTCACGTACAGGTTGCTGCCGGGGTTCCAGCCAACACCAACGACGAAATCTTGTTGAGTATTCCAATTGACCGAGAATCCGTTAGTCGACGGCACGAAATTCACCGTTCCTCCGGTGGTATAATCTTGATTGTAATTTGTGTTGGAACGGCCGGTTAAGTTACGACGAGAGAGAGGGTGGTCAGGCCCGAGAAAGAAGTTATACTCGCCACGCGTTTCAACTTTCTTTTCGGCTACCTCCGTAGGAGCGGCGAGGGAGGCCGCGATGACCGAGAGGCCAGCAACGAATCGGGAAAAGGCAACCATGGTGGCGAACAGTGAAGCTCCAGTGAAGGGCCAACTTAGTCTTGTCGATGAGACGAAGTGATTTACGATGTCAACTCATGAACCTTAGGGGCAGCTTATATACTTATGGCCAATTATTGAAACGCGTACTCCATGACAAACGGAGTGGATGTATTTCCTCTTTCCGTCTTTTTCCAACAATGTTTTGCTGCTTGCTTGCTCATGTGAGGAAAATGGTAATTCATCCACTATATCAGCCTGAAATCTTCCCATCTCCCTTAATCCGAGCAGATTATACTATTCGGAAGAATTCAGGAGGTGAATTAATAGCCTGTGGACGACGATAACTCCTCTAGCTAATGAGAGATGTATTAAACGGGGTTGGTAAATATCATCCTTTACAGTTTAGTGAAGTAGTGGAGAAATAGCATATTCGAACCCTAGAAAGGCAAGATGCCTGTGTCCATGCTAGTAGAGGTAAGAACCTGGGTTGAAGCGTGTTGTCAATGGATAAAGTTTATCCATCAGCTCCAGCTCTGCTAAACCCTACACAGGGTTGCTCACTACGCCTAATGGGTGTTTATTCAGGTCATGTAATTTACACATGCAGATGGTGGGAACACTGGCAGATTAACCTTGGCGCGGGGTAAATTGATTTCTGGAATTCCATTTTTGCCGTGCGGATTAAAATGTAACGATAACTCGGACTCCGGCAACTCAAGCGGGGCGAGAGTTCTACGTATATAACCATATACATCAGTTTTAGTCCAACGAATCACAGAGTCAGGCAGAGATGGTATTGAAGGAGAATCATACGTACGAAGTTAGTTCATATTAACAAAGCACAACTATCGATTGTACGAGCGGTGAGGCACGCGCCCCTGACTGGGTTGCGTGGAGGTTACTTTGAATAGGACTATTAGGCGCCTTTGCCCAACGACCCAAGGTCATAAAACAGGGAGCATAAAACCAAAAGATGCAAATGGAAACATAGAAGATGCACTTTTGAAGACTTATTGTGAATAGCTACTGGCATCAAATCAGCTAATTGAAATGCCATTAACTACGAAGCGGAAAGGGAAAAAGACATTATCCATGATAGTCACGCGAAGAAAGATCCGCAGTTTTAAATATTATTCAAGTATTTATGCATAACTTAGCCGAAATATAGACTAAGCACAATCGTCAGTTAATTGGAGCAATGGGACCACCAACGACGTCCGCTTGGCCGGTCAAAAGGGTAACGTAGTGGCAACTAGTGCGATTATTATGAAGTCGGGGGCAATCAGGTGCCACAGAGTTGTAGAGGTAAATAAATGTATGTACAAGCTAAACAAGAGAGAGATAGGGTGAGGCTACGTGGACCATATGTTTGTCGTAAAAGTGCTCATTCTAGCATATATAGGACTTAAAACACATATGTCTGTCATAAAGTGCCGGGCTGAGATATTGAACTCGATTAAAAGATGTCAATTGAGCGTGATAAGTTGTTTGATACCGAAATACCTCTTGTGTAGCAATTACCAAAATGATACGGTAGTGGCGTGAAGCGGACCAGTAAGTCGCACTGGCAAGATAGGGTTGCAATGTATGGCATTTCACTATGGCTACATCTGTACTCCGTCCCCTTGGATTATTAAGATTTAAATGCAATGGAAAGAAGCTCACACGACACTTCTCAACACTGACCGGATTCTATGCAAAATTAGCATAGCTAAATCTCTTTCAGCATTGGAACGAGATGTCCCGCCACTTATGGTATACGATGTAGTAGCGCTCGAGCCACAATGGAGTCTATAAAACCGATTTGGCTTACAGATGTGTGGAAGAGCTGATGCATATTAAGCGGCATTACTGGGCGACCTCGTCGCTGCCAATTCAATCACTGGTACGTGAGTAAGTGCCTGGGCTTACTGTCAGCCGCGATACTCAAAATGCTCTAATCCCGCCATTTCACCATTCATTTTTTCTAAGCGCTGTGGTATTAAGGGCAATTGAAGTACTATTCCTTTTGGCTGGATCCAATACTAATCAGTCTACGGAGTGAAGATGGTTACAATAATGTGGTGTTGGCTTTCTACACCACATGCCAATCTGCTTAATCCATTCATAGATCTTATAGTCACTGAATGGACTACAGAAATTCGAATTCTGGTTCCACGAGGGACGTATGGAATAGATTGTGTAGTACGAAATAAGTTTTCACAACGTTTTGTGTTGCGAATATGATCATAGTAGTCTCCTGGCTATAGTAATTTGCTAACCTGCGCCGAGTTGGTTAGAAGATAGAAGATGCGCCTCTTTGGACTCCAAAATCCGGCTCAAAATCACATTTGTCGACATTTTCAATGCGTAATACTCGTCCTCAAGGGACAGAGTCGTGGCCTATCACTAAAAAAAAAAAAAAAAATCAGCTCGGGCTGCCCATGTGGGGAGACAGGCAAGCTATTCATGGCAACCGGCACGCTTTTCTCGCTCTCGTAATTTTTGGCCATCTTAACCAGCATTGTCGTCGCGTCTCCGTCACGTTATCGCATTTCACTCCCTTCCACAAATCCTAGTGTAAAGGACCGGAGGCTGTATTGCGGGACGAGCGAGTGTCACATGGCTACTTTGTGGGTCGAAACATTCATGAAAGGGATAGCAGCAGCATCGTCAATTGTGGAGTCCTGGAGAAGAGTCGGCCCATATAGCGCACTCAAGACGGCTGCAGCCCTGCAAGCCTAGGATCCCTTATGCCGACACAAGCAGAGGTGACTGTCTTCCGTACATCCTTGATAAGAAGGCTCCCCATGGACTTGACGTATGAAGGTGTGTTTGTTCCATTCAACTCGGACCGACTGTTACCAACAGCGTGGTATCTGACCATTCGAGGAGCGATGCATGCTCGACAGGGGGCCAATGGGCGATAAATTGTAATGAAGCAACGCCTTGATAGAAATACGAGTTGTAGTACGGCCGATTTGATCAGAACCTCCATTGATACCGCGTGTATTTCCAGCTACTGGCAACGCCATCAGTGAATACGCCATCAAACTTCGACCCAAAATGACAGCTACGAAGTACATGAGAGGCAAGTTTGTGAAATACTGAGAGACAGAATATAGCCATATTATCAATCCACTTGTCCATTCAAATATCCTGTTGGGTTAAAAAATGATTCGGAAGAAAACGGATCGCCATTCTCACGCTCGCTCGTTTGACCCTATATGTGCTGATGCTGACTTTCATGTCCACTTATTGACCTACGTCGCCCAACAACTGCGCCATACCTGATGTCTAATGATAGATCTAGGTATATCAAGTCGCGGCTTAAACAAGAACCAAATGATAGAATGATAGAAGCGCTTCATCGCGCCATCTAAATGCATTCGGGAGAGATTATTACTGCCGGAGATTGTGCCTATTGGAATCGCCCCATCAGGGTTCTTATTAGAGTACTAATCAAGCAAAACAACTGGTATAATATATAGCTGCTGCTTCTTAGCCGAAGGTTTCCAATCTTGAGCGTAACGCTTTTAAAGATCACCCGGAGTGGCGATACGGCCACAATTTCCCCACGAGAAATCTTTTTTCAATTCGTGGGGGTCATCTTTGGGTCCATGAATTAGGAAAACAGACTGTTTCTTATTTACGGAATCACCATTTCAGGACTTGGGAAGGCGTTATTGAAATGTGGGCGCGCTGGAGGTATTCAGATGATGGGCAGCATTTATTTGGGTGATTGATGTCATATGTATAGTTGTTAGCTTCATTAAGATTTCATGATCAGATTGGTATCCCTAAAGGGAACCACCATCAAAAATTCTAAAAATATCGAGTGTTTAGTGGAAGTCACCATGGATCTCGAGGTCCGTGATAGCACCGCAAAGACGGGCCTTTTCTGATGGGAATATGCGTCCCACCTACAGTCATGTTTCGTAAGGCGTCAAGCTGAGAAAAATACGCGTGAGTTATTGGTTATTGGTGTGCGTGACTGTGAGTGGGCGCGTTGCCGGATTCCCGCGAAATATTGGACTATGGATCTCTCCGCAAATAAACCCGGGTTGACTAGGATAGCCACGCGGCTAGCTATATTGCGTTACCACATCACCCCAAAACCAATAACCAACGCTATGGATTTTCACGAAATACGGTATCAGTCCGGGGATTTCTCCCACTCTCGTTGTCATAGGCCTACACGGCCGGGTCTACCTCGGCGGTGCTTCAAGGAGCTTGAAGAGAATATGGAATAGTCCAAGGATATTTTCTGGATCTTTTGTTGATGGATTAGCATACATTCATGTACTTGCCCGTTGGTGTTCTTGTACTTAAATCCTGTATCACCCCAGGACAGTATAAGAAGCTTCACCTTGTTTGTAGAATTAGTAGCTGCTGTAATCACTAAGGTTTAATATTAATTCATTTCTGCTTGCCAAATTGGAACCGTGGTGCATTCAACCTACAACACACCCTACAATCTCTATTGCAATCGCTCGCAGTTCGACATCAGGTGGCCGTAATAAGACAACCCACCTTTTCTGCCTTAGGGCAGAATTATAATTTACGAGATGGCTCCGAGCTGGGTTATACCGGTTGCTTCCCTTAGTTGCATCTGTGGTATTGCATTTATATTTGTTTGGTGGTGGTAAGTAGTTACCTATGTGGGCAAAAATATGGGTATGTATTGACCTATTAGGTTTCCACGAATGTGGAAAAAGGGTACACATGAGGAGTTCGAGCTTGCTGCCAGAGAACGGGCAGAGCGTGAGCGATACATGCGACAAAGGAACCTCGAAGCAGGCATCACTCCGGAAGAAAAAGAGGCCCCCACGACATCAGCCCAAGAAAAAGAGACTGCTACTGTATCAACACAAGATAAAGATGCGCCTCCCGCACCAACACATCAAGCCCAGATCCCTTCTGCACCAACGCCAGAATAATGTTAATACAAAGTACGAGCGAATAATAGAGGGCTGTCAGTGCTTATAGGGATAAATAATTCGTGATGAGGACGACTTACACAGCGATCAATTACTGCAGGAGACAGGAGTACTGCGAGGCGCCAGAAAGTCAATATATTAATGTTATACAAATCAAACCAGCTTACTAAATAACCTACAAAAGCCAGAGTATCAAGTCTTATCTTCCATATGCCCAAATAGTACCCCTATAACCTGCTTCTCCTCCGCCACTTCCCTGGAGGCTCATATCATCAACAGCCCGCGTTCTGCAGCCTGCGAATAGTCATCGTCCTTTAGACCAGGTCGAACAACAACGGCCTCTGAGGCCTCATTTATGAAGTGGGAATCATTACCTTGAAGCGATTTACGGTTATTCGACGTCGTAATTGTACTAATCTTAGTACTTGAATACGAGTAGTCAATATGGGGATAAGGTGCCGGCTGAGGGGTTGAGAACAGGGAATATGAGGCCCCTTGGAGGAATGTAAATAAGCATTCCGTTTACGAAGGCGATCAATGAAAAAGAAATCTTGGGTAACACACGGGCGTGAGGTATACTTAGACAGACCAGCAGCTGAACGATGTGCTTCGGAGCCCCGCCGAGATTCGCTCTATAATCTAAGGATCCGAATGCGCCCCGTATTGCCGTCATACACTTTTTTTAAAGGACGTACCGACACAGATTATCGAAATCACAAGGCAGGCGCACCGAGGAGGACACTTGCATGATTGGTTACGTGGCTAGGTTGAAGAGAACCTGTGAACGGCCTGGACTTCTCCGGCGAGACAATCCATGAGACACAGCCCCGTGATATGAATCAGATAATGGATGCGAATATGGCGTTATACACTGAATATGCTCTTGATAGACAAAATTTGCTCTTAATTCACTGAAGGCACTGGCAAACATTCTAATTCTGGCCGGCTCTCTTAAGTCATCCATATCACTGATGTTCATTATAATTGGTCTAATAGGAAGACTTCTTCATTTCCAAGAGGAACAAAGCTTTCAGCTTTTGTGACTTGAATCCCACTTTTTCAGTTGTACATGTATCCGACAAAATCGAAATGAGTGTTGACACGTAGGGCGTGAACACTTAATATTGAGACTGCTATAGTACGCGGAGGAAATACAATGTATCTACTCCTCATCGTAGTACAGGAATTCATGCGTAGCTACTTTATTTCCCTGTGAATCGAATCTCTGAGGGAAAACCGTATATAGCCCATCATCATCTCTGGCTTCGTAATCAAGGTTGTTGCTAGCTTGAATGAGCACATCAAGCCCATAATTTTCCTTGATCCAGTGTGCAACCATATCTACCCCAGCAAATGCACCCGATCCGGTCCAGATGTTTCCGTCAATAATCCACTTCTTCTCTCTAGTCCAGTTAACCTTGGGCCAACGCTTACGTACCCAAGCGTATTCGACGTTGTTAACTGTTGCTTTTTTGCCGTCCAAAACACCTGTTGATGCCACGACACTAGCTCCCGTGCAAGTTGTCCACAGCATCTTATCGGCTTCCACATGTTTGCGGATAAACTCAGCATGCTTCGGGTGTAGTTCAAATCTGCTGAGGTACGGCCCAGGGACAAGGAGAATGTCAAGTTCTGGGCATTCATCGACGGTTGTTGTAGGCATGATTACCATCTGGCTCGACCCAAGGAGAACTGGATCTCTAGTGACACCAATGTAATGGAAAACAAATTGGGGTGCGCGAGATATAATGTCTTCATCAATCGGTCCATATTCTTTGACGGCTTGGAAAGCGGACTTGTTGGCGGAGGAGAGGAGATCGGCGGGACCTGCGCTATCCACAATTTGGAAGGCATAGGCAAGGATGCCTACATGAGTAACAGCCATATTGAAGAGAGCTTTCGACCAATTGATCGAAGACAAATTAAGCTTATACTGATAGTAAGAAAGTAAAAGATGGTTAGGATGTAAGTGTTGCGTGCTCAACGCTTCAAGATGAGTTATTGCGTCTTTAAATAGGCATTAGCCATAACGAATCAAAATTAAATATGGAGAAGAGGTGCAAAATATGAGTAAAATCCCGCGCGAGACATCATACGACAGCTTCTCAGCCAGTCATACATTGCTGTTAGGGGTTCAAACCAAGTGTTTGCTCTGTATATCCGCTTTGTCGCGGATGTAGCGAGAGAGTTGTATTCCCATAAGAGAAACCTGTGATGAAGATAATCGTGGAGTAACGATTACAAATATATATGGAGCGGACCCCAATACTACATGGAATTGCAACTCTTCGTTGGTTATTATATATGAACGAACTTGGCATCAATTTGAGGCGTTTATGAGATTTCAGGTTGCTGGTGTCCTCTTGCCAAGCTAGTCGTGCTCATGACTGGCAATAAGTCTTCCATATCGCGCTTATTTCGCGACATACAATTATTCACTTATTTGCTCAACGATGGAAAGAAATAAGAAAGTCTCGTAAAATTGAATATATCCGATCTTGTAATTAATGAAGAACCCCTCCCAATCCAATGCTGCTGCTTATTATGCAAATGGTCGAACTTTTTTTTGGGGGGGAGACGGTCGGATGCCGCCACATCGCCCATATAACATGTATCTACGGCATCATCCTCTTAACTTTAAAAAAAAGCTTATGAAACTATAGACTACAAGAGACAGCCATTGTTTAATATTTCAGTATGAACCGCGCTGTTCTTGGCATTTCATACACACTGTGGCGTCACTGCGCCTCCACCGCTGGTTTCACAGCCTCATCGCAGTCTATACAGCGTAGCTTGCCAAGCCAGTAGCAAAAACCTTGAAGATGAAATCTCCTCTTTGTCGTAACAGTTTTGATGGTATTTTGAGGCAGATGATGACATCGTCCGTAAGCTGGCTATCGTCAGTAGCTCATTGTCTAACTACGGTATTCATAAAGAGGCCTCACGAACCCATCATTCTATCATCATGATGACTATTCTTTGTGGGATTTCCATACCGCATGAAAGTACTGAAACATATATGTTGAAATACATATCTGAGGCAAAGCAACAACTGCTGCTGCCATCAAAAATTACATCAAGAGTTCCGTGAAACGGCATTATCCCCGTATACGCGACACAAATCGGAACAATCAAATCTCGCCTACAGAAAAGGGTCCAGCTGTACACCCAAAATCTTCTATCACGAGTAATTCTTGTTGCAGCCAGAATTCGGGATGCTAAACGTGCTTCCAATGACAAATGGTTCACAGAGCTCGTCGAGGACCGTGGACGAGAACACACGGTCCAAGGGCGAACGCTTACACGACAAATCCAGGTCTTTAGAAGGCATTCAGCAGCCTGAAGACTCTATTCTTCGACCAAACCCAGGAGAAGAACGCCTATTCGATGTTGAAAACAATCCATTTGCTTTCTCCCCAGGTCAATTGGGCAAGCTCATAAATCCAAAAAGCGTTGCCGCTTTTGTCGCTCTAGGGGGACTTCTTGGGCTAGAGAAAGGTCTATGGACCAATTGTCGTGCTGGCCTTGGTATTGATGAACATTACATTGTTCAATCAATCACATTCGAGCAAGCGACGACAGCTCATCTATCGCCTGGGCTGCTCAAAGAGAGCGAACAAGCTGGGAACCATCCCTTGGTTTGCTCCAACGATAGACCAAGCAGTAGCTTCACTGATAGGAAACGAGTCTTTGGCGAAAATCGGTTGCCAGAACGAAAATCGAAATCAATTCTCCAGCTGGCGTGGATTGCTTTGCATGATCATGTACTCATACTGCTCAGCGTCGCAGCTATTGTCTCGCTTGCCCTTGGATTATATCAGACATTTGGACAAACGAAACATGAAGGCGCTAAGGTTGAGTGGGTCGAAGGCGTGGCGATCATTGTTGCGATCACAATCGTTGTGATTGTTGGTGCGTTGAATGACTGGCAGAAAGAACGCCAATTCCGAAAGCTTAACATGAAGAAAGAGGATCGCTTTGTTAAAGTAATCCGTTCAGGTAGCCCTATGCCCGTGTCTGTTTATGATGTAGTTGTGGGAGATGTTATGCTTTTGGAACCAGGCGATATTATTCCGGTTGATGGAGTCTTCGTTCAAGGCCATAGTCTGAGTTGTGACGAGTCTTCGGTCACAGGGGAGTCCGATTTGGCCAAAAAGGTCCCAGCAGACGATGTACAGCAGGCGCTTCTCGACAATGAAGGATCAGAGCTGAAAAGTCTGGATCCATTTATCATCTCTGGGGCCAGAGTCCTAGACGGTGTAGGATCTTTCCTCGTTACGTCCGTTGGACAGAATTCAAGCCACGGTCGGACCATGATGTCGCTGTCGGAGGACCCTGGACCTACCCCCTTGCAACAAAAACTGAATGTTCTGGCTGGTAAGCACTGCTTGGTTCCATACGATTAATTACAGCCTCGGATGTTTGAGCATTAGGAGGCTAATGAGTATATCCTCTAGGTTACATCGCAAAACTTGGAGGCGGGGCGGGGTGCTTGTTATTCACCGTCCTTTTTATTGAGTTTCTGATCAGACTGCCCGGAAACGATGGGTCTCCAGAAGAGAAAGCACAAGATTTTCTACATATTCTTGTCATGGCCATCACCATTATTGTCGTTGCTGTCCCTGAAGGCCTCCCACTGGCGGTGACACTGTCACTGGCGTTCGCTACCAAGCGCATGACAAGAGAAAATAATCTCGTTCGCCACCTTCAATCATGCGAAACAATGGGGAATGCCACTGTTATCTGCTCAGATAAAACAGGCACCCTAACGGAAAACGCCATGACCGTGGTGACCGGTGCACTGGGCCGCGAGCCACTACTATTTGGTGATCAGAATCTACAATCTGGGCCTGATGGTAGTGCGCTTCATATACAGCATTCTCAAACGAAGCCTCAAGGGCCAGCCAGCGCATCGTCGACACATGTGGAGATGCAACAACATGAACGGATTTCTGCAGACCAATTATCCTCAAAGCTCTGTACGGAGGTTCAAACTCTACTGAAGACCGCTCTTGCAGTAAACACTACTGCTTTTGAGAGTGAAGAGAACGGCAGGACGGTATTTGTGGGAACTAAAACAGAGACAGCCCTCCTTGATTGGGTTCGTCGATATTTTGGACTTGGTCCAGCCTCTTTGGAACGTGCCAACAGCTCCCTACAGCAGCTGTTCCCATTTAAATCAGAGCACAAATGCATGGGAGCGGTAATCAAGCTGTCTCAATCCGATATTTGCAAAAGTGAAGCAAAGTATCGGTTATTTGTGAAGGGAGCTCCGGAAGTGGTCCTAGCACAATGCAGCACCTCGCTGTTTGAAGTATCGAAATGTATATCACAGGTACCGATATCGGAATACCAGAAAGATACTATCAGACATATCATATATGGCTTTACGACACAATCATTACGAACTTTGGCTCTTTCATATGTCGACTTCCAGGAGTGGCCCCCGCATTGGATCCAAACAGACGACAGCTCAACGGGTTCTAGCGATATTGAGCTTCCCGACCTTCTTCAAGATATGACCTGGATCGGCGTTGTAGGGATTCGAGATCCCGTTAGACAAGAAGTCCCTGCTGCGGTCGAAGCTTGCCGAAGAGCATCAGTGTCAGTCAAGATGGTGACCGGTGACAATATTGAGACAGCAAGAGCAGTCGGGCGAGAATGTGGCATCTTGAAAACTTCATCTGGAGAGGAAGGCTTGGTGATGGAAGGGCAAGACTTTCGCCGACTACCTGATAAAGAAAAAGAAGAGGTTGCCAAAGATATCTGCGTTTTGGCCAGGTCCAGCCCGGAAGATAAACGCATTCTCGTCAAAACTCTACAGAGCCTCGGTGAGATTGTCGCAGTGACAGGGGATGGTACGAATGATGCGCCGGCTCTGAAGGCTGCCGACGTGGGCTTTTCCATGGGCTTATCTGGAACTGAAGTCGCTAAAGAGGCGTCTGATATTATCTTGATGGATGATAACTTCACGTCTATCGTTAAGGCGCTTGGTTGGGGACGGGCCGTGAACGACTCCGTGAAGAAATTTTTACAGTTCCAACTTACTGTCAACATCACAGCAGTCATCATAACATTTGTTACGGCTGTATCCGATAACAACGAAACCGCAGTGCTCAACGCAGTACAACTGCTGTGGGTTAATCTCATTATGGACACGTTTGCGGCGCTTGCGCTTGCGACAGACCCGCCAACAGGAAGCGTACTTCAACGTAAACCAGAGCCGCGGACAGCTTCTCTTATTAGCTTCATCATGTGGAAGATGATCATCGGCCAATCCATCTACCAGTTGATTGTTTGCTTCGTATTATGGTTTGCCGGATCTAACCTCGGTTACCCAGAGTCCCAGTTAAGAACTCTTATTTTCAACGTGTTTGTTTTTATGCAAATCTTCAAGCTCATAAACAGCCGTCGTATTGATAACAAGCTGAACATATTCGAAGGTTTGTACCACAATTGGCTGTTCATGGTGATGATGTCGATTATGGTCGGTGGGCAGTTAATTATTATTTATGTTGGTGGTGAGGCGTTTGTGGTCGTCCGGCTGACTGGTGAGCAATGGGCCATCTCTATTGGCTTAGGTCTTGGCTCAATTCCCATGGGTATTCTCATTCGCTTACTTCCCGATGAAACCTTACGAAAGGTTTGTCATAAGATTATGAAAAGAATTAGGCGCAAGTAGTTATATTCCCTAGTTATCATTTCCACTACTCTATTGGCGTTGGCTCTATTCTCCGGCAAAGCACTGAGAAGGCCGCCGATCACGGTATTGCTTCATTGCTCACATATATAGAGCCTCGGTTGGTCGTCGTATTGAGTTCTGAGATATTTAAGTGTAACTTGGTATGTCTTTCGAGACGGCTGAGCGTGCAAGCTGAATAAATGATTCGACCATTTTCTCCAACTCAGATGTAACAACAGATTGTGTGTGTAGTTTTACTTTCATCGACTGGAAATATGACAGCGTTGTGGTCAACAGATCTAAATCTCCGCTCGTGGTTGGTGCCTCTGGATTGCACGTAATGTGATTGAAGACTACGAAAAATGAGGTAAAAGGATAATAAAGAAGTGTCCTAAGCATACGAAGTCAGTTTACTATTAGCAGCGATGAATCAAGCGTTCTCACCAGAAAATTCCTCTATATACATGGTGTTTACTCGAAAGGTGTGAAAGAAGGGACAGAGCCTCCCGCGAAGACTCAAGTCGGAGAGTAGCGTATTGGACATCTTCTGGTAATGTCAAGACAAGGATGTGTAAATACTTGAACCTCATGAGTCGAATGGCAAGAGACATTCCACGAAGCTGTTCTTCACTCGCATGATCAGCTTCAAGTCCCCGAGCTTCTGATAAGATCTGTAAAACGTAAGCTCGGAATTTGAGAGTTCGATATCAAGCTGAGGCATACCTGTCTTGTTGACACGTCCCAATCATCCAGATACGATATTAAGCCCTCCCGACCACTATGTTGAGAGCCATTAGTCGGGATATCAAGGATTAAGCCAGTTAATCTTGCCAATTTGATGTTTTGAGTCAAAAAGTGGGCGCCAAATGTTGACAAATAAAGCTGCGAGTGAACATTGTTGGATTGCCCATATCGGGGGCGAAATTTTAAGAGGTGCTGGAAATCAGGCAAGGGCACGTTTTCATACAGTTTACTTGATAATAATATTGGGTGACCAAAAACCAAGGCGCATGCTTTATCGACCATGAACACTACCCAAAAGAGAGTCAATCGGCGCTGTTGTTCTGTGGAGTAGTGCTGCTCCGTAAAGTGTAGGCTTAGGGCTTGGGCCTGCCGGCAGGCGTGGCTTGCAAGCATCCATGATAGGCTCGGAGAAGTATAGTCCTCTCCAAGGCAAGAAAGCATGGTCAATGCTTGAACATTCACCTCGTTTGGCTCTAGGAATATTTTGGCATCATCTAAGGCAAGTCGAATGTTATGCCGGAATGATGTGGTGAGGTGGCTAAGTGTCTGGTCCTTGTGGGAGATAATGAGGAATATAAAATTAATGTAAAGTACCCAACTGCGTTGGGTAACTGATGCAGGCTCAAAAATGACTTCCATCAAAATCTGGTCAGAAGGCTTGATAGCGATCAAGTCAGCCAGGTCAGAAATATTCAGAAACCCTTGGGAAAAAACATTATTCAGCGTCTTGACAGCAAAGAGCATACACAATGCAACATACTTACGACCAATAAGCGTATATCCAAGAGCTCTTGATGGAATAAAAAAGCCAGCTACTGCCTCATTTCCCAAAAGAGAAATGCCACAGCTTGCGTCGAGACTAGCTCGTATGAATGGGCTAGGATGACATTGGAGACTTCCGAAACCAGGCTGTTGATAGGATAATAGACTTGCGTTACTATTAAGTGTTTCTGCATCTATGGAGATATTTGCAGGTGGAACAAATAGTTGGTTTTGGTTAGGGGGTGTTTGAGTGTTAGTCTCTTCCTTATCAACTGATTGATATTGGATTGTTTCAAAGCGTGAACTTTTTTCAGATGCGAAAGTGGCATCTACCCTGTTCATATTAGGGTTTAAACTATCCACAGCGCGGGCCAGTTTCTCAAGAGCTGCTTCTATACGACTGAGGCGCTCCTGGAAACTGTCCAAGTCTTTCTTTGTTGGGTATAGGATCCCGGTATTCGCGCTTCCAGATGGATAAGTACAACAAACAGATCCGCGAATCTCCGAGTACCACGTACCTCGAGGCTCCTGTTTGATATCTTGGAGCTGAGACTTCTTTGGAATAGACACACTCGCCAGGCCAAGGGCGGCAAGTGGCACACTTCGGCTGTTCACGAGAGCACCTATCCTAGCTTAGCTGTGGACGGAGAGACTACCAACCTTGCAGATTTATTCACTCCAGCCTCCCTTACCTGATTTTTTTCTCCCTGCAGAAATCACACTACACGATTATTTAGCTACTACTTCTGCATATTGCCCAGCCATCTATTGGATTGATGCGTACAGCAAAGCGTGACAAAGGTACAGACAATGGGTCAGGGGACGAAAACAGAGGCGTCGATGTATTCTCCATACTGCTCAGCGAAGTCGGCTCCTCGGAGTCATAGAAGTGCGTCTGTTAGCGACTGACAAAGTCAAAAACGATTTGTATACGGAAACCCGAGAGAGCTGTCGCTTGAATCATCCGTGCGGAGAGTAAAATTTCGTGAGGTCGATGCAGAATGCCTTTCGAAGATCAAAAAAGGATTGGACGTATCTCGCAACCATTTCGCGAGCACCTGCATACCTACATAGGCATAGTCTCTTGACTTAGACATAGCCACAACGTTGACGGAGCGCGGCAACGCGGGTCCCGGCTGATGTGGAATAGGAATGTCGGCACCCATGATTGCCGACAGTGTGGAGCACTTCTTCCACGCTGACTTTGGGGTTGCTGGATTGGAACTTTTAAAGGAGTCGTATACTTTTCAGAGTTTTCCAGATTGGACACGCCCGGGGACATGTAAATGTAGCACCGGGTATAGCCAATCAATGTTACCCATTGGCATCTTTTGACCTAGCCGAGGTAAATTGCTACCTGCGCCCCGGCACGCTTAAAATTGGCCTTCCGCTGACTGGCATTAAATGACTTGGTTACCACATCATTGCCGTTATAGTTGATGGATACGATTCGGCATTTGTTACTAGCCGCTTGATATCATTGTGCCTTGTCCAAGGTCATGTATGGGGATATTGAAGGTGGCTCAGACAGTAGCTAGTGCAGCGCAGGTATATTTACTGATAGTGCTTAATGTCTGTGTCGATCGTAAGGGATACAATTATCACTTCAACTCACTCTTGTACCTTATAAAATACAATTCATGTTACGTTCTGACTCGAGATTTATTTTTTCTCCCTCTCTTCCACCTTCTTCGATTCGTTACGTCCAGCCCCACTGATATATATATCTACAAACTTCCATTACATTCACTACTCCATAGCCGAAGCAATGAGCCGCCCGTTTGATGCATATGATGGCATTGCCTGCGGCGAAATTGCCATCTACTGCCTGTATCTTGGTGGTGCCATCTTCCTGTGTCGCAAACACGGTTTTGGCAGAAGTGCTGGCTGGCGTTTCCTCATTATGCTGTCTCTTGCTCGCCTCATTGGCGATGCTTTGCGACTGGCAACCATTTCGCTACCAACCAACCAGAGTCTATACATTGGCTGGTTAATCCTTCTTGGTGTTGGCCTCGGTCCTCTGGTTCTTACTTTACATGGACTCCTCGGCCGCCTCATCGACTCTATTGGCAATCAAGGTCCGCTTCTTATCAAATCTACTCACCGCCGTCTTCTTGAGCTTCTTATGCTGGCTGGCATGGTTCTGGTGATCATTGGCGGAACACAGTCGAGTTACACTCTCACCAATGGAAGCCCAGTTACTCATTACGTTACTCTCAGCTATGTCGGAACGGGCATTATAGCTGCCGTCATAGGGCTCTTGATCCTGGAAATCTTACTTGTATACAAGAATCGGGACTATATCATCCAAGGCGAAAGGCGCATTCTCATTGCAATTGTCATATGCATTCCTTTTGTCCTAGTACGCCTTGCTTACTCCTGCAGTCTCGTCTTTGGTGGCGTTCATACCAGTCCCTGGCTCTTACTTGGAATGTCTACGGCAATGGAGGTCACTGTGACGCTTATCTGCGAAATTCTGGGCTTCACCATTCATGCCGGCTTTGTTGAGCAAACAGGCGAGGAGATGCAGCCAATGGCTCGATTTTCAGCGTTAAAATAACAACTGTGTGGGTACTACGAAGAGTACTTCAAGCATTTTCTCTCAAAGACCCTAGGTCTCTCTTTTTAGCATTGTTATATTTTTATCTTGTCTTTAAATCTCAATCGTGTTTCATTTACCCTATAAAGAATAACTGCTGCATTAATCTTTTCCTCAAATAAAAATGTATATTCACTTATTTCTTATATCGCTATAACATATAGATAGACCTTTCATTTTACTTCATTCAAATACCGGGTAGCTGTTGTATTCGGTCTCCAATACTATCGTAATCTTTGTAATAATCTTCCGCTCATTGTTCAACAATCTTCTGAGCAAGCAAACCGATTGACTCAACTTGCATGTTAGCTAGCCGTATATAGTTAGCATCGAAACGGTCCCTCTTGTTATCTGTGATTGGATGTGCCCGGAAGGAAATAAGCAGGTCGTTCCGGTAGCATCCAATCGTATGTCAGAGTCATAGCTGATACGGGTTGCATGGCTCCATAAGCGGATAATACGTGTCTCGCCTATGGGACCCCGTTTTTCTCCCGATATGGAAACTCATGCGAGACAGCGACTAATACCGATTCCTTTGCATCAGCCCGCAGGAGAAGTTGGCATGACTATTATAGCCCTGATCTCACTTTGGAAACCTTGGTATCTCGGTTCTTAACTACTCTGTATCAACGTTCACCTCATTTCCCCAAATGTAACTTGCTCCAACCGTTTACTGCATAGTGTGACCGACAAAGTAAATTTAATTATTATTTTCGCTGCAATTGTTACCCTCGCTTCATCTCACTAACCTTTATCCCCCTATCACGCTCTCTTGTCCGCTGCCTTCTCTTCTAATGTATCCATCTTTACCTACAATCCTCAATCATATCACCGAAGCGCAAAGACGCTGCTTTCTTCATCCAGACAGTGCTCTTCAACGCTGACGTGGCTGTTGATCTTGCTATTGTTGCTATTTATCAGCCCTCAAAAGTCTTGATGATTCCACTTGGGAGGATTGAATAGGATTTTAACTAACCTGATTGGCAGCTTGAGTCATCCTAACATTGTGACTGGGCCGGCTGCTGGTGTTGAAGGCAGTTTGTCCCGATTGTTGGGCTCTCTCACGTTGCTCTCTTTCCTTTTGAGCTATACTATTCCTGTATTTCTTGACGGCGGAGTAAATAAGCATCTTGAAATCTGTTTTTCTTTCGTAACGAGAAGTCAATGTGATTGTGAAAGCAGAAATTAATCTTCCAGGGTAATATATTTATTACAAATGCGAAGTTTGAGGAACTGGTAAGTTTTAAGAAGCGATGAAGGAGAAGGCAGGCAGTGAATTTATAGTTCATGTCTAAGGAGGGTTACCGGCCTCGTAGTTGCTGTAGGGGTATTTGTCGTCACCGCTCACCTAGCTATCAAAAGTGATTACACGTGATGGAGATTCCTTCCCTACGGACACCCTCAGCACAGCCTTAACAGTCCCTACTTCTCCACTATGCGCGTGGTCACTCGAGAATCGGCATCATTGATAAAGGAGTCAGGCCGTAATCTTAATAACTACACTAAGCACTAAAACCCCTAAAGGTGGTACCGGACATAAGAGGTACTATCGGAAAATCGGCTTGTTGTAGATACATAAAGCGTGATTACCAACTCTTGGTTCCCTCCCTCTATGGTACCTTGGCTAAATCTTTCTGCCATATCATTAAGATTGCGCCATTGCTATGGAGTAAATATGATACAATACGAACTAGATCAGCGGGCAACATTTTAGGACAACGAAAGATGGTGTATATGTGCCTTGCCACCATGATGGCCAATTAGAAATTAAGTGTAAAGCATCGTATTAGGCATATATGCCTGAGTCACTAAGCACGACAAAGAGCAAATAGGGCTAGCCCATTGTCATCTGCAGTAGACGCATTTTATATTAAGGTAAATAGAGACATAATGGTATTAATGCCCGATTCTGTAAATCGCATTAAATAGGTGCCAAAATTATCTCTCAGGCTTCATTCTTTCGCTGGTACTCGGCGGGTTGACTATTAAGCAAGGCCTAATGGTCCGGCCACTTAGTCAACCTGACGGGTAATGATCAACTGACCCAATTCATAATTGATGGTTTTAAGGATGGTTGGAAGTAATCTCGACTGTGAACTGGCTAAAGAAGGGGTACACGATATGCACATTCTGGAATGGTTCATATAATTACTCCAGTTTGCAATCCATGCATTAGACAACATTGTACGTAAATATATGTGGCGCAGAGGGGGATGGGAGGCTTGACATGGGAGCCTAAAATTGAGGCAGGTACTGCTTTTGATACCTTTGCTGGGGCATTTCTTGGATCAGCCTTTCCGAAGAACCATCTTGACGCACACGAGGCCTTTCACAAAATAGTTGAGTCTATCCATCAAGAGACTTAACTTTATTAGAGCTACGATATAATAGTGGCTAAGCAACGACCTGATAATTCGTGTACTTTTTGCGTTCATAAATTGCGAGACATTTCCATCAGATTGTGTAAATATTACTATCTTCTAGTCGTCCTAGCGCTGCATTACTTTGGTCTAAGCATGCCCCGAGAATCATCAAACTACTCGCATCCTTATAAACGGCTACGGTGTATTAACAGTCGCAAAATAATTTTATAGACCTCTATGGCTGCTGAGAAAAGAACGAAAAAAAAAAAGGCCGAGATATTTGAGAAAACACGTGTTCTTGGATTATTGCTGAAGCATTGAAGAGAAGCAAGGATGACTAACGGGTGACTTGATTAGCCAGCTATGGCCTTCAACATGGCTGATGCATTTGCGTTATACGAGACAGAGGCAGTCTAGCACATTGAAAAGTGATTGTGAGAGTGACTGAGTGCGAAGAGTTTAAACAGAATGTCTCAAATACTTCTTGAGATTTTAGTTATAATTTGATCTTGTGGATATATGGACGTTATATGTATATTAAAGAGGGTCAGAAAAGCTGTAATAGCTGATTCAGAGGAAGGTTATGCTGCAGCCTGTGTATCATTTAATATTATAATTACAAAGAACAATAGTCATTTATGCCCAAGAGAAATGCTCTGAATGCAAATATACTCCTCCAGACCTAGAGCCTTTGAGGATATTTAGATTTGCTTCCGCGACGGCATTTCGAACATCATCTTGCATAGTATCTGGCCCACAAACAAAGACAGCAAGTGATTCCCCTCCGTTTGCTGTTCTTACTGCCTCTTCTTGGATTATCAGCGGTAGCTGAGGCCGTCCATCGAGATGTTCGTCAAATAGGCTCGATGCCGTAGTCTCTGTTTTGCCCTGTTGGGTGACGGTGTTCTCTGGCAAGGAGGCTTGCTTGCTTAGATCTGCTGGAAGGTCAAAATCTTTATCAGCCGGATCTACCTCTCGCGCAGCCTCCCCTGTCAGGTGTAATTGAATACGAATACTGGAAATCGACTCCAATGTCTCATATCGGGATAGCAGCTTCTTGACAGTTTCGATGTACCACAAACGAGTGCTGAAATCTCGGATTGCCACAATGACGCGGAGAGTAAAAGGCCCGGGAATGCTGCGCTCATTGCTTTTCGTTTTCCTGGTTATGCTGTCAACGTCGGCTGCTTGGCCACGCTCTTCATCAACAGTCTTCGGTTGGCACATGATGAATTGCTCGATAAAGGGTAAGGTCCATCCTGCACCTGATCCTCCTGCAATGACAAGAAGATGGTCGCTGTGAGCATACGACTGAAGGTTGATTCCTCCGTAAGGACCATCGACGAGTACAGGGATGGAGGCAGCCGGACTTTTCAGAGCAAACTCGTACAGACGTGCCGTCAAGCCCCGCTGATGGCGAATATAGAAGACAAGCTCCGACTTTTCTTCGGTTCCATTGGCTGGCATCGAGCAAATTGTGAACGGATGAGCGGATAGGGATTGGAAGAATCCAAAGCCGGTGAACCGGAGGAAACAGTGCTGTCCGGGGATCCATGTAAAGTTCGCCGGGATTGAAATGCGTGTAAAACCACCATCCTCAACGGTGACCTGAGCTTTTGCTCGCGTGCCGTACTCGAAGCAAGTCCTCAGCCATGGGTAAACGTAGCAAGGGACGTACACAGCCGCTGTCGCAATGAAGTAGTGCCTGTGGAATTATCAGCGTCTGCGTTGGAGGGATTCTGATAGATGTAGTTTTGTTCTTACCAAGAAGTCAGGGTGTAGTCGCAATGCCAGAAGAATATCAAGACAAATACCGCGGCGGCGAGTAGATGGGTTGCTTTGAAGAATTCATAGCCCAAGTTTCTGCGTAAGGTGTCAGATGTGCAGTCTTGGTGGAATTGCAGTATGTGCCATCACCTACCGAATCACACTGTGGGACGCAAAAGTAAGCCAAGCCTGCAAGATGATGGCTACGATGCCTGTCCAGTAGAATATCAGGCCCATTTCGAACTGCATGACCATATCGTGAAACCGGATGTGAAAGACGATAAAGGGAAACGTATGCATAAGCGCGAGGAGGAAAAAGGCGTAGGATATCCATCGGTGGAACACCTGGAGCTTCTCGTGCGAGACACCCGTGAGAAGTGTGATCCAATTCGTCTTAGTCGCAGTCGCACTGCAAAAGAAAAACAGGAAAAAATCAGTATCTTGAGGAATTCTTGCTGGGTCGGGTTATCAGAGAGGCTTACAAGACAAAAGGCATGCATGCCAGAGCCATCCATCCTGATCTTGTCCCCAATGGTGGAGAGCCGCCAAAATCCAAACTTGACCAGTAATACGGTTGGGGAATCAAATCCATGCCTGAGAAGACAGTCTGTTAATCCCGATGTCTGTCTCATCCAACCAAGCTCGCAGTTAACTTACAGAAGAAAAAGACAGTCCCTGCAGCCCCAAGAAGCAGAAGCCCCAAGGGGGCCGAGTTCCATCGCAGTGCCTTGACATGAAAGCCGCGGTAAGATAAGTATCGTGTTACTGCAATTACTTTCTGCCACGGGGAAGAGCCACGCCATGTTCGATGCCCCAGCAGCTGCGAGACAACGTTGCCAATGACGAAGATGCCGAGGACGCTCATTAGGAAGGCGATTGTCGACAGCGCATAGACATGGTCGGCAATGAACCTTGCGAAATATCTCTTTAGTAAAGCCGCCGAGGCTCTGTATCGTAGCTGCTGTTAGAGTTGGTTTTACTCACCAGAAATGCCAACGCTGCTGGTAGTAATCACACTGCTCCTGTGTGAAGCCAAAGCTGTCGCAGGTAAACTCGCGACTCCCCGTCAGTGTGACGGGCGGCGTAAGCCAGGCGGCGGACATGGTAAATGCGTTTCAAAGGCGAATCAATAACTCTTTTGGTTCTATTTCACGCCAGAGGCAACATAGGACTCATTTGCGTTCGATGCTCGAGCCAGGAGAGGATGAGTGCAATGGGGCGGCGCTGCTCGGGCACTCTGCTGGATATCACTGTGCAGCTCCAGAACCTTGTACAAAGGCAGTACGATACGAGTTTGCGCCTGCTCATAATAAACAAGCTACATTATGTATACTTTCATTGGTCGATGGGCTTGGCTGATGGCCTGGTGAAGCACACTCTGTGCTCCGTACAGTCCACAGGCATCTACAGTGTTAGTTTGGTACTTTCTCGACACGTATGGTAAATCGATAATGATCAGTACCGATCTAACGATTTAGATGCCTGGACGACGTACGTGTGTAAATGTGTACTCTTCTGTCTTGTCACACAAAGGGTTGTGGCGCCCGCGCCGGTGCCACAAATGGCGATTCATGCATGTCTCGATCCCAAATATGGGGAATCAACAACCCAATAGCTGGCCTGGATAGGGGCAAGCTCGCAGCCCATTCGCTCAGAATGATGCAGAACCACATGGCATGGATTCCGCACGTCCTCCCGCTGAGGCCCGGGCCACACCACACCTGCAGTAGCGCGGCAACTGGGCTCTGTTTGAGCAAGTTTGCGCACTTATTTTCGACCGGTTACCTTGTCTCGGTGGTCATGATTGTGAGCTTCCCTGCCAATGTCGTCCAGGGAGTGTTGCTGCCTTGAAAGAATGTCCGAGCATGGGCTCTCTCTCTCTCCAACTCCTTCACATCCTACGTACAACAAGGATACGCGACTCATGACCAATCTCAAAGAGCCAATGCAGCCTACCGTAGCGTTCGAATAGTCTGAACGGTCCATAAACAACGATACCTATTGGTTTGGTTCTTCTTCCGCGAAGTTGGTGTGTTATTGTCCTCGTTTTATCATGTGACGCGTATCCTAGCGGCCTAGCCCGGGGGCGTGCTCATGTTCCCATACCCAGCCCAACGGTCCGCTGTAAGACAGACAAAATTATTCTCATTTTTGTTCGTACATACTCGTAGTGAGCTGCTCAAATCGCCTCTGCCCCTGGGGTTTTCGTTATTCCACCAATTTGTGCTCGCCCTCGTCGTAACGTGGAACTCGGCGCAAATACACAACAATCACCACCATGGACTCAGCATCACCGTCAATGGACATGTCGATGGACGCTACCTCGGCCATGGCCATGCCTTCTTCGACAGGCGACCCAATGTCCATGCCATCATCCAACATGACGATGAGCATGGAGTCCATGATCATGGTGTTCTTCACCTCCACAAACACACCCCTTTGGTCATCGGCTTTCACGCCCAACACGGCCGGGCAGTACGCAGGAGCATGCATTTTTCTTATTGCTTTCGCAGTCGTGTTTCGTATGTTGCTGGCATTGCGATTCAACTTGTTCAAGGTGGTGGCCGTCGTCAAGAAGAGGCGTAGTGGTGGTCTACTCCAGCCAGACATCACCGAGATCAAGGCGACGCCTCGACCTTGGAGAGCTAGCGAGGCTATCTTATCAGGAGCACTTGATACAGTGATTGCAGGAGTGAGCTATCTGCTGTCAGTCTGAAATATCTCCGTGAGGTGACCCTTGAACCTGGCTGCTGACCTTGTCCTAGTATGGTGGCGGTTATGACGATGAATGTTGGCTATTTTTTGTCGGTACTCGGTGGTGTTTTCTTGGGCAGTGTGCTCTGCAACCATTTGACAGGCAGTCCCGGGGGCCATTAAACCGTTGTTTTAATTACTGCCAAGAGGAGGCGAATGTATAATGAATGATACCCTCTTGTCGGACAACCGATCTCATAGACCCGCGGTGGAGTACATCCACGGCCTGAGACATACAAAAATATTCCTTTCTACAGGAGGAAATAAAATCATCGCACAGCGGCGTGTAAATATCAGGCTGCGAATGTATCGACTTGGACTATTAAACGCATAAACATGACTGTAGATATGGCAAGCCATTATCGACTTTGATCTATTGGAGTATCATAATAGTTTTTGAGCTTCATCAGTTACTTATTTTAAATACATATACATATATATATATATATATACTCCAGCACCATAATCAATGGGATATCATGGGATATATGCCGCTGTTCTTTGACCTTCACCTTCTTTGCTACTTGATTTATCCGTCGTGCCTTGCGTACGTCATAAACTCCTTGTCCGCCTTCAGCCTTTTCATGTTCTCTTCTTCAAGGCACACTGCTACCGCAATCTCACCGTCAGCCTTTCGAGGCATGAGATAGACAAAACTCTGCAGTGGCGTAAACCATGGCCGGCGAACAGCCTCTGGCTTGCCTAGTCCCAAATTGAAATCCAAGTCGTAGCTATTCGTTTTTGCCCACGAACTTACTATCACGTCAACTGAAAAGTCCAATGACGAGGCAGGGGAGACATGCGACTTATCAGCCTGGCTGTGCAAGTAGGTGGCCAAGGCACGTGTGTGGAAAGGGAGGATCGTGGTATTGGGTTCCAAAGCAGCTCTCAGCGTGGAGGCTATTTCACCCAGCGGGAGTACGACGAGTTCTTGTATCGTATACGTCGCGTACGTCATGTTCTGCACGATACCCGTGTACGTCGCCGGCACGTCGACAAACGAGCGGACGTCAATGGCTCGCGCAAAGGTCGTTTCTCTGTTGGGTGGCAACCGATCGGCGCGCGCGCGCATGATGCTCTGCCAGATAAATGCGCTCAGCGCGTCATCAGTAGATACGTAGCTGGAACCACTTGGGAGAGTTTTGACAGCAGTGGCCTTTAAGGCTGCCAACGATGTGGGATGAAAGGTAAAACTTGCCCACATAATCTGAGTTGGCTTTGTTTCATGCTTGTCGAGACCATTGCGAGTTGGACCGGTTGCAGTGGCAGCCAGATGACGAGCAAGCTCGGGGCCACGTTCGTAATTATCAAGAACAGGAATGAGGTTTTGACGTTGGAGGTTACCGGATGACAGCTCGTTCTCTGTGAAAGATTCACCATGGCAGGCCTTCGAGAGGAGATGCATAATCTGTCCTTGCCCCACGATATCCATGGTCTGATGCTGGCCCAGGAATGTGAGTACCAAGCCGCCAACGATGAAGTTTGCCTGTACAAGGAACACAGGCGAACCGTATTC
Organism: Trichoderma harzianum CBS 226.95; assembly: GCF_003025095.1. NCBI lineage: Eukaryota > Fungi > Ascomycota > Sordariomycetes > Hypocreales > Hypocreaceae > Trichoderma > Trichoderma harzianum. The sequence goes on from NW_020209271.1 coordinate 278,181, forward strand.
GCGTACGCTGACGGCATTGGCTGCGGGAAATGTGTTGCGAGGCGCAATAACAGATTCGTTCAACATTCTCATTGGGAAATTGGTTTCTCTCAGCCTCATCATGGTTGGAGCTGAGGTGTCTGTTCTGAGGTCCTTCACTGCAAAATAGGGGATTTCTTGCAGCTCCTTGATCTTGAAAACTCCAGAGTTCCCTGCGCCTTCACCTTCAACGACCACCTGGCCCGCTACCCATGGAAAGCCGGCCGTTAGCTGGCGAAGGCCAGATTCCAGTCTACTCACGATGGTGGACTGCGCAACACCATCGGGCATCGCAAAGCAGAGACATATTTGCGTATGGATGTTGAGTCTTGGCTGCTGGCCAAAAATGTCCAGGCAAAAATCCATATCTCTGGATGAGGAAATTTAATTTGGTAATTGATGATAGCGGCTCTGGAGAAGCAAGACTGCGATTGCGCAAGGGCCGCTAATCATTTTCCGCATGAAATCAGCTGGCCCCCTGACTGTGCTGATGAAGGGACAATATTACTGCTGTAACACCAGTTAGTTATTCGGATGTGTACCTCCGACTTCGACACCTTGTAAGAACGCATGAACTAGATTCGGTGGAATATACGGAGTAATTAATTCAGACACTATGTCAACGGATCTGCAGGAGTTGCACGCGCCAAGTGGAGGAGCGTGTACAAAAGCGTGAAAGCCTGGGGGCGGCGAAATTACTAAGAAGACAGAAGACAACATATTACAAAAGACTTGTTGATTGATCCTCGACGACGAGAGCGACTATCCCAAGGACAACCTCAAACAAGGGGCGTGTTGTAGGCGAAGATCCAAACCTACACCCAGCAAGTGACTATTATTAGTTGGCTAGATGCTACATGCATATGTGGATAGGGCCACAGATGTGTGACAGACACTTGCATAGTAAGGAGCGCATACCAGGAAAGAGACTGCAGTCGCGACCTTTTATATGCGCGCAAACTTGCTCAGCCCATTCCTGTTGCTCCGCTCCTGGTGCAACCTTCGCCAATGGTGTTAGGAGGAGTGAGTTGACTGCCGCCTATGGAGTGGAAATGGTCTAGAATTACGGAGTGAATATACACCATGAATCGTGGAATCTTGCGCACCTTCTCATGACAGATCTGAATCGCGAATTCCAGCAACCAGGGGGTATCGGAAAACCTGCGCAGCTGAGTGGCCGTGAATGCCCAAGCACCCATGTCGGCTGTTTCTGCAGCAAAAGCAGTGCGCGATCATGGATGATATTCAAATTGTATCAGCTTATAGATGTAATCTCGTTCTCAGTACTGTTTTGCTTCCCTTCAAGGCGCCCTTCTAAAGAAATCATATTGCATCTGACCTATCTGACTCACCTTGGATCAACAACTGGCTCAGACACACCTAATCACTCACAATCTTAGATCCGGATACGACACTGCTGCAATGCAACGAAAAGTGTCCATCATCGGCGCTGGTCCATCTGGCTTCGCCCTTGTGGCTGACCTCCAAAACCGCGGGATGGACGTGTTGGTCTATTCACACCCAGAGCACCTCCGATATGCCAACGAGGTCATGGACAAGGGCCTATTGACCGTACGGGGAAAGATTGAGGGCTCTATGCCCGTATGTATCACCACGGATATGAGTGAGATTATTGAGTTCTCCACGATTATCATCATTACGGTTCCATCGACTGGGCACGAGACAGTTTTGCAGGAACTGAGAACATTTCCTCTGCAACATCACACCATCATCTGCATACCGGGCAACTTATTCTCTCTCATTGCTGATATCGAGATCGGATGCGTCCTGGAGACCAACCTATCTCCATATTCCTGCCGGATGGAAAAGGATGTGGTGGTGATTCTGGGCAAAAAGAGTCTCATCTTTATCGCAGCACTTCAAAGTCCTCCAAGTCAGGCAGTATACGACGCGGTACAAGAAATCATGCCAGTGGATCTTTGCTGGTGCAGCAGTGTCCTCGAAGTTTGCCTGTTAAACGTAAACGGCGTGTTTCATCCATTGATGATGCTGATGAACGCTGCTCGCATCGAAGACACTGGTGGTGACTTTTTCTTATATCGAGATGGCCTGACGAGCTCCGTTGCCAAGGCCATGATCGTGGTCGATCAAGTGCGGATGCAAATAGGCAAGGCATTTGGGCACAGCATGAAAAGTGCGTTGAAAGTATCCAACGAATGCTACGGCCACGACTTTTTGGACCTAGTAGATTTGGCAAGGAATTCAGGTCCCCACAAGGGACTCAAGGCTCCGTCTGATCTTCAAAACCGAAATATCTCAGAGGACGTTCCTGATCTGCTTGTTTGCTGGCATAACCTTGCTGAGAAGCTTGGCATAGATGCGTCACCCATCAAGGCCATTATTGTCCTTGCCCAAATGATTACTGGTGTCGATTATTTTGAATCTGGGAGAAGCCTCCGGAAGCTTCATCTGGAAGACGTCTCCCGCAGTGAGCTGATTGCAAGGTTCACAGCTCAACCGGACAACATGATTGTCAGTAGATTGTAACTAGCGAATCCATAGAATACTATAGTTCGGATTGGATGATAGCGCAACACGTTGATAGCCACTTGGGAATGGATTAGATCGCTAACCAAATATATAAGCAACCTGTGTTGCTACGGACGGAGTGGTCGAGCTGTTTATTTTGACAGATAGATGACGCATTACCCTATATGTCTTATATCTTAGAGTAAATTTACTACATCTTTTTCTTCTCTATTATCAAATGGACCAAATGGCCTCCATTTGCAAGGCATCAGAGCCTTGATTTGAACAGCTGTGTTCTCCGAATCTTCTCACCATACACAGCCAAGATCCAGAGAAATGGTGCAAAAGCAAGTGCGATGAAGGCTAGCAGGGAGTTTCCCCATCCCCATCCCAATGTCTTGTACAGGTCCAGGCCGCCAAGAGGGATTAGTGCCCCGGCAAGACCTCTGAGTGCCGCATTAGCGCCGTTGACACTGGCAGAGTGATCCTCGAAGGCGTCGATGAGATAGGTTTGGACGGCTGTAAATATTAGAATGTAACCGAACCCTGCCATGGCCGTTCCAACCTGGGGAACGATCCAATGAACATGTTTTTCCACTCCCCACCCATACACAAATATCCCAAGTGAAAAGCTCAAGACTCCAGGTACTGTGACTAGGAAGGGTAGCCTGTCCTCCGGCGTAATCAGCCTTTCGGCCCGTACCCGTTTCTCTAAAGTCTTGTCGCTGAAATACCCCAGATAAGCAAGTCCTGACAATGTCCCAATGCCACAGGCAATAAACACTAGCCCGGAATCAAAGGTAGAAAAGTCATAGACCTCTTTAAATATGATTGAGAATGTCGAGAAGAATATGTAGATGATGCTGTACAGCACACAGATGTAGACGCAGCTGGTCGTGACAATTGGACAAAGGATTAGCATCTTGGAGGGTCGCATGATGCTTCGTATGACAAGCTCTCGAAGGCCTAAGTCGGAAGCGAGCCTAGACCGATAGTTGGGATTTCCAGTTTCTTTCCTGCGTCGGCTTGCTTTCCTTTCCAGGAGCACTGGAGGGTATGTCTCCCTTGAAATGGTTAGAGCGACGACCGTGACAAGGCCGGCCTAATAAAATCCATGGTTAACGTGATGAGCTTTTTTTGTCCGAGGCAGCGGCTTAGCGGTGGCTTACTATGATTGAGATAATCCAGAAGATCAATCTCCAACCGAGAACTTCTGTCACATAACCACCAATGATGGGGCCTACCATTGGGCCAATCACGGTGCCTACAGCCCAGAGTGACACGGCCTTTCCTCTTTTCTCCCGGGGCATGATGTCTGCAATACTGGCCGGGCCTATCGATATTGTGGCCACACCTGCGAACCCAGATAGAAACCGAAAGCCAAGGAGCATCGCTTCATTGTATGAGAGGCCAAACAAGATGGTGAACACGACGAAGAGCACATTCGTGACATTGTAGACAATGACACGACCATACAGCTCACTTAGTGGAGGGAGAAGCAGTGGTCCGACAGCGAAGCCCAGCACAAATACTGACAGTACAAAGGTCGGAAATGTTGTCGAGCTAGAATGGAAGTCTGCCAATATAAGCTCTACCGCTGGCGCGACCACCGATGATACGAGTGGCCTGCTGAGTATTAGCAGATGATTCAAGCCGTGCCTTGGATGGTCTGGCCATTGGAGGCTCTCACGCTTACACCAGAAAGCTCATGACGGAAATCGTCAGAATGTTGGCCCATTTTTTTTGTCGCAGGTCAGTTCATGGGATTTTCGGGATCTTGGTCCTCTGGCTCGTCCCACCAAACTGAGAGCGAGGTGCATGATCCATCCCGCTGGTTGACATTCTTCGAACTCGAACTTGCTGAAGGATTGGCAGGGTATGTAGCTCCCATTGATTCCGAATTGGTTGTGGTTTCCTTGCTCGTCTGCTCTATGTCTTGCGAAGGCCATGTTGGAGTGCGTGAAGATGACATTTTACCCTCCACTTTAACACGGTCTCAAAAGACAATAGATAACTTGGCTCCAGAGTGAATGGGTCTCACTTATAACACCCTGTGTAGCATTCCTTCTTGAGTAACAAGAATATCACTCACCAGGGGCCAGGCTGGTAAAGGTTACACCTCTGGCGGTCAATAAGATCCGCCCATGTCATGTCACGAATAGTGTACGTGTACTGGATGCCCACCCCCAGCCACGGCCGCAGTGGCATCGCTTATTCGTTCGCAGCACAAGGCAGCCCAGCATGGCTAACACCTACATGGCCCGACATAAATTAAGAGACGTGACAAGCAGTGCCAGAATATTGTACAGACGAAAAGAGCTCAATTCTATTCGCCAAAATCTAGGGCAGTAGTGTCCAGTGTAGCATTACCATAAAGCTTAGGTTTTAACCGCCACAGTCACCAAGAGATCGATATCCATGTGAATTCCATCTTCCACAAGAAGCTTGTTCCATTCCGTCTTCATTTCCTCCCTTGCACTTGGCCGTAGATCCAGAGGAATGCTGCCATATGTCTTTCCAGTTGAGCTTGCATCCAACCAGTCAATCATTTCATCGGCATCCTTGGTCGACTTTGTGATCTTGTTGACGACGATGCTTCTCTCTGGGAACCCAGCATCGTCCAAAAGAGATTCGAGCTCTCGCCGCTTGAGAAACTTGGGTGGGCTCTCTTCCGGATATTTTCGATATGGCTCCCTAGATAGCACATCGGCTTTGATCCTCTCCTGTGCGCTGAGCGTATCGCCTGATCCGCCTGAAATGCCAAGTAGCCCTCCTGGTTTGAGCAGGCGACCAAACTCCTTCACTGCTGCAGGTTGATCCTGCACCCAATGCAGAGTAGAGTTCACGTAAACCGCATCAAAGCTCTCTGTAGGAAACTGCGATAGGTCTTCGGCATGGCCTACATAGAATGACAGGTTTGGCTTCTGAATCTTCTGTGCGAGCAAAATGCGTTCCGTGCTGGGATCAATGCCCACAACGCTACCGTTCTCCCCGACAATCTGCGCTATGTGAGCTGTGAGATTTCCAGGTCCGCACCCGACGTCGAGAACTTTCATGCCCGGGACAATATTGAGTCTATCGAGGAGAAACAACCCGGCGCCGTACTGGGTGTTGTTAACCCGGGTGTATTCCGTCGCCAGCTCCTCCGTGTCCCCCATTTTCAGTATTGATCCCAGTGTAAATCTTAGGGCTAAGCTGCCGGAAACAGTGAGATGATTTGGGACAGTCTCTGCGGTATAACAAGAGTGAGTATCTGCGCCATATTATAAAGACCATAGGGGCGACAAACAGAACTATGACAAGATCCACGCTGAACCGCATCATTCATTCAACATGCCCACACCAGCAAAACCACGCAACTCGCCACTGTTTTGAATCCTGCAAGGGTGCGAGAGTGTACTCCATATGGTGCAGAAATAGCGTTCATCTGCGGGGTGTGGTTGTATCCGCATCGGAAGTAAACCAGCATCCACAAAGAGTTATTTTGAGCTCTTTTCTTTTCTGTTATTTTTTCCCTTTTCTTTTTTGCTTCATGCAATGCGACTGCACCATGCGCTTCTAGCGCCATAGGACAACGGACAACCCATTCAAAACTTCCAGGGTTGGCACGCTCCCCACCACTGCGGGAACTGCTGTACGCGCGTAGAAATGAGGGAGTAAACAATCTCCATACGGGGACAATTTATACTCTCCTACCCTGCTTGCTCCAGAAACTTCCTTGGTTGATTGAGCGAGGGCTTATTAGTCGCACGTATGAATCAAGCAGCAACTGTGTGTGCGTATGGATTTGACCACGCGATGGCACTAATTTCTACGCCTTAAAAATCACACTATTTAAATCGTGTTCACAGGCCAAGATCAGTAATAAATTGAGAACAGCCTTGAGGGGAAAAGGCTGAGGCCAACATCACTTCCATCATGCTAGCCCAAATGCTCTCTGTAACCTCGGTTGCCTCGACATTTTCTGTCCTAGTGAGTACATGCAACTTTGACCAACCCCGCAGCCTTTGCTTATTCTCTGCAGTTCCTCATTGGCTTTGTTGTTCGTATTCTACAATATCGAGTCTTTCACCCGCTACGTTCAGTACCTGGTCCTTGGCTCAACAGCCTGTCAGAACTGCCTGCTGCAATAGCTCTGGTAAGGGGAGATCAGCACCTTTACTACAGGTCTCTGCATGAAAAGTATGGCTTGGTCGTGCGAGTTTCTCCCAACGAGCTGAGTTTCATTACCACGGAGGCTCGGGAAGAGATCTATGGGTTTCGCGTAAGCGCTTCAAACTCGACATAAGAATTCCTAACTAACTCAAGACCGTGAAGAAAGGCGGCCTTCTCATGGAGAAGAGCCCTATATTTCTCGGGGCAGTAGGAAACGTCAATGGGGAGACTGGCGTGAGCCTAGCACTGAATAAAGAACATACCCGGCAGCGCAAGGCTTTGGGATATCTGTTCTCTAACAGCGCACTGGCCAAACTCGAAGACATTCTTAAAATCCATGTTCAGAAACTTGTATCTGTGCTCGAGAAGGCGGCATCTGAGAAGCAGGCAGTGAATGTCTCCGACTGGTGTATGAATCCGCATGTGATAATATTCTCCGTTCGCCCTATCCGCTGACAACGGCCACAGATACATACCTGGCATTTGACATGATGGGTGACCTTTGCTTTGCAGAGCCTTTTGGATGCTTGGATCAGGCTTCAGCTACCGAGTGGTCAACCTCTGTCATCAACGTTTTCGTAGCGGCTACGTGGACGCAGGGCATCCGCCGAATATCTGGGGTTGGCACGTGGCTTGAGCGTCTCATGACATGGCTTCTGGTCCCTGCGAAGGCTGCTTCATGGCGATCGATCCATTTGAACAATTCCTGCGAGAAAACAGCTAGTCGCCTGCAAGACACTAACAGAGAACATACAGATTTCATGTACCACATTCTGAACAACGAGTCCAAAAGCCTATTATCCAGAACTGAAATTCAGCTGAACATGGCCTTATTTATTAGTGCTGGAACTGACACAACTGCTACGGCTTTAGTCGGGTGGACATACTACATTTGCACTCACCCCGATGTATACAAGCGACTTACAGCGGAAATCAGAAACGCTTTTACGGCCAACGATGAGATCAAATGGGACAATGTTAGAAAATTGACGTACCTCGAGGCTACGTTAAACGAGGCTCTGCGTCTTTTCCCACCATCACCTGCAAGTCAGCAGCGTGTAGTCCCTTCAGGTGGCGCTACCATTGCTGGATATTATGTTCCTGCAGGAACCACAGTGGCCGTACCTCCATGGGTATCAACACACTCTCCTGTTAACTTCCGTGATCCTGATACCTTCAAACCAGAGAGGTGGCCAGGGGAGGACGCGGAGTTCCTAGATGACCACCTGAATGCATCGCTACCATTCGGAACAGGACCTAGGGTATGCATTGGGAAGAACCTAGCGTATCTTGAGATGAGACTCATTGCAGCCACAATATTGTGGAACTTTGATATTGAGCTTGACAGAAACGACCATGAAGCGGTGAATCGGCAATGGGGTTTAGATGGTCAAATGAGGCCTATGAAGGTATATCATTCGATGACAAAGCTACCACTTTGGATCAGATTGAAGGGAGTGAATCCGTAAGCCTTCCTTTGTGAGAAAAGGAGAAACAACGTATAATCAGCCTACTGAGTTACGTGTCGGCTGAAATCTGGAGATCATCGGACAAGGAAGGCCGGTAATGTGAGTGTTACAAGTACTGTCAGCCATGAGTACTTGCAACACATTTGGCAAACACGATGGATCTCATCAGGATACTTCTTCATGAATGGCAGCATCAACTCAGGTCGAATTAGTTAGCGAGCTAACTTTAGCCGGCAATGTATTTTTGCAAAAGGAAGCTGATAAGTCTGCAAAACAATAGCTAAACATATTTCTTCACTTAGCGAGGAATTATCTCCTTATCTAGCTTCAAAAAGGACCAATTTCACTGTCAATTACGTCTGCAGCGTGCACATCGTGACAGACACCTTGAGTAATTTGGTTCTTCTAGTTGTTGCCAAAAGAGACGCGTTAATCGAGGAAGCACTGCGACTTTGATAGCAAACTAATTGCTCCTCTTCTTCTTCTTGTCATTCTAACTTGTTTCATTACGTTCATATTGTACCAGCCGATTTATGTACCAATTGTCATTACAACTTCCACATTCTGAATAGCTTACGTTTCATACTGTAAAGAGCTTATCGGTTTAACTAGGATATGAGTAAACTCAAGGGCTACGGTGAAGATATTGAAGAACCAGTCTAGCGCTATGAAAAGGAGCATCAAAAACGTGTGCCAGTGTAACGCTAGGGTTGGAGAGGGAACTCTATCGGTCTAGTTTTCCTATATAAAGCCAGAGTAGAGTTTTAAAAGATATTATATATCTTGAACCACTGGTGTCAAAAGCCCAGTTCTAATGTCAAAAATAAACCCTCTGGCTGATTCTTTCAATTCTTTGCGAATATAAGGTGATTTCCGCACAACTTCCAAGTCATGTCTTATTCCCTCTTCCATACTGTGATACACCACAGTCAGCTTTGATGTTATCACGACAGACATTGATAAACAGAAGGGGTCGGTAACGAAGACGGAAGATTAGGGAACATACTCTGAGAAAAGAGTGATCGGAAATGCTGCCAGCTCTTCTTTAGTGGCACTGGGAAGATTCTCCTTCAAGTACTCAGAGACTCCATCTGCCGTCAAACTTTGGACGCCACAATTAGTGTGGTGAACGATCACGAGCTCCTTGAACTGGAACTCGCTGTCTAGAGTAGCGATATCCACGATACTGATCTCGACCTGACCACCTAGATTTCTAATTGCAGCAATTTCTGTAAATATGCAGCTCAGCATCATGTATCGAGGAGGCATGGCGAGGACTAAGAACAATCGTGAGACTTACCACCCCTTCTCCCCTGCATAAATTGCTGAGGATCGCATCGCGGATCAGAACAGGCAACTGCAGAGAATTAGTTTAAGTGTAACGTCTGGATTTCAATGTGAAAATTGTACGTACTGACAATAGTAGATGGCGAAGTCCATTCCAGCAACTCGCCCAAGTCAGGCCAAGGTTTATGCACAGTGGCCGCGTACTCCCTATGCGCGATGTCAGACAAGTTTTCAAGTGAACAGTACGTGGTTCAAGGAGTAGTACTTGTTACGCTGGAGCAACTCCTCGACTGTTGGGCGATACGCTGGTTTATAGTTGGCAGGCTTGCCGTCCATATTGCCAAAGTGATGATTCGCCATATCAAATAGCCTTATCCCTCAATCGAATCAGGTATATTCTGATGGAAATTTCTTACGATGAGGGCTCTGGAAAGGCTTTTTTGCATGAGTTCAGAGGTCACCCAGTAGCTCGAGGAGCAACCGGCCTTTATATATCTATTAACAAGGCCGTAAACTGTGTATAAACTTTGCTTCTACAATAGTAAGGTAAGTATTTGCTGTCCTGGAGCCTTGTCATAGTGACCGTCCAAAGATTACTTAACGCTTTTAATAATATTCTTAGCTTCATCATGGGATACTCCGAGCCACGGCGGAAGCTATCTGGTGTTTCTTAGTTGCTTTGTAATTACACACCCGCTGCCTCTGACTTGTACCTCTAGCAATCGGCTCTCCCACATCAATCTCTCACTAAAAGTTGCTAATAGTCACTATAGTATCTAATAGTCTAATTATTTTAGTGGTACATTTGAATGTAATGCATCCGAGCCTGGTGTAGCCGTGTATAGTGGATACTCTTTGAGAAATCAATTCTCCAGGGTGATGACATATGGGAGTTAAAGCCTATAATGCGTCGTCAATATTTCATACCGACTCGTCTATATACTTTTGTCCATGTAGTCTGTCTTTGTTATTCTTGGCAACTCCCCCAGAATGCCTGCGAAGACAAGGTATCATGTTTATTATGTTCTGTGAATTGGCTTGGTCGGATTGGCGTCGTCACCTAATTTTGCCCCTCTGTCTCTGTTCACGGATATCATTAGGTACAGGTAATGCTCGGAGGGATGACACATCAGCTAGGCTAGCTTAGAACGCAGACCCTTTTAGAGATGCAATTAGTTCATCACCCGTCGTCTACAAGTACGTCGTGCTGGGACATGGACCAAAACAGTTAATACAACTAAGCTCACACACCGAGACTTTCTAAATACATCAAATCCCTTTTCATCTTTCTATAGGGCCATGAGTATACCAAGATTGGTGCCTGAAGTATGAAAATTAGTTTTGGATTCCAGATTGGTGAGCTAGCCGTGTTACAATTCGTCAAACTTTCGATGAAAACGATAAATTCGGTATTCTAGACGCCCTCTCCTCCTCTATTTTACTTATCTTGATCCTTGGTCATTTTTGATACGAGGGATTCACAAAGTTGCTGCATAATCGCGCCTTTCCTTCCAACAGTTGTGACATAATTATGTCCGAATCTATGCGGGGATAAATGTAAGCGTCGAGTCCCATGATTAACCGCCATGTACATAATGCCCTGGTCCCCGGAGTTCCTGTACAAAGGAATAATCGCAGATGTATATGGATTACAACGTAAAATCCTAATTGCTGTGTTTTCAACATTCCTTAATGCGATCCAGACGTACCCGAATATGCGAGCCACGATAACATATGCTCCGCGGCCTTTGATCGTCTCTCCCCCGCTCAGATAAATCTTTTGGGGTCACCCATAAAGAGAATAAGTTGTTTAGAATCAATATTAAGATGCTTTTCTTTTTCAGGAAAGAAAAATTAAAAAATAAATGTAGTAGCCGAGAGTGGGGTCGTAGAATGATGCTGCCGACACGGCCGAAAGGAATATAGATCTAGAAGTCTATTTGGCGCACTCTAAGGACTTCACTCATGTACAAAGCAGTGAGATTAAGGATGTACTTGCGTATCTAAGCCGAGGTAAGAACGGCTTCCAAATTTCCCTCACTGTCTAGAAGCAGACAATGTTTGCATTTATCCGCCAAAACCATCGTCCAAGGCCTTGCGTGAGGATATTGTGGCCAAGGCTCACCATTTTGTCGTCTTTGGAGGTGGCAAAGCTGGCCTCGTTGTCACCGCACGTACTTGTCCTCTAAAAAGGGGAGAATAGACTAGGAAGAGGGACTAGCGACTTTTCAGCCGAGAACCATTTGTCTGTTAAGTCGTGTGATAGCACAGTAAGATCGATGTCCCCGCTCTTATAGCCTAGCTGGACACGTAGAAAACCGTCCAGTTCAGTCACCCCAATTTGAGGTATACTTTTAATGGCCTTCGTATTGCCATATTACAATATACTCGAGGCATTTAGCCAACTCTCGTCGATGACCAAACCTTTCCTCTACGGTTGTGTCTTCAAACACGAGATATACGGTAAGAATGGTCTGATAACAAGCTGAAGGTCCGCAGGATAGTCCTCTACAGTACAGGCGCCAGTGCTGGAAGCGAAATCGACCTATCATCCAACAATTACACGCCAGCCGCTACGCCCAAGAAGATTGACTTAGTAAACTTCAACAAGGTATTCTTTGCAGATAGCCCCGTGGGCAAAATACACGTAGTGGGCTTGTCTTGCAGAACCAATTGAATCGACTAGTGGTGAGCTGCCTAGCGAGTGGCTCTCCTAGGGTTTCACGAAAGGTGAAGAGGATGTAGGGAACACTCTAACTACACGATCTTTTTTAACTGGCATCAATTGGGTATTTCCCCTTTATAGGCGAGCCCCATTTCTCAAAACGTCCGTTGGATTGTCCCACTTGGTAGGCGGGCTATTCGTTAGGTTATTACTCCTCACAGAAGTACCTAGGTAGGTATGTACTCCTTCGAATGCAAGAGGTAGAAAATACCTAGTACGTCCCCTCATTACATTAACGTCTCATTAGCATTTAAACTTAAAATTAAGTCTTGTCAAAAGTCTAAGCTAGCTCTTCTCTCCCAATTGTAGCGAATAACTGTAAATGCGGTGAGAAAATTACGGATTTGTCTGGTAGAATGCCGTGACGTGTAGAACCTCTCAGATATGAACCCTGAACAAGAGTGATATAGTCGATAGTATTCCTATTACCTCGTTCTTATCAAGGAGCTAACAAAATAAGTTTTGAAATATGCCGTGACTCCCAATAAGCCCCCAAACATAGAGCTGTGATTCATTAGTGAGATAGCTTGTAGATTCCACGTTGTTTATGCAAACATGTCACCAAAAACGGACGTTTAAGTGCAACCACTTTGTGTCTCATAACAGATAGATACCTCATAAATAGCTAGCTCTATCACATTAATTGCTGCGATTGCGATTAGTGGCCTGATGGTTTCCCCGAATACGGATTGTCATATGCAGAGTTATCATGGGACTTATACGAGTTTAAACCCTGAAACTTCTAGAAATGGAATAACGTGCGCAGATGCGCCGGCCATTATCATGCAGTGAGATTGACTTGAGTTAGCGACTGCAAGGTCAGGCTGCAGAGTGAGTAAATCGAAGTGCGCCACTGGTGTATCACGCAACTGGATTGGGCAACTTGTGGTTTAGGGCTGAGAGGCTAGTGGACATGCTCGGGCATAAAGTTGGATACCCATTTCTTAAGCTTGGGGTAAGTGGAGTTCAAAGACAGCAGCAGGAACCCAACGTTGACAGAAATAGGAAGTTCACAAGCCGCTTTACGCTCAAAATGTGTTCTTCGGGGCTTGGCCGAGATTTATGATCAGTCTGTGTCGAGAGCCTTCTAAAAATAGGGGATTGTCTCTACAAATTGTGCCTTGGGGTCTAACCTGTGATAAGCTTAAATATGGTGGATCCGTTTCCTCTACCACATTGTCTAAATTATATAAAGAGGCAGGTTTCTACATCCAAAGGATATCCAAGTCAAACAATTCATCTTTGCAGATATCAACGCAAGGGAATTACCCTCACGAAAGCTCACTATGCTCTCCTATCTCCCTGTCCTTGCCCTCCTATGGGCCCCCACACTCGCAACAATCCCTAGCTTGTCTGGCTACCACGTCGTCTGGTCCGATGACTTCAATGGCGACCATTACGCTGGCGTCGACCACAGCAAATGGGTGCAAATCGCTAAATCCAATAACGCTAACGGAGAGGTGGAAACCTACACATCGGGCACCGACAATGTTCATCTTTCGGGTGATGGTCAGCTGTACATCGTACCCACCAAGTCTGATGGGAAATGGTATTCGGGCCGCCTCGAGAGCAACACTGCGCAGGTGTGCGACACTGGCGGAGCTATGATATTTCAGTCCGAGCTTTGGGTTCCCGACTTTACCGGCAGCCCAGCCAAATTTGCTGGTCTCTGGCCAGCCTTCTGGGCGAAAGGAAACAACTATCGTAGCAGCGGGGTCCCATGGCCAAAATGTGGCGAGTGGGACATTTTCGAGGTGACGGATAAGATGAGCAACCAGAACCAAGGAACGCTGCACTTCCAGGACGCAAACGGCAATCACAATGGGGCATTCAACGGCAGGGTAACCTACCAGGGCGGACAGTACCATACTTGGGCGTTCAAGGTGGATCTCCGCAACTCCGACTGGACGAAGCAGAGTTTGATATGGTATCTGGACGGTGTTCAATTTTACTCTGTCACGGGTGCTATGGTCGGGACGTACCAGCAGTGGGTACAACTAGCCCAAAGCACATACTATATCATTCTGAATGTAGCCGTTGGTGGAGGATATCCAGGAAATCCAACCGCGAGCACTGTCAGTGGGTATGATGCCTCTATGAGGGTCAAGTACGTGGCTATCTATAAGACCAATTAAAGGATACGCCTTTATATTGAGAGTAAATAGAGAAATATAGCTATAGAGAGAGTGATTCGATGACTTGGGAGATACATGGAGACGTGCTATTTGGGCTGGGTTCAGCTGTATACCCTACACATAAAATACTTAGCTATTCAAAGCCGCGTGTTGACGTTTGCATATTAATGTCTCTTGGTTTCACAGTCAAAGAATTCAGCACCAGTTCTGAAAATCTGAAAAGAAGTCATTCGATTACCGAATTTTCTTCTCCTGTTTTCATATGGCTTATATCTTGGACTCTAGTTTCCTACATAATGAAAATGGCCACAAGAGTCCTATATACCGAAACGGGTAACACGGGAAGAATGCGGCATTATTGAGTGCCAACGTAGTCCATTCTCGGTGGAAAAGATGTCTTACTAACTTGTTTTTTAAAACCCATATGCCTGAATAGACAATTTTGCTCGGCTGCTCCCCGTTTACAGTCCGTTTACTAAGCGGGTCTTGGACCTAATAGGCCAAAAGCTTCCGGTAAACGATGTTTTGATTTGCCTAGCTTAAAAGCGGCTGTTACCATGTAGGTGCCAATCTTTTCTAGCCGCTGCAACCTTCTCCGCATAAATGATACTTCATGTCGGGAGAAGACGTTCCATTGTTCTACTTCTGGGTTAAATTATTTAGCCGCGATGTTATGTTTTCTTGGCTTCTAAATTGGCGGATAATTCGGCGCTCCAGAAGGCAAAGGAAACCGTTTTGTAAGAAAGCAGTTCGATGGGCCACTATTAGTACCGAGCCGTGATGCATAAATACCGACATAATCATCCGGTATGGATCGTCTGTTGAAACGTTGTTTCATGCATACACAGCAGCAAGATTTTTATTCCGTGCTATTTACAAACATGGCTCAAAAGCTTTCCAACCTCCTTGCCACCGCACTAACGGTAGCCACTGGCGTTGTCGGACATGGACATGTCAACAACATTATCGTCAATGGGGTGTACTATCAGGGCTATGATCCGACATCATTTCCATACATGCCAAACCCGCCCATTGTGATAGGCTGGACGGCTGCGGATCTTGACAATGGTAAATGCCTCTCATCTGGATTTATTAACTCTTCTCGTGCCTTGACGCTTATACTATTCTGCAGGTTTTGTTGCACCCGACGCATATCAAGGCCCCGATATCGTCTGCCACAAGAATGCTACCAATGCTAAGGGGCATGCATCTGTCAAGGCCGGAGATTCTATTCTACTCCAGTGGCTGCCGCTTCCGTGGCCACACCCAGGCCCCATCGTCGACTACTTAGCTAACTGCAACGGCGATTGCGAGACTGTGGATAAGACGACGCTTGAATTCTTCAAGATTGATGGCGTTGGTCTCATCAGCGGGGCGGACCCGGGCAACTGGGCCCAGAACGTGCTCGTTACCAACAACAATACCTGGGTTGTGCAGATCCCCAAAGATCTACAGACGGGCAATTACGTGCTACGCCACGAGCTCATCGCCTTACACAGCTCTGGACAGCCGGACGGCGCCCAGAACTACCCCCAGTGCTTCAACCTCGCCGTCACAGGCACTGGATCACTGCAGCCTACCGGCGTCCTAGCCACCGACCTTTACCACGAATCTGACCCTGGTATTCTCGTCAACATCTACACCAGCTCTCTTGCCTATACCATGCCCGGTCCCAGTTTGGTAGCAGGCCTCCCTTCAAGTGTTGCCCAGGGTAACTCCGCGGCAACGGCTACAAGCAGCGCCACCATTCCTGGCGGTGGAGGTTCATCAAGCAGCAGAGCTTCATCTGCATCTGCTACGAAAACCTCGTCGGGGGCTACATCCAGGCCCACCTCTTCCTCTATTCGCACAACGTCTGCACCCGCTGGCGGCCCAACTCAGACTTTATACGGCCAGTGCGGTGGCAGTGGCTACTCTGGCCCGACTATCTGCGCCTCGCCCGCCGTTTGCACTACCTTGAATCCCTACTATGCTCAGTGCGTTTCCAGATAGTCAAAATGGCCGGTACATCTACGAAGACCCACGGAACTTCCATTAAAGAGCCATGGGCCAACCTGCCAAAACTTAGTTGTTGAGCTGAAGGAGGAACAATCTTTTAATTTGCTGAATTTGAACTCGTCCACTCTTGAAAATACCAAGTGACGTCTATACTTTCTATACTCATAGTGATATTACACACCGACTCTGATGGTCGCTGCAGCAGGTATTTGGGCAAGGTATTATCGGAGAAACGGACTATCCGACCGATTAAGACCGAATTACTGTATTTTGGGATGATGTCATGATTTTTTCACTGCATTATGGAACAAAGAGACTTGGTCCTATATAGTTAACCCGGTATATAACGTCACTTCATAACATTCATTTATATGGGTTAGATAGTTAGTCATTAACATATCAATTAGATTGGAATTGCCATTGCACTCTCTCGGTGACATGATGCCATTCCTTGCCCGGCTCCCCTAGGTGATCCACTAGTACAAATCCAGAGCTTCAGGCCAAGATTTGTCGGTGGGAAATGTATTGTGATACTGACTCCTGGTCACAGCTCGTCTAATCCTGGCTATTTTAGGCAAAAAATATTTTCCCATTTTACTTTAGCCGCAAAAGTGTCAAAGGTTAAGTTCACATCCATATAGGCAGAGCGGGTTAATGCCACAGTCAGATTCTGACAGCTGATACATGGATAGAGTGCTACTTTAATGATGTTGTAATTTAGAGAGTCTGGAATTAACAGACAATACGAGACAAGGCGGAACGGTCTTGTGATGTACATATATAAATCTTATCCTATCAGTCCGCTTTAGACATATCGTTAAGCAATCCAGACCCTAGTTCTAGCAGTCTCCTTCTCTGACCAGTCATTTTGGACAAATATGGTTCGCCAAGCTGCTCTGCTGGCCTTTGCGGCTCTCTCATCACTCTCCGTTGCGCAAATCTCGGACGATTTTGAGAATGGCTGGGACCAGACTACATGGCCCACCTATGCACCAGATTGTAATCAGGGCGGAAGCGTCAGTCTTGACACCACAGTAGCTCATAGTGGCAGCAACTCCATCAAGGTCGTCGGTGGACCCAATGGCTATTGTGGACACATCTTTTTCGGCACTACCCAGGTGCCGGCCGGCGATGTATATGTTAGAGTTTGGCTGTAAGTACTCTTGTTAGGGACTGAAACATACGGATACTGAGTGGGCACGTCCAGTCGACTTCAGACTGCTCTCAACAACGACCACGTTACATTCGCTGTGATGCCAGACACCGCTCAGGGCGGTAAGCATCTCCGTGTCGGTGGTCAAAGCGAAGTCCTCGATTACAACCGCGAATCCGACGATGCTACACTTCCGGACCTATCCCCAGCAGGCATTGCCTCCTCGGTTGACTTACCTACCGGCTCGTTCCAGTGTTTTGAGTATCATCTGGGCACTGATGGAACCATTGACACCTGGTTGAACGGCAACGAGATCTCGGGTATGACCGCTGGGCCAAATGCTAACAATCCGAATGACGCTGGCTGGACCAGACAATCTTATACTCCTGCCATCACGGGTGTCTACTTTGGCTGGGAAGCCTACAGCGGAGATGTCAACACCGTCTGGTTTGATGATGTTGCGATTGGATCTAGTCGTGTAGGATGTGGCGGCCCTGCATCCTCCGGAACCACCTCAGTTAGACCGTCAACTACGCGTAGCAGCGTCTCATCTACTATCACTACGAGACCAAGCACTACCATTCGGCCAACAACTTCAAGGACGACAAGCTCTGCGGGTCCTACCCAGACGTAAGTTGTTCCCCAATTCAGGAGGCGTGATATCATGCTAATAAAGAATAATAGTAAATACGGTCAGTGTGGAGGCCAAGGTTGGCCTGGGCCGTTTGTATGCGCTTCTGGTTCAACATGTACGTACTCGAACGCATATTACTCTCAATGCTTGTAAATTGAGAAGAGAACAAATCGAGTAAAGGGTCAAATGCATAGTTGGACTTTGTAAATAAATGGTTAGCAGCTTAATTAGGCTTTATTTTATGACTAGTTGGATAACTCGTCCATTTAAAGCGATGTGAAAGTATGAGCAATTCAGGTGGCCAAGAGGTTCTGAGCCGTCATATTTCGCCTCCCACGGCTGCAAGGACTTCTCGTGTGCAAGCCCACTCTATCATGTGTTTTGGATAGAAAGCCAAAGTTTAGGGTGGATAACATATGCTGAGCGACCATTTTCCTTTAGCTAGAACATCCATCTCATGGTAGTACTGACATCCATTCGATCAAATTGAAATATGTTTGTGCATCTGCAGATGATTGTACTGTTGTTATGGCGTTCTTAGAGAGTGAAGGGCTTTTTAGATACATACCCAAAATGTCGACAAAGCTGCTACTGTCGACTTCATCACCGGATAACGACGAATATATGATTGTAACATAGTAGTTTGTCAAATAGAATCTACAAGAAGGAACCCCGAAGATGGCGACATGCCTTTCAAAGTCACCTAGGAACTATGGACATGACTTGGAAGTGTTCATTACAAGCAGATCATGTTAATTGCTTCCCGAAAAATTTCATCCTCAACCTACGGAGTATTAAAGAAGCTTATATTGTATGGACCGTAGGGGAGGTGTGGGGTAGTCTGCGCTTCCTCTTCAGGGGCGAGGTTGCCTTTAACTGAGTACGGAATAGTACCCAGCCCGTTAATTAAGTGGCGCAAAAGCCCTTGGCTCTTTTTACTAAAAAGGCAGGTATATGACTCGATTGAGACTATGACAAGATCCTTATTGAGCTAAAGAAAGCTTGTCAATCTAACAAGCTTTATATGTTTCTCTCCATCGAGATATAAAAAGAAGTTTGGTACAGCCTAGCTTTTATAATTCCGGTAGCAACTCCTCATTTTAATAAGCTTACTTCCGATAAGCCTCAATTTCAGTTTATACCGGTTGTAGACCATTAACTGTCCCCCCTACTACACTGGAATTTCAGTTGGCTATCGATGGAATGGGTATTTGGTCTCAAGGATGCAAGACATAATTGAGGCCTGGACTTGTTTCAGGTCTGGTTCAAATATCTGCTGCCTATATCTCAGTTTGAGAATCAATATGGTTTTATGGCTTTCTCCTAGCTAACGCAACTCACGAGAGTCCAACCTGTTCTGTTTGTCGATTACAAGAGTTCTAGATGAGATAGAGCAATACATCTAGAGAAGAAGAAATCAGATTGGCGAGATATTGGAAGCTCTTCCTTGAAAATGCGGTGAAAGAGATATGCCAAATAATATTAGCCTCAAATTTAACCCAGACGTGGATAATGGCAGTGGATCCTTGGATCGTCACGAGAAAGTCATATCCCATTCACTTGTGCAACCAAGTCTACAAACAGATGCACGTCACTTAGCAACGTGTCGGCCTCCTCATGATATTAATACGCCATAGGGAGATAAGTTGGGGCTAATTGGTTGATTGATAGCAATTAACATTCTAGAATAACCTCTAGTATCGCCCCAACCACAATGCCTTCAAAAGATAATTTAAAAAACTGCCTGAGGGACGCGGATAATTTTTTCTCATTAAAGACTACTGTATTTGGATTAAGTTTGGCTTCACTCAGGAAGCTCTGACATCTTTCCTATGACTATCCCAGTCTACTACCCCTTTGCCAATTCGAAGCCTCACGATGTCTAAGGAAGAACCTGGCTCAAGGGCAAAGTCCTTGAAGAGCTGCCTACATAGACAGTCTTGGGGTAAGAAGAGATAACCCAGTTCTGGCTGGCTGAGTCCCAGTTGCTCAGATCACGTCTGGTCAACTGGAAGGTGACAGTAGCAGATCGGCCAGGAAGGATCTCAATGTCATCAAATCCACGCAGAACACGGACAGGGTCGGTTGGGCCACCCAGGCTCACATACTATTACAAAAAATTAGCAAATTTGGATTGACAAATATTGTTGATGGTTTGCGAAACACTTACCAGCTGAGGAATTTCGGTACCGGTCACCTTTCCGGTGTTCTCGATTTGGGCTGTGACGGTGTAGAGAACGTCGTACAAGGCAGGGTTTCCACCAGGAGCGCCACCGGCAGGGGCGACCTTCTGGGGCGAGCCATCCTGAGATCCAGGAGGGACGTCTTCAGGCTGTCCTTCGGGAACGGGGCCTTCAAGGTATGGGTAGACGTAGAGGTTAATGGGATCAATGTTCTTGGGGAACTCATTCTTGGCAGGATTCTTGTTGAGAGTTCCGAATGTGGGTGCAGATGACGTCTTTCCCTTGTTAGGCTTATACTTGCTGACCTTGTGTTTGGTAATTCGGAGATCAGAATAGGTGAAAGTAGTGTAGCTGAGACCGAAACCGAACTCGTAGCTTGGCTCAATACCGGCGGCATCAAAGTGACGATAATCGATGAAGGTTCCCTCAGTATACGGGATCTGTACGGGATCTTCGGCAGTGTCGTAAATGACATCGGTGCCCCAGTCAGCACGGTCCTTGCCCCAGGTAAATACAGACTTAGCCTGTGGGTTGACCTTGCCATAGAGAACGTCAGTGATGGCGTTACCAGACTCTTGGCCAGGGAGACCAGCCCAGAGGATGGCAGTAACATTGGGGTTGTTCTTGTAGTCTTCCACAATGATGGGTCCTACAGTGTGCATGACAACGATGGTGTTTGGGTTGTGCTGTGCAACCAGCGAGACCAGTGCGTCGCCGCCACCCCAGGCGGTGAGGTTGTTTCGATCACCCTGGTTGCCGTCGACAGTGATGTAGCCTTCGCCACTATCAGCGTTGACGAACACAATAGCGGCCTCCGCACCGGTAGCTGCCTTGATGATAGCCTTTGAGTCAAAGTTGTTGCTGACGTTTCTAAAGCCGGTTCTGTCCTGCTCGGCCTGGGCGGAAAGAGCAGTAACGGGACTGATCAAGTATGGGAAGTTGGCAGTGCCACTTCCCCAACCCATAGCAAGGGTCCAGATGGGGTAGCCGTTCTTGACGTTAGAGCAGCCTCGGTCACTGCAAGCATTGGGGCCAGCTGGGTTATCGTGGGCATCGTTTCCGATGACGGCGATACTCTTGGGTTTCTTCAAGGGCAGTGCCTTCTTAGTGTTCTTGAGAAGGACCGTTGAAGCACCACCAATCTGGCGAATGAGCTTCTTGTGGTTGGCTTGCACATTTACATGCTGGTTGATGGTCGTCTGTCCCTTGCTTGGATCCTGTGCATAGATTGGCCCAGTGGTCTCCAAGCTCCAAGAGTTGAAGTTGACAGGAACCTTGGTGACATCACGGCCAATCTTGTAGTAAGAGGTCATGATTCGCACAACCATGTCGTCGAGTCTCCACTGGGGAATGGTTCCGTTGATGACAGCGGCGGTAAGGTTGCTTCCCCAGTAGGTATCGCCAGAAGCGAGACCTTGATCTCCGGCCATGGTCATATCAAGACCAGCCAGGGCGCTGGCAACACCAGACTGCTGTGCCCACCAATCGCTCATGACTAAGATGTGTAAGCTTTTGCATCGATCAGAAAGCACTGATTTGACTTACCAAAGCCCTGGAAGTTCAATTCTTCTTTGAGGATGTAGTTGAGCATGTAGCTGTTTTGGCATGCGTAGCTGTTGTTGACCTGGTTGTAAGAGCACATGATGGAACCAACTCCAGCACGGACTGCATCCGCAAAAGGCCTAGAAAGAGAATTAGTCAATAGACTGGTCAAAGTTTCTCATAGGGATATTTCTCACCAGAGGTAAAGCTCGTGTAGAGTAACGTCATCGATGTTGGAAGATTCTGCGAGCTTGTTGTTCTGTCCGTTCGTCTTCTGGGAAGCGCCGCCCTGGCGATAATGTTCCTGCTCGTTACCGATGAAATGCTTGGCACAGGCAATCACACCGGCGTCTTGAATTCCCTGAACAGTCTGAGCCATTCCAACACCCGTGAGCACCGGGTCAGGGCTGAAACCTTCCCAGTTTCGGCCACCCTCAGGCGTACGGCCAATGGGTCCTGCTACAGGTCCCAGCTGGGTATCCACACCCTTTCCTCGATGCTCAGCTCCCATAGCCGCACCACGTGCGTACATCAAGCTGCGGCTCCAAGTTGCTGCCACATTGACTCCAGCTGGGAAGGCAGAGTTTTCATCCGCTACACGGAGTTGTCTTAGAAATGTTCTCATAAGGGCCAATTCGATGGGGGCTGATCTTACTGTCACGGACACCAAGGGGCGAATCTTGGTTGCATAGACCTGGAAAATTAAGTCGAGGAATTGATCCAGTGTTTCCTACGCAGCTTCCGCCCTCCCATCCAACACCAGTAGTGAGGTTAACCTTCTCCAGAAGAGTCAGTTTGCTCACGAACTGGACAGCTTTGTCATAGGCCTCCGCCCAAGATCGACCGCTGGTAGGAACGGGAGAAGGATCGTCCCAGTTAAAGTCCGCGTTGATCCATGGCGAAGGATATTTAGGAGGAGAGGTCGCTTGGCCAGACGCAACGCCTGCCAGGACAGTGCTGACGGCGATGATGGATTTTGGCAGCATCGCTGAGACTTGACCACCAGTATGTTATGCCAAGAGGAAGAAGGGCCTTGGCACTGATGCTACCGAAAGCTTCTTCTCACATGCGAAACACCAGCTGAATATATACCCTTGAACAATAGGGTAGTTGTAACGGAGGTATGGTTACATGCCGAACAGCCGTGCACATCATGCTACCCTGGCTGTCAGCTTCTACAACCTGGAGTCCAGGAGTCCAGGAGTCCAGCCGTGATTTACAAATCTTCATTTCAATAGTATCAACGGTAATCGGACCGACGCTGCTGGTAAACACGCCAAAATAACATGTTCAACCACAGCCAACAGGGAATGGCCAAATACATAGCTGTTGCGAGCGGTTATCGGCGAGCTTCCGCGCTCTCCTCTAGGTGCCATGCTTCTCTTAGAAACCATACCACATACAGTTCGACAGTCTTCTGCCTGCTAGTATACCCCAGCTTGCAACGTAGCTGTTTAGTACCATATGTGCGTTTTCTCCTCTAGCCACTAGGATATATGCAGAAGGAGAGATCTTATTAGTGGATGTTTTGATGTTGGGTTTGTCCGATGGTAGAACCAGTTCAGGGATCGTGCCTAGCAAGTTTACATAGGTCCCCGAAATAGGGCCGGGGATAAAGTAATACCACTGCCGAGTTGCCGGCCAAAATATCTTGCGGGGTAGTTGGGGAATGAGGAGCGCCATATATAACGGCTCAAATTGGTTCCTGACTACGAGCTAGGTCAAGGGTTTGATTAGTGTCAGAATCTGGGGAATTGATCCATGCCGTCAGACATGTTGGAAAGCAACAGTAGTAAAATGCCATGCCACGGTAACATTCCGGAGCAGCTTACCCTCATGGTCGATTACGAAGACCAGATTTGTTCTATACTGCTAGCAAATGAAATAAAGTGAAATACTCTACAGGAAGAGCTTGAGATACTCTTGGTAGCTCGGGACTTTCGGTATTCCGAATGAATTGGAAGTGGAAGTGATAATAACTAGCGCTGCCAATAAGTTCCCGGCAGAGTGGCAAAAAAACAAAACAAAACACAACAGCTGACGACCACCTAAAAGATTTTTGGTAAATGACTAGAGAGCTCATTGCCTTTTAAATCGGGACATCTAAATTATCCCCATGGGGAAACTCTTTTCGCATTGACCACGCAAATTTCATTTTAGACATGGGTCATTCGGTGTCTCCAGTCTTGGTTCTTCCACCGACTTTTGAGCAGCATCACAATGGGTTTGGAGTTCAATGTGTGCACCCAAGGCTTTCATGGAGGTTTTCATGCTCGAAAGAGCAAATACGCAATTGGAAACAGACTGCATACGATATCGCAATTTCCTCCAATAGCACAGAGCCTGGCCAAGTCTTTCACGTAGAGAGCGAAGACAACGTTCTAGTACCGTGGCCGAACTCAGAGCCACTCAACTCACGAGCGCGCCGGTTTGTGCGCGTCAGGTGCTATGGCAAATACTCTCTATTCGATGGGCGCGATAATGATTCCGACCATGAGTCCGTGACCGAATGGTCTGCATCGTCTCTTTTGGAAATTGCATTGCTGAGAAACAGCGATTGGAAGGGGAGTATGATCACAGTGTCGGAGCCGTGGCCTCTGGGTCCGGACCTTTCAGCCCGCCCCCTGTGCTTTCACAAGCGGTTTCATCTTTCCCTAAAAGACGGGATGATTGACAGGGGCCGGCTATATGCCACGAGCTATGGCGTGTACAGCGTGCGGATCAATGGCAGAAAAGTCGGCGACCACTGTTTGGCCCCGGGTTTCCAAAGCTACCATAAGAGACTGCATTACCAGATTTACGATATTAAAGATCTTTTGGTAACGCCTGGGTGGAACAAGATCGAGATAGACGTGGCCGCCGGCTGGTTTGCCTCTGCCACCAGTTGGGCCAGGAAACGATTCACCTACGGCCAGAAACTCGGTGTCCTACTTCAGCTAGAGATTTGGGCTGCAGACTCTTCCTTGCCGATTTTGGTGAACACCGACGCGAGCTGGAGCGTCTCCAACACGCCTTTGGTTAGCAGTGAAATACTGGATGGTGAAATCTTTGACCAAAGTCTGAGTGTGGGCTCAAAGCTGGACGACGCTTTCTCGGTCCGAGAGTCGCCTCTTGCAGTGAGCCGGCTCATCTCTCCGGAAGCCCCGCCAGTAAGGGTGGTGGAGAGGCTGGAAGCAAAAGACATATTCAAGTCGCGGTCCGGAAGCGCTGTCATTGTGGACTTTGGACAAAATATCGCCGGTCGTATTTGCGTTAAACAAGTGCAGAAACCTGCTGGCTCTAGAATCACGTTTCGCCATGCCGAAGTCATCCAAGACGGGGAGATTATGTGTCGTCCCTTGCGAACAGCAAAAGCCAGGGACATTATAATATGCGATGGCCGAGAACTCCTTGACTGGCATCCGCAACACACGTTCCACGGCTTTAGATATGTCGAGATTGCGGGATGGAGCCCTGATGACAAGAACTGCCCTCTCACCAAAGCATGCATTGTCGCCGAGGTGATGCATACTGACATGCTGCGTACGGGTTGGTTTTCATGCTCCAACGATGATGTCAATCGACTACATGAGAATGCTCTCTGTAGCATCAAGAGCAACTTTTTGAGTGTGCCCACAGAGTGCCCATCAAGAGATGAGCGCTTTGGTTGGACGGGAGACCTGAACATCATTGCACCTACTGCCAACTTCTTGTATGACACGGCTGGCATGTTGGGAAACTGGTTGCAGGATCTGTACCTCGATCAGATGGAGGGGACCGAATACTGGCGCCAAGGCGTGGTGCCCTTGTTCATTCCCAATTTTTTACTAAGAAATGGCGACGGGGGCCACGGGTGGGATCCGATGCCAAATGGCGTTTGGGGTGACGCTGCAGTTATGGTTCCCTGGGGCCTGTATCGTATGTCTTGTGATGTTAGTTTCCTCTCGAGGCAGTATGATAGCATGGTTAAGTACCTGGAAAATGGCGTGACTCGAGGTCAGGATGGACTCTGGGATCCTGAGCAGTGGCAGTTTGGCGACTGGTTAGACCCAAGAGCGCCCCAGAACGATTCCGGCAGAGGGACCACGGATGGCACATTTGTCGCCGATTGTTTCCTCATTGCTTCCACTCAGATCGCTGGGAAGGTAGCCGCGAAGCTAGCCAAACCGGTTGACTCCTCTCGCTTCAGAGACGCTGCACTGCGCCTAGTTCATGCGTGGCGGGACAAGTATTTGACCGCGGCTGGTCTCGTGGTTCCAGATACTGCAACGGCTCTTTCGCTCGCCTTGTCGTTTGATCTTTTGCCAGAATGTGGAGACAACTCAATAAAGGCACAGGCGGCCGCTCGTCTGTTCCGACTGGTACGTCTTAATGACTTTAAGCTTACCACAGGATTTGTGGGCAGTGCATTTCTTTCTCGGGCACTCACCCAGTCCGGTGGCGTCGAACTAGCCTACGCTATGCTGTTCCAGAAGAAATGTCCTTCGTATCTGTATCCCATTACGATGGGAGCCACCACGACGTGGGAGCGCTGGGACAGCATGCTCCCTGATGGGACTGTTAATCCCGGTTCAATGACAAGCTTCAATCATCATGCTCTCGGGAGCATCGCAAATTGGATGCACGCTGATGTAGGCGGACTCGAGGCGATTGAGCCCGGCTGGAAAGTATTCAGAGTGAAGCCGCAGCCCAATAAGGAGCTGAGCTGGGCGGATACCGCATTCGAATCAAGGTACGGCCGGATTGAGCTGAGATGGACCTTAAAGGGAGACCTTTTCCGCATGAGATTACGGGTGCCTCCAAACTCTACCGCCGTCGTCAGCCTTCCCAGTGACGGCCGAGAATCTGAGGTGGGGAAGCGGGAAGCTAAAGAGCAAAGATTTGGGTCGGGAGAATACGACTTAAGGTGTCAATTTGTACAAACACAGTGGCCACCAAAGGCACTGCTTCCACCATGGGGAAGAGCAGAGTTCTAGGGAAATTATAAAGAATACAGAGATACAATCGAAGATCAGTGTAATTGATATCAACAAGATATGAACTATTGAATTTGCATTTTGCAACTAGTTTTTACAAACATTGATAGGCTGTAGGTTAGGCTAATACGGGGCTCCTCAACACTCTTTGTGCTGTATGTCTACCTTGGTTTCTGCATGGACTTGCACAGCGACCACCTCACGCTTCTCCTTGTCGAACAGCTCGTCGACCTCTTCAAGGCTGAGACCACGAGTTTCCACCCACACAAAAATAACAAAGACAAGCATCAAGACATCGAAACATCCATTCACCATGTAAAATTTCCATCCAATAGCCTGCAGGCCGAAAGGTACAGCCATGGTCACCAGAAGACCGCAGCACTTTGTGGCAAAGGTATAAATGCCCATGCCGACTCCTCTGATCTCAAAAGACAAGATTTCGGGAGGATAGAGGACTGTGAGCGGCGTGATGCCCCAGTTGTATGCGCCATTGTACAAGAATATGATGGCAATCGTTGCATATATACCAGAAGTATTGGTTGAGTCTCCATAGAGTTTCGTGAAGGCGCCAAATATGAAGATGAAGGCAGTCTGCAGAGCCAAACTAGCAGAGCAGAGTTGCCTCCGGCCCAGCAAATCCGTATACCAGGCTGAGACGACGGCAATGACCAAGCTCCACGATGTGAGAATGACGTTGATTTGGAGTTGTGTATTTGGGCTCTGAATACCGGCGTTCTGTAGCATTTCGCCAAAGTAAAAGGTGATGATGTTAGTTCCCGGGAGCATGACAATGGCCGAGAACGTTGTTGTAATCAACAAGCGCTTGCGGCTGGACTTTTTGCAGATCGCTTGCACCAGGCCCAGGCTGTGTTCCTTTTCAAAGTTGATTGTGTCCGCAATCTCGCGATACTGGACCTGTACATCGTCGGCGTCGCCACCGTTGACGATGCTGAGAACCTCCAACGCTTCTTCGTGTCGGTCATGGCTAATGAGCCAACGAGGTGACTCAGGAACGAATAACAAAATAAGAAAGCAGACGAAGCTTGGAGCCGCCTGCAAAAGACTCGGAATGCGCCAGGCGTACGTTGAATCGAGTTTCTGCGTCTGTAGCGCATATAAGTCAGCTCATCAGCTCTCCTTGGGTTTAGTTGAGCTCAGTCAACACATTTGACATACCCCAAAGCAGACGCCGGCCGCGATAAGTGTACCTATGCCCCAGCAAGCGTAGTACATGCCGAGAGCGAAGCCTCGATATTTGA
The DNA here is from genome assembly GCF_003025095.1 of Trichoderma harzianum CBS 226.95. Classification (NCBI taxonomy): domain Eukaryota; kingdom Fungi; phylum Ascomycota; class Sordariomycetes; order Hypocreales; family Hypocreaceae; genus Trichoderma; species Trichoderma harzianum. The sequence continues at coordinate 306,184 of NW_020209271.1, forward strand.
CGGGAGTGGTTTCAGCAACCAGCGTCGGCGCTGTCGTCTGGGCCAGACCCATACCCGCGCCGACGATGCACCGCCCGGCGATGAACATTCCGATGTTCTGAGCAGTGCCCTGGATGACACCGCCGATGAGAGTCACCAGCGCGGACCAAAATACGCACTCGCGGCGACCTCGCCAGTCGGCCAGAAACCCTGCCAGAGGTGAGATGGCGGCACCGCCAACATAGGAGATGGCTGTATTGAGCGACTTTGTCGTGGTGGTAAGAGTAAAGTAGCTGCTGTAGGAGGGCATCACATTGAGGCTACCCATGAGCGAGCTGTCGTAGCCGACAAGCTGCGTTTTGCTGGTGGTTAGTCGCGCCTGGTAACTACCGCGTGTGACAAGGTGAAGGGCATACCACAGAGTCCACCGATGACACTGCGATGAGACATGCTATGAGCCACTTTTGGTCTCGTGGAATGAAGCGCGAAATCTTTCGATGAGCCATGGTCGGTTCTTCAACGTATTGGAACCTTTGGTAGATCTGGAGATGAATGACAGTCGAGACCAAGCGAGGGATCAGACCGAGATGCCTCCTATATTTAGTTCTTCTGCCTCGCTTGGCTCCAGCGTATCGGGAGAAGTGTTACCACAACCCATTCGCTGATCATGCTGTGTCATGCAAACTCCAAGTTGAAGCCAAATCCCGAGAAGATGGCGGGTGCGTGTGGGTCTCTCCTCTCCCCACGGGGTAAATAGAATCTTTTCCACGTGCATCTTGACTCCCAGATCGCCGTGTAAGGAAAAGCTTAACCTGGCGCCCCCGCATTGAGGCGTTGCTTGTTGAGGCGCGAGCCCTGTATTGTCTTAGACGGCGCGGTGGTGCGTCTTGGCTTCGGAGAGAATGCTGAACCCCGAGTTTCCCGAGCCATCTGGGCCCGTGATTGGACGGCGTGACGAAAACTGACTGCGGATTCGAATTCGAGAAAACGGTGCCCCGAAGTCAGGGTGGGGGAGGGAGGCTCGGGCTCGGGATGGGAGACTTGTGTTCCGAATTGTGGTCTCACATCGGGGAGTATGGTGGGAAGGACAAGATTAAGACGAGGTTTTTGATATACGTGGACGCATGCGCAAATATTCTTTGCATTTTTCAGTATAATTACTGCTTGAAGCTACTGCAGAGCCGCAACCGGCGCTTCCTCATTGAAGCTCTTACGATAGTTGAGCGCCCCTGTACTATAGCCGCACCTTACCACTCTCTCATTTTTCTTTGTCAAATCATTACACGCTCAGGAAAAGCCATGTCGCCTATACCTGATGACTATCTGCATCGAGTCTACGCTGGCGTTCTTGGAAAGCTGGTGGGCGTCTACCTTGGACGGCCGTTCGAAAACTGGACGTATCAAGAAATACAGGATAAGCTCGGAGATATTCGCTACTATGTACACGACAAGCTAGGTCTACCACTTGTTGTAATTGACGATGACGTCTCAGGTACTTTTACCTTTGTTCGCGCGCTAGAAGAGCACGCTGCCTCTGCAGACCTCTCGTCTGAGGATGTCGGCAAGACTTGGTTGAACAACGTCGTGGAGGGTCGCTCTATCTTCTGGTGGGGAGGCAATGGCATCTCGACCGAGCACACAGCATTCCTCAATCTCAAGAATGGCATCACTGCCCCTGCAAGTGGTGCGTTTAAGACGAATGGTCGCACTTTGGCAGAGCAGATTGGCGCTCAAATCTTCATCGATGGCTGGGCTATGGTCGCTCCAGGAAATCAGGCTCTGGCGGCGCAGCTTGCCGAGACAGCTGCACGGGTGAGCCACGATGGCGAGGCCGTATATGCGGCCAAGTTATGGGCGGTCATGGAGGCAGAAGCGTTCCTGTCCAGCGACGTCAACCATCTCCTTGATGCCGGTCTGGCGTTTGTTCCAACTGACTCCATTATCGCGCGGATGATTGCCGACGTCAGGCGCTGGGTGCAAGAGGACGGCGACTGGAGGCAAACGCGTCAGCGAATCGAAGACAATTATGGCTATGATAAGTATCCGGGCATCTGTCACGTTGTCCCCAACCATGCCATTATGATCATGGCTGTACTATACGCAGGCCATGACTTCCATGAGGCCATGCATGTCATCAACACCTGTGGTTGGGATACCGATTGCAATGCCGGAAACGTTGCGTGCTTGGTTGCTCTGATGCACGGCCTGGCCGCATTTCAAGATGGTCCTGACTGGCTAGGCCCTTTGGCCGATCGAGCCATCATCTCCAGTGCTGACGGTGGCTACTCGATCAACAACGCAGCGCGTATAGCATACGACATAGCCAATCTCGGCCACCGCTTATCCGGCAACCCAGCCTTCCAGCCGCCAAAGGATGGCGCTCAGTTTCATTTCTCCCTTCCTGGTAGTGTTCAGGGCTTCCAGTCGCCTTCAGATCTGGCTCGTATCAGCCAAAGCCAAGACAGCGGAGTCGATAGCCTTTGTATTCACATCAACAACCTGACAGACACGAGCGACGCTGTCGAAGTAATGACACCAACCTTTACCCCGCTAGATATCCTCCAAGTCGATCGAAACTACGAAATCATGGCCTCACCTCTGGTGTACCCAGGCCAAAGGGTCAAAGCAGAACTGCACGCAGCCGACAGCAACACTGCAGTCTCGACTGTGTGTCTGAGAATCAAGGCATACGACGAAAACGACATCTTGAGAACCGTGGATAGTCAGCCTATAAGTATGAAGTCCGGGCAGCAGGATAGCCTGGAATGGATCATCCCCGAAAGCCTTCAGAACTGGCCCATCTATAAGATTGGCATCGCCATCAGAACTTCCACAGGCTCTCCGAACCTTAATGGTGCCATATTCCTTCACAGCTTGCGATGGGATGGCGCGCCTCGAATGACACTGAAACGACCCGCGAATAAGAGTAGATACCAGAGTTTCTGGAACCGTGCCTGGGTCAGTTCCATAGACAAGGTGCACACTGACATGGGGCCGTCATTCTTCATCGCTCAAGACCGAGGCGAGGGCCTCCTAAGCCAGGGTGCCAGGGACTGGATCGACTATGATGTGACGGTGTCGAATTTCGTAGTCAATTTCGGTGGACCGATGGGGGTTGCCGCTCGGGTCCAGGGACTGAACCGCTATTACGGGCTCATGTTTACCAAAGACAAGCGCGTGGCGTTGGTTAAGGCCGCTGACGATAAGAGGATAGAGCTGATGAGCATGCCTTTTGCATGGGAAGATAATCACAAGTACCAAGTGCACCTACGCGTGCGGGGCAGCAAGATCGAAGGTAAAGTCGGTCAGGTGGAATTGACGGTGACAGACGAGGACTATGTAGGAGGCGCAGTGGGTTTGGTGGTGACGGATGGTTCACTATCAGCCGATAGCATCTCTATTTCTCCAATAGACAGCGGAAAATGAAAACCGCAATAAATAAATTTGATAGGTTTTATTGATCCGTACCTAGCTGTCGACAATGATTTGCCTTCACTGTAACACCTCATGATGTTATATGTGATTGACCCATGCGAGTCTGCATCTAGAGCATGCCCCAGAGGTTGTTGCCGTACTCATTTATTGCCTCTGTTGGATCTGTCATGTCGGCGTATGGGTCCTCCTGAAACCCATGCTGCAGTTCATGTAGGATGTTGGCCCAGTCTGACTGGTGGTCCTGGAGATCCTGGAGGCCATCGATGCCGGGAGCCTGCACGGAAACCCCAAAGTTGGGTGTAGAGCTGCTGTCTGCTAGGCCGATACTTGTAGTGAGGTGATGCTCAGCTTCATCGGTGCCTTGACATGTCGGAGGGATTGAAGGGGCAGCGTTCTCTCTGGCAAGGTCTGTAGATTGAGTCATCGGTTCGAATATTGTGAGCGGGGTCGCCAAGACTCGAGTTTGCGAAGGGGCACCTGGTGGAGGATTATGGTAAAACTGGTGATGGCTCTCTTCGAAGACACAGGGCTCTTTTGGAGGATTTCCTCCTTGGCCGCCCCGAATTTGTTGCGCGCGGTCCATGAGTCGGTGAATAGGCTTCCAGAGCATCCCTTTCTTAGAGCGACTATCGTGAGGCCACCGCTCACAGACTCTGTCCATCACCAGCCATGCACGATGGGACAGCTCATCGGTGGGATGGACGCAGAGATAGGCCAGCACAAAGACAACAGCGTGCCACTGGACGTGTGTCATGAACAGCCACCGCCATCGTGCAGCTCTATGCCCTGTTTCTAAAGAGTCTGCTAGCTCCAGCATTTCGACGGACCTTTCAAAGGCTACGCGTCGGAGACTGAGAGAAGCAGCACCGTCGGCAGTGTCTTGGAGATGTAGCGGATTGCTCACAGCAAGCCACATTTTGGACAGCATCAGCCGTGCCCATGCAGCTGAGACCCAGTCAAAGGGTTTGGTGATGTCGCAGCAGTTAATGTAGCGTTCATAAAAGCGTTTCTCTATTCTCTCCACAAAGTCACGTTTCTCAACCGTGGACAGTGCTGGCTCCTGATTCCCAACAGGCCCATGGTAGTTGAGCTTGCGGATGGCGACCGCAACCTCGAAGCGTAGGAGACAAAAGGTCATATCGGTGACTCCCTGTCGTTCTGGCGGCGCAACAGTGGCTTCGGGAGAAAGGTCGTCATCGTTGATATTCAGCGGGAATCTGGTGTCGTAATTTTGGTCGTAAATTGACGGGTCGCACCCGTGATCTTCGGCGGCGCGAATGTCGAGCACGCAAATGTGCCACCACAGACGACGCCTCCACTCCGTCTCGTACGGCGAGAGGTTGAACTTTGTGCCGTCGCGATGCAATCCCACGGCTTGCGCATTGCGAATCACCACACCGAGCAGGCTGGACACAAGGCGGGAGTCATCGTGTCGACGAAGGCAGAGCAGGAACAATATCAAGGCTGCGAGGATGCCTAGGTTTTGCGACTCCAGGAAGCGAGCTCTGGAGAGTGACTGCTCAGTCGCATACCGATACCGGGAGAGCAACACGCGCCGTTCTTCTCCCAACAGCTTCTGGCAGTCCGCATCGTTCAGACTAGTCAATGCGGCATAGCAGATGGAAAACACAACCACTTCCGTCATGCGGTCCATCGACGATCTGTCTAGGACCGGCAGTACCTCAGTGATGGTTTTCCGCATCGTAGGGCGGTGGAAGATGTGAACAACGGGGTCGACGTTTTCTTGGAACACGTCAAAAATGGTCAAAAGATCCGAAGAGCTCGGGTAGAGAGACTGCAGTGACTGAGAAGTGGCAGACGGGCTGAAGATGGGAAAGTCGCGGCTGTTGTGTGATAGACGAGAGCTTGGTGTTGCCTCGCTGCCTTGGTCTTGGTGGTCTTGATCGTCATTTTCCTGCTCCGAGGAGGAGCCGTCCAAGATGTCGCGCATTTCATCAATCTAAAGCCGCCGGTCAGCGAGTCCGTAGTTTGGCAAGGGACGGGACGTCGAAGCTACATGTATTGAACATACCTCTCTGGACATACTTGCCCAGAAATGATTGCTGATGTACCGGCTACGGTCATGATCAAGCATTAGCCGAGCAGACTCCTCTGTATTGCCTGGCACATCGTCTACATGAGTTGTCGGTGGAGAAGGACCGAAAGGACTGATTTGATGGCTTCCCGCCTCTTCATCTTGACGAATTCTTTCCTCGGAGCAGTTGCCCTCATCGCCATTGTCATCAGCTTCGCCCTGAGCAACCAGCTGTGCAATCTCGGTGGATTGCAGTCGGCGCTGGAGTCTCCGCAGCGATTTTAAAAGCTCTTCGTCTCTTCTTCTAGAGGCTTTTTCACGCCTCACCGGGGTGCGCCTGGACGTGGGAAAGATGCATTCGCTCCCAGCCTTGACGCAGTTGGAGCACGGCTGGTGATGGTTGCATCGCACCTTGCGGCGGCTGCACTCGGTACAGCTACGATGATGAATCCGAGGCGGATGCCGAGAAGATGAAACGCCTGAAGAGCCATGGGTTTCTGCATCCTCTGTAGGTCGCGGTAAGATGGGCGGTCCCTGGTAGAATTGCTGGGATGCACGGTCGCTGACGCTTCGGTCCATGCTAGCTAGCTCCCTTGCTAGCTGGTTACAGAGAGGCTGGAGTTTGTGTACCCTCTTCACCCCTTATGCAGCCGTGAGCCGCAACCCGGTTGATTGATGTTTGCTGCCTTGTCCGTGTAGCTCCCAGTTATATATAGATGAGAACCTGGAGCTTGAGGTGAAGTGAGGTGCTGGGGAGTGACCTATGTTCAGCTTAGCAGTAGCTTACGGCCTCTGTATTAATCCGCGGTCCGCTGGTCTGGCTAAGATCACACCAAGTTGCTAGATTAGAACTACAATCACAAGCCGTGTAGCTATCGTATGCATCAAGCCCAGCTTACCATTAGAACTGATAGGTGGTAAAATAGTATACAAATTTTTAGAGGAACTCTTTTAGGACTTTATAAAGAAAAAAGAAAAATAAAAAATAATTAGAAACATGAGAAGAGAGCGGGGGAAGTGCTTAGGTACTCAAGCGTTCGCGTAGGAACTTACCCTGTACTTAGACCAGTTTTCCCATCGGTTTGATCGCTCTGTTATCTCTTCTTAACAAGTATCTTTTTTTACGACAAGCTGAATGACCATAAGCAGCGTCAAACACTGGACACTGGATTTGAACGAGCTTTTGTGTCAAGAGCATTTCACAGAGAAGCTGCAAACAAAGCCAATAGGCTATAAAGTACTCTATAGTTGAATTCAGATTGGTGTCAATTATATGGCACGTGGTACATCGTGAAAAAGAATATTAATTCAAACCTGAAAAACACCATAGATAGTTACAAGACTGTTATGTTAAGGGCTATAGAGGAGTCGGTGCAAATCATGGCGAATAGGGTACAAAGATCTAATCGGTTCCGCAGGATATTCAGTTTGCGCAGCTGGACTGTCTCGTGGCAAAGACGCCGCGGCCCATGAAAAGATACCAAGGAGTTGTACCAATTGGCACGTTGACGTGTAGTCAGGTGTGCAAATAAGCTGTCATCGCTTAAATTCAGGTAGTTTAATCTATAACCACTAATACATCTCCAGCGTCGACATTATCTCCGGCTTCAACCAGCACAGCACTGCACGCTCCATCAAGGGGGCTCCTGACGACAACCTCCATCTTGCACGACTCAATGCTTACCAGTGGGTGACCCTTGGTAATCTTCTGTCCAGGCTGCACATGCACTTCAAAGCAGCGTCCCGGTATCGCTGATGGTACCTGTGTGCCATAGGCACTCCCGTCTTCCCCCCTGGAAGATCCTTTCACTGTGCGGGATTTGGGAATGTACGGCTTTGACAAATCTTCGAGGAAGGGCACATTGAGCATCGATGCTCTTTGCTGTGCTCGGTGTTGCGCAATGAGCTCCTTATTGCCAGCTAATAGAGATTCGTACCATGCAAGTTCCAGTTCGCCCTCGACAATTTGGATCAACTTATCCGCTGGTTGGCTGTCCAGCTCATCTTCTGTCACCGGGTAGAAGGTTATGCGATCGAATTGGCGGAATAGCCAGGGTGGCTGATTAACAGTTGATGGTAGAGTCTCCGGTGATGCCCATATATCCTTTGTCCTTCCAACGAGCTGGTATCCGCCTGGCGAGTCAGTCGCATAAATACAGAGGTATTGCCCACCGATGCCTACCGCTCCACGCGGCGTGAAAGAGCGTGAGGGATTATACTTGGTTCCAAACAATCTGTGACGGGGATCGAGTGGCACTGCGCAAGGAGAGCCAAGGAAGACATCACCGAGGCCCACCACGAGGAAAGTTGCGCTGTGCAAGAGCACCGATATATCCTCAATGCCATTCAGCTCCTGCAAAAACTCAATGTTGCTTGGGAGCCAAGGAGCTTCGCCACGGATTGTAGAAGCATAGCGCTCTACAGCAGCCCGGCAGACAGTATCATCAAAGGCGAGAGGTAGTCGGACTGTTCTTGAGGGGATGCTGCGTCTTAATTGACATGTCGCTAGGTGAGCAAAGAGCCGGTCGATCAACGTAGCAGCCGGTAGCCCATGATCATAAATGACGTGAATAGTACCCACGCCCGGAGTGAGTTCTTGGACGCCAGGAACAGGCTGTTCACGGTGCCGCTCGCAGAATGCAAAGATCTCAAAACTTCTCGCAAGATCAAAGTCAGAGGCGCCATCGATCTCTATGAGCAGTGCATTATCTCCAGCCTGGCGGCAAACATAGTCGTGGCCATTGTGCGTAGTCTTTCCGAGAACGACTTCCAGGCCGTCGAGATTGGGGGTGCCAACTGTTTCTTCAATCCCGAGATCGTATGGCAGCCTGATCTGCGATATTGCACGCTGAAATTCGCTGTCCAGCTTTAGTGCTGCTTGAGAAGAGATGGGCTCAAACGATACGGAATCTCCTGGCCGCAGCTGCCCCATCTTCCACTGATCCGCCGAGATGATAACGCTAAAAACGACAAAGCCTCCAAGGCTCGGCCCATCACATCCGAGAATCACAGCTTCGTCACCCGTGAAGCTCACACTTCCAATAGAATAGGGGCTGTCGTGGATATTGGACGGATGAAGCCCTGCCTCGCCTCCCGAATCGCGCGCCTATTCCGGCTTGGGCCCCGAAAGCCGGATGCCAAGACGGTTGCTGTTGTGGTGTACCTTCCATATACTGGAGAATAGACTTACGAGGCCATTATGGGTGAAGTAGTCGGGCGCTCCGTGTGGTCCAGGGAGCACACGAATCCTCCAGCTCTTACCGCCAACCTGCTTTGGCATTGATATTACAGGACAGGACAGTAATCTGATTGTCTTGGTTTGGGAAGTACCTATGGGCACAATGTCTCGTGGACGAAGCGAACGACCCTTATAGCCTCCCATTTTGGCCAGTTCAAAGGTTGATCTGCTACCCATAACGGACGGAACTTGGATACCACCACCAATGGCAATGTAGACATGGTAGCCGGCTGTGATAGCACCCACGTGCACTGTTTGTCCGGCTTGAATGCGCAAAGTCGTGCTAGAGGGGCGGGCTTTTCATCGATGAGCAAGAGTGTTTCACCGCCGGTGACGGCGATCACTGCATCACGATGGAATCTCAGACGAGGTCCGTGTAGCGTACACTCAAGCCCTGCAGCATCGTCGTCGTTGCCCACAAGTCGGTTGGCGAGGCGAAAAGAAAGACTATCAGCTGGGCCGCTGGGTGGGATTCCAACGCTCCAGTAACCAGATCTGCCAGGATAGTCTTGTACGGACACACTTCCATCGCACTCAATCACCTCAAAAGTGGAAGAGATGAACTGAAATGAGTCCACCGACTTGGTATGAAAGTTTCCCGAAGAGAATAATTCCGATGCCACAATTTGCCGCAGATAGTCGAGATTTGTCTGGACGCCCTCAACAACCGTGTTATTCAAGCCATCTGCAAGTCGCTCTAGAGCCTCGCGACGGTCCGATCCCACGGCAATGAGCTTGGCAATCATACTATCGTAGAGCGTCGTGATGTGAGTGCCCTCATCAATCCAGGTATCCACGCGTAGGGATTCGGGCCAATTCAGTTTGCTCACCGTCCCAGCACATGGACGGAACTGCTCTAGAGGGCTCTCAGCGTACAATCGCACTTCAATGGACGCCCCTGTTGTTGGGAGGTGGTTGACTGGACTGCTGAAGAGTTCAACTTCTTGACCGGCAGCAACTTGCAGCATGCATTCCACGAGATCTAAGCCCGTCACCAGCTCGGTTACTGGATGCTCAACCTGCAAGCGAGCGTTGACTTCGAGAAAGTAGAACTCGTCTTTGTTCACGTCGTAGATGAACTCAATCGTGCCAACATTGCGGTACCTCACGTGGGCAGCCAGCCGCACAGCGGCAGCCCTCATGGCCGCACGCTGTCCTTCCGGCACCATGTTCGCGGGGCTTTCCTCGAAAATTTTCTGGTGTCGTCGTTGAGGGGTGCAGTCTCTTTCACCAGCTGTGACGACAGCTCCTCTGCCGTCTCCGATGATTTGGATCTCAATATGACGCGCCAGTTCAACGAAGCGCTCTATGAAGACGGCCCCATCGCCGAAATTAGCCACTGCCTGGCGCTGGACTCCTTCAAAGGCGTCCCTCAACTCAGCTTCGTTTGCGCAGCGCCTCAAACCAATACCACCGCCACCAGCCGTGCTTTTGAGCATCAGCGGGTAGCCCACGTTTTGCGCCTCGGCCAGTGCATCGTCCAGTGATGTTAACGTGCCCTCGGAACCAGGAACCACAGGAACACCGGATTCGATGGCAAGGGCGCGTGCGCGATGCTTTAGGCCAAGGTCGACCATCTGCGCTGGAGTAGGGCCAACCCAGGTGATACTGGCTTCCTCAACGGCCGTGGCGAAATCAGCATTCTCAGCCAGAAACCCATAGCCTGGGATGATCGCGTCTACTCTGCAGACTTTGCAATGGTAAGAATCTGGCTGCTTGAGAGGTAGGTCTCGGCCACGGATTGACCCTTGAGCTCGTAGGATAGATCCGCAAGGTGAACGTGAGGGGAGTTGGCGTCGACGCTCGAGTAAATGGCCACTGCCTTGAGGCCCAGCCGATGCAGCGTCTTTATGATCCGTACGGCAATTTCTCCGCGATTGGCTATCAAGACCGTGGACACTGAGCCAAGTGAGGCTGGCTCTGGCTGATTCAGGTGACTGATGTAGGACCGCCAACCCGAAAAATGCGTGATGTCGACCGCTCCATCAAGGCCGTACGGCTCACAAACAAAGCCAGAGACACAAGAGTGACCTCTAAGCTCTATTTTCCCTATGGAAAGTGGTGAAGGAATGGTGTTGGCAAAGCTGGCGTAAGCTGTCTCGGGTAATTCCCATACCTCGACAACAAACTCTGCCCCGACTTGTGCATCCTGCAGGCGCTGTAGACCTGGCCGAGACGGGTCGCTTTCACTCTGAAGCGCGAATAAACGATAACGATTCGACGTCCTCGTCTTACGACTGAGAACAGCACCACGCGAGACAAGATCTTTGTTCAGAGGCATACCCGAGAGATGAGCACCAACTACGGCGACGCTGATGCTGTTCTCGGACATCTTCTCCGAAGCGTGTGCTTCTTGAGGTTTTGAAAGTGCCGGCTCGAGACAGCGCGCAGACACAGCTCCAAGTGTCCTTGTCTGGCCAGCTAACCATGCCCGGGCCCATCTCAACAGGTGCGGCTCCTGCCAGTTGTTTGCGATTAATGTGATCCCAAACGGCAGCCCATCGTGTCGAAATCCCGCAGGTACCGACAAGGCGGACCAATCTAGAAAGTTGACAAAGTTTGTATAAGTGCCCAGTCGCGAATTCTCCTCTACAGGGCTGAGCGCGACCTGTTCGAGGGTTGGGAATGTGGGTGATGTGGGCACAAGGAGGCCATCGTATGCGGCAAATGCCAGCTCGATCTGGCGCGTCAAGTCTTGCCTCTTGTATTCGCCCTCGAAAGCGTCCGTGGCAGAAAAGCTCTCCGCTTGCTTGATGATCTTGTGCACCACGGGATCCATCTGATCTGGTTCTATGTTTTGGATAAAGGTTCGAATGGCTTGGTAACGCTCCGCGACCCATGGGCCGAAGTAAAGCAGTGACGCGAGCTCGAAAAGCAATGTGAAGTCGACAGGTTGTAGTACCCATCCAAGTGATCTAGCCCTGTCGAGGGTAGCTTCATACGAAGGAGAATGGTCATCGTGGTCGAACCAAGGTGGATTAGCACAAATAGCCAGAACGGGCTGCAGCCTTTCATTCGCCTTGTGTCCGAATCCAGAGTCTGAAGTATGCGTGGTGTGCAACGGCCGGATCCTCGAGTAAGAGTCCTGCGCATCGTAACCCTCTGCGACAGACAACACCGTCTCGGCGTCATCTGCAGTGAGCGCGAAGATGGACACGCAGTCTAGTGTCCGACAAGCCGGCACCACTCCTCTTGCGCTCAGAACACCGCGTGTAGGTTTCAAGCCGATGATGTTATTCAAGCCGGCGGGAACACGACCGGATCCCGCCGTGTCGGTTCCAAGAGAGAATGGGACAGCTCCCCGAGCGACCACAACGGCACTGCCCGAACTGGATCCGCCGCTTACCCTCGTAGGGTCGAAACTGTTGGGAACCGCTCCGAACGGTGACCGAGTTCCGACGAGACCTGTAGCGAACTGATCGAGGTTGGTCTTGCCAATGAGGATGGCACCAGCTGCCTTCAGCCTGGCAACGACAGAAGCGTCTTCAGTGGCAGGGGTGGTGCCAAATGCTGGGCAAGCCGCCGTGGTTGCGAAGCCTGCCGCATCTATGTTGTCTTTTGCGGCAAAGGGGACGCCGTATAAGGGGAGGGAAGTTGGCTGTTTGTCTGAGGCATGTAAGCGGTCCCATTGCTCTTTGAGTTGTTCGTCTGTACAGATACTGATCCAGGCACGCGTTGCTGCATTAGAGCTGCGCTCCCTCTGAACTAGTGAGTAGAGTCTCTGCAAACCGCCACCCAATGCCTGGACTGCCCTCCATTCGTGAATGAGAAGAGGGGATTGACCCTCGCGCGATTGAGTGATTCGGGTCATTTTTTCAGGCCAATTATACCAGAATTGCGCTCTGTATTAAGGATGTGTCGATGCAAGGAAATGTCTTCATGAGATCCGGATTGAGGAAGAAAAGATATTGGAAGATACACCCTGTTCTAAGGTTGGACAAGGAAGAATGAAGACTGGTGGCAGCGAGGTCGCTTGGATGGAAAGGCCCTGCTTATAATAATAGATAAACCACCACTGGGTGCAAATTGTCTCAAGAATTCGAGCAGCCGAGCGCCCCATCAAGGAATGCCATTGCAGCTCCCTCATGATGGGCCGGGTAAGTGTGCGATAATGACCGCGCCGGCCAGGCGATATCAAAGTTGAACAGAGTGAGTGGTAGGGAGAAGGAGACGTGTGAGTACATCCAAGTGCATACATGGAACACAGACTTTGGATGTAAGTGCCTCCCGCCGCCGGCGCAACTCGGCCGCCGGCCACCGCGGTCTTAAGTAGGTGGACTTTCGGATCATATCAACAACACACCCACAGCAATTTAGTACGCAGATAGCCTCCAAGGCGTGTTAGTCCGTAATAGCCACAGCCCTCTTACATAACTCATCTACTAATCTAAGCTACCTATCTTATCTCTCTGGCAGCTGATCGGTTCAGGCGGGGGCGCCGCCGATGATTGTCTCCAAGATCTTGGTTGAACCTTTCTTTGAACACGACTCAACTCGCACGGCCGCCGAGCCGGCAACACTCAATCACTCACTATCTTCCGAGTGTCAACGATTGCTCCACATTGCAGTTCATGGCGCGACCCATCTTTGCACTCCAAGTGCATCTCGATATCGATGTTGTCGCCCAATGCGCAAAATCCTGCTCATCAACCGTCCAAGGCCGCACAACAACGGAGGCGGGGATCCAATCGCTCAAGACCTTGTGATACCTGTCGCATTCGAAAGACGCGCTGCGTGCGACAAGACGGCCAGCCGCGATGTGTGCTGTGTACCTTTCACGATCAGTCGTGTACGTTTGTGCACGCGCCGCCGTCACGTACTCGCAATGCGTCTATGACAACGCAGCATGAACAGCAGGAGGAGCAGCAGGAGCAGGAGCAGGAACTCGATCTTGTTCAGCCTGTTTACTTGACCGCATCGCCACCTAGCTCAGCCAGCTCACCAGCGCATTCCCGGAAGGGAGCCGCTCAGACTACAGATGATGTGGCATTGTCGGCTTCGGACCCCTATGCAAAAACGATTGCTCAGCCGGACCCGGCGGTGTTGAGCAACACTCTGGGATTGGATCTCACGACCCATGCAGAGTACATCGGCTTGACGGACCTCCGACTCCCAGCTGCTGGTACAGCTCCATCTAAATCGTCCAAGAAACGCCGTCTGGACGACAGAACTGTGTTCCTTGTCCACGCAGATGAGGTATCCGCCTCAGAAGCACAGCGCATCGCAGATGTTGACGCCATCGAGGCCATTGCTCGGCCATGGGGATCAACATTCGTCGATTTGTACTTTCGAATCGTCCACCCTAGTTTTCCCATCTTGCATAAAGATGTATTCATCACAAAATACCGCGCTTCGCATCATCACTTTGCCCCTTCTCTATTGGCAGCCGTCTATCTGATCGCACTGGATTGGCAACTGTACGATTCTTGCCTTGCTAGCGAGGAAAGTTCACTGCCAGATGCCAAAGCACTCGAGGAACTGGCGATGAGGACCATTGCACACGACATGCGTAGACCCAAGCTGAGCACTCTCGAGGCCGGGCTTCTGCTCCTGCATCGCAGTCGCCGTGCTGCACAGAGTGGCCTCGCGCATACCTTTGCAACCAATCGTATGCTGACTGCCCAATTGGTCGCCGTAGCGCAAGACCTTGGCATCCATCTAGACTGCAGCTCTTGGTCGAAATTGCCCTTTACCGCGCGCTGGTCCGCTCTATGACGCCCGATATGCCGCAATCACTACGCAATGTGCTTGTTCAAACTGGCAAAGCCAAAGTGCAAGCGGGCATCGACTTCCTGTGCGCCTTACGACCAGAGCACACGGCTTCTTTCTGGGGAAGCGCAGCCGCATACCAGGTGGCAGAAATTGGGGCGCTTATTAATCTTCTTGGCTCAAGGCCCGGTGTGGATGAAGAAGACAAGACGTGGTGTACTGCAAGAATAGAGGAGCTGCAGTGGGAGCTACGGGTGAGAGGCAGTGCAGCTTCGTTTGCAAGGGATGGGCTGCGACTGCTGGGACGCGATGTATTGGGTTTACTGAGGCCGTGAGATTGGATCTGAGAGGATTATATTGCCTCTAACCAGACGTCCTTCAGTGATTGATTCCAAACTATAGTAACCTTGGTCTCCCAATTCTGTCATTTGTCCTCGGCTCGGATCTTGAGCTTTGTATCTTGCGGCCAAACTCAATGATAAAATAAGTCAGGCCAATTAATCTCAAAAAAAAAAAATTTGATATAATAAATCTCATAGAAAATATATTTACTTTATAACTTTCATAATAGTTGCAAGCCTAATGGTTAAATTATAAGTTTTCCACTTATTCAATAACCTTAGTAAACTTATATTAATCCCGCCTAAAGCATTTGCAAAAAAAACACAATATAAAATTAGGCTACTGGCTAAGTTTCTATATTATTTCATAAACTAACAACTCAAGTATCCAATTTTATGTGTGTTCGGTGCAGTACCAGGCACTCCAATAGTTGTACCTAGCTCATAAAATTGAGGTCTATATGACCCAGAAATCATAGCATCAACTTCTACCTGATCCAACGTAATCTTTGCATAAGTCTGGCCTACAACTGGAAGGGCATTGAAAAGGCTTGAAGGTGTAAAATTAGCAGGAAGAGCACCATCAGCAGGAGCCAAAGTATTTATAACCGCCTTGGTAAATGCCAACTGATTTGCGCCAGCAGTGCTACTAGCACTTGCAGATGCTATAACACTGAAACCTGCGCGACCCTTAAACGAAGCGGGGTCTATGTCATTTGATGCAGCGACAAACGAGCCAGCAAAACATGTGTCTATAATTTGGAAAGTATCGACACCTGTTGGAGTAATGATATTGGCGTCAATGCTGCCCCAGTCAACTTGAATAATTATAGGACTAAGAGTATATCAGTATATATCTTCCGACAACCAAGCTTACGGGGCTGAAAATTATTGGGGTTCCCCAGATCAATGACTTACTTTGTGAATGTGCCTGTGTTTATTGACCAAAGCCCACCTGGGCTACCATGGCCCCCATATATAAGGATCACAAGTGACCCAGAGTCGCTTAGCCCATCATACAGTGACGCAATTTCTGTTTCCAAAAAAGCCTGGGCATCTGAACTTGAAGATAGGGGGATCGCTAGGTCTGTGACGCTAAAACCATATTGCTGGAAAATGAACTGCATTGCCGACAGCTCGGCCTGTACTTGCGGCACTTCAGCTGAGGATCCGGTGTATTCATAATGGATAGTAGCAACTCTAACAGGATCGTAGGAGGGGAGTGCTTCGATAGCAGCGTTTGTCAATGGCTGCTGTTCTACCGGCGGATCTGTTGCGGTTCTGCGTATAAATACGGCGCCCAATGCATAATTGAATGAGAGAAATAAAGGAATATATTTGATGCTACGCATAGTGAAAGTGCAACCAAGTATATGTGAATCGGGGGAAGGCAAAGATATTGATCAGAATTTTCATAAATACATGATTCGGCTACCCGTTATATAGGTAGTCCAAGCCGTTATTTACAGTACCTTTGTTTCGAGACCTCTTAGCCTTGAATTCATACCAGGCCATGTAGGGCAAACTGAGACAAACTGAGACTGGGATGTTAATCATTGCTGAGGAATCAAAAGTAGCGGTAGAAAAAGCCCATAGTATTATTAAGCAGAATCTGATGATAAATAACACCCTGGTACGGAAGATTGAGAATATTAACCACGAATGAAATACTCGGATTTTAGTCCTGAGGCAAAGATCAGGAGACTTTCGTTATGGGTATAATATAAAGAGAGATAAGCAATGTTAGTGACCTATGGTATTTGTTTGAAGGTCCAAAGGTATAATTTTTGTATTTTCTAATGGTTGACCAATTAAAGAGTGAGAAAATTCAGGATATATTGCTTTTACGTTAAATTACCCATAAGAGCAAGTCTCCCTAACCCTTGCCAGTACTTGCAGGCACTTCAGTCCTAGCAATGTACTAGCAGAGTTTTGCACTAAATATATTATGGATTAAGTTGAGAGAAGTACTATAATGATAACAAAGAAAGTACAAGAATTGTACCTTCGGACCTTCAAAGAGATATGTTCAGTATAGTATTTAACAAGAGCCATTTTAAAAAACACTGGGTTATTTTTACGCTGACGTGAGAGACACTAGAGGTAGAGCTAATTATGTACCTCTGGTATAATTCCTCATCCCCCCCCGCTATTTGTTACTATAATAGGTAGGTATAGGTTACAATTCTTTCAATACCTTAGTCAGGAATATGTCATGTTAACCTACGCCAAGGGGTGAAATATTTTTGAAGATAGTTGGATATAAGTTAATCAAGCTATAAAATATAAAGGTCACTGCGAAGAAGGCTCAGGGAGAGATTAATATGTTAAATCTATCTAGTTAAGCTCTAGTGGCCGCTCTGAATTCGCGACTTCTGAGCAATGACTAAATTAACTTGGGCAGTGGTTGTCCTCAACTTGTTACATTGTACTTTTGGTTCTGAGTTCATTTCCCAACTTCAACAATGTCCAAACGATTGTACCAACTTAGGACCTAACCCGAGCAATTGGACTTTTATCCATTATCTTGAGAAACTAAACAGTTGCAACCATACTGTGTTATTTGATTTATCACTTCATAATGATGTTGCTGACCACAGCACTCATACAACCATTCGGGCATGCACTGTGGCCGTCGGTGATGACCCAAAAACCAATACGATTCCTGTTGCCAAACAGGCAAATTCTACTTCATTTAGCGCCTCCATACTTGGAGCACAGTCCGGAAAGAATGTGCAATTTAACCAGGATGAATTTGAGGGATTATCAGGAGCTATACAACAACATGTGATAGCTCTTGATGAAAATGCACCTACTATCATTTTGGGCAAGATAGAGAATCTTGTGATGGGCTTCTTTGCAGGGGGGAGTATTGATAGTAGCCGAAGCATTGCTGCAATCATACACGAGCTCACCTCACAGGTAAAGGCAGTCGGCCTTAGTGAGACAACGCTAGTTCAAAGATGTGGTCAAGATTTAAACGGCAATCATACAGTCGGTTTAGTCGTCAACACAGATGGAAATGTAGCCTCTGTGCAGAATACCCTCCTGACTTGGAGCAATGCGACATGTGTGCAGGATCTGGAGGTTATAAGACATAGCAACATTACTATGTTTTCAAAACCAACCATCAAATCCCAATTTTCAAGACGAGGCATCAATTCCAGAGACGGGACCTGCTCAACAGTTCAAGTTGTATCCGGAGACAGTTGTGGTTCCTTGGCTACAGAGTGTGGCATTTCAGCGCAAGATTTGGCAACTTTCAACCCTGCTTCAGACTTATGTTCAACTCTAGCAGTGGGCCAATACATCTGCTGCACTTCGGGCTCCTTACCCGACCTCAGTCCAAAACCGAATCCTGATGGCTCCTGTGCTCAATACGCTGTGCAGCCCAACGACTATTGCGCCTTGATTGCGTCCGAAAACAGCATCACCATTACCGACATTGAGAATTGGAACCAGGACACATGGGGTTGGCAAGGGTGCGATAATGTACAATTGGGCCAGGTTATTTGCTTAAGTACAGGTATGTATTTTGTGTCCCAAGACTCAAAACTACTAGGTAGAATTCTAACTGGCCTTTCCGTTAAAGGAACACCTCCATTTCCTGCATCAGTCTCCAATGCAATCTGTGGGCCTCAGGTACCCGGGACTCAACCTCCCGCGGACTTCTCTACGTTGACAGATCTAAATCCTTGTCCATTGAACTCATGTGTAAGTTCACTCAAATTCTTCGGTCTCAAAAGCTATTAACACTATTCAACCAGTGTGATATTTATGGGCAGTGTGGTATCACGCCGGACTTTTGTACCATCTCTAAGTCAACAACTGGTGCCCCAGGAACCTCAGCCCCTGGAACAGCTGGATGCATTTCCAATTGTGGAACCGAAATTACAAATAACAGTGAAGGTCCATCAGAATTCATTAAGGTTGGGTACTGGGAATCGTTTAACCTCGACCGGCCTTGTCTCCAGATGCCCGTTTCCGCAATCCCAAGTGGATACACTCATATTCACTATGCTTTTGCTACTCTAACTGAGGACTTTCTTGTTGACGTGTCAGCAGACCAAGATGCCTTCAATGACTTTGCTGCCGCTACTGGCTTCAAACGTATCTTATCTTTCGGTGGCTGGTCATTCTCTACGGATGTTGATTCATTCCCCATTTTCCGTGATAGTGTCACTTCTGCAAATCGCTTGACATTTGCTCAGAGTGTTGTGGATATAGTTAATCAGCATAACCTTGATGGTGTGGATTTCGATTGGGAATACCCTGGAGTAAGTTGATCATCTGTGCATTGGTTATTCGATACGTTTGAATGTATAACATGCCGTCTGATACTGAAGCATAGGCCCCGGATATTCCCGGAATCCCACCCGGAAGCCCTAACGACGGGGCAAATTATCTCGCATTCTTGCAAACACTTCGAAATATTTTACCGGAAGGCAAAACGCTTTCTCTGGCAGCTCCAGCATCTTACTGGTGTGTACTCTAGAGGAATGTTCTTAGAAATCACTCCACATTAACCAAAGAGCACGGATTAGGTACCTAAGAGGCTTCCCAATCGCAGATATGGCTCAAGTGCTCGATTATATTGTTTATGAAACGTATGATCTTCACGGACAATGGGACTATGCCAATGCTTTTAGCAATCCTGGCTGCCCTACCGGAAACTGCCTCCGTTCTCAGTAAGTTATTCAACTGGCAGTATCTTGAAGAGTATGTAACTTATAATGTCTGCAGCGTTAATTTAACGGAGACCGATTTTGCTTTAGCTATGATAACAAAAGCTGGTGTTCCCACCAATAAGATCACAGTTGGCGTTACAAGTTATGGGCGGTCATTCGGAATGGTGGACCCTTCGTGTACAAGTGTCGACTGTCTGTTTAGCGGACCCGATTCCAGTGCCATCCCTGGCGCTTGTACCCAGACGGCTGGGTATCTAGCAGATGCCGAGATCTACCAACTGATTGGTCAAGGTGCCATACAGTCGAGAGATGATGCCAGTGACTCTGACATTGTCACCTACCAGGATACCTGGGTTGCATATATGACGCCTGCTACGAAAGCTAGCCGCATATCTAGCTATCAAGCTGCAAATTTCGCTGGATCCGTGGATTGGGCCATTGACCTTGAAGCAGGAAATATCGGTAACGGTAATGGCACTGGTGGTGTTGGCAACAACGCAACCCCGAATAACGTGCCTGTGGTCTCACTCACCTGCACTACTTTGGCGCCATCTGCAACGTTCACTCTAACACCTGCGTGTGCAAGTGAAATAGCTGGACTGCCACCTCGAACCAATAATAACTCGCCATCAGGTCCTGCCACTTGTGACGAAACATGCGACTTATTGCGAGAGATCACAGGCACTTGTTGTGGGTCTGGCGGCACAATTTCAAATCCAGTAGCCATTATCCCTAACGTTCCGATGCCTCTCCCGGTTCCTTTGTCTGGGATTACCCCTCAGGTTAATCCTATAATTGTCCCTGGCGTTACTCTAAAACCATTCCAGCCGGCTCCGATTCCAATCCCTCTTCCTCAAGATTATTCACCGTCATCTTCTATCACCTTTCCTCAGGCATATTACCCACCTGGAATTCCTTTGCCTTACCCTGTCATTCTACCAAGCAGTTACAGTCCACCGGCTACTATCACTATTGGTTCAACAACATACCCAGCGAATGCACCCCTCTCATCAATGGTTGTGGTTCCTGCAGGTTTTGTTCCTGCAGGTCCTCTCCCCTTTGTGGCTCCAGCTTTTACATTAAACCCAGGGGACAACTTGCCAACCAGTGCAGTGATACCACCTGGCTTTACTCCGGTTGACCCTTTTAGTGCACCTCAGATTGCATACCTCCCAGGGACTATAATTCCCCCGGGTGTTTTCATCCCGCCAGGAACGGAGGTCCCTGACCCAATAGGTATCCCAGCCGGCGCACCGTTAGCCCCTGACTTCATACCACCAACATCAGGAATAACTGGAGGCGATGACTCCGGAGATGATGACCCCGATAAGAGGTGTACTGCAAGAACTGTGGTTTCTATTTCAGCAGTATCTATACCCCCCTCCACTCCTTCTCCATCTCCATCTCCGTCCCCTTCCCCGTCTCCTTCTCCGTCTCCGTCCCCTTCTCCTTCATCACCGCCAGACTGGAGTAAAATATGCGGTTTCACACCAAGCTGCACTAGGAATTGTGGTCAAACTATTGAACTATGCCCTGTGTTCTGCTGTGCTTCATGCAGTGCATCTCAAAGAACAGGCATTGCATGTTAGGTATAACTTGAATCACTAATACTTATACTAATATATTAGTATAGTAATATTATTAGATTTGACCAAAAATACTATGAATTTTATCAATTTCCTGTACTTTTGGTTTGTGGTGGGTTACCCTCAGGCTTAATGAAAATATAGCCCGTGAATTAAGTTGCAGGGGGTATAGTGGAAAAGTACCTAGCTTTTGCATGTCTTGCTCTGCTAGACAGTTATGTGATTTTACTGAATAATATTGTCCTGCTGACGTAATGCATATTAAAATGTAAGGTCGCTAATAATACCGCTTCGCCTGTTGTTCTCTTACATATTCTCTCGATCTCTTGCCATCCATCAATGACGTAGATTTATGGTCCAATTCCTCGCTACGTATCGCTTACGGCAGTTCGAGGCTAAACTAAAAAGAGCTTCCGCGAATTCATCTCGAAGGCTGTTGACCATGGCTCCCACTGCAAATAGAACCCTCGATGGCTACAAGCTACTGGTGCTTCTCGGATGAATATTAAATCTCGAAGCAAATCTTACTTACAGTTCGATTTTTGGTCTCAAGAATGAAGAAAAAGATAGTGGCCGCTTGCACCATGTTCCAGACCGCAAAAATGATGTACGTCTTCCAGGTAATGTTGCGTATTGCAACGGGCCAAGCAAACTGGTTGAGAAGCATCGCGGCGCTGATAACTAGAGTGGAGAGTGCTGACCCCTTTGCTCGCATTTCATAAGAGAGCGCCTCCATGGGATAAAGGCTCTGGAGAGGCGTGATCCCGATGGAGAAAATCGAGCCAAAAATAAAGATCAGACCGAGCGATGCCTTGGATGCAGCAACGCTAGTACCAACTGAAGGAGAACCATCTGGATTGAGTCCACTGCCAGATTTGGCAAACTCAGAAGAAGCAATCGCCATGCCTGCCCAAGTTATACTACAGCCACCAAAGGAAAACATAAGTAGAGGCCGACGACCAACTCGCTCGACATAGCATGCTCCGAGAATTGCGAAAGCCCACTGTTGGCAGTTGTTAATCAGGGTAATGTTTGCTTGTTGAATTGGATCGCTGTAACCGGCCGTCTCCAGGACAGCGCCCAGAAAGTAAGAAAGAACGGAATTACCAGCCCATTGAGCAGCGACTGAAACCTAGAGGTTGCAACACAGCCGATATACAGAGGCACGAGTATGAAACAAGGCGCGGTAGTCCCACCATCTCTTGTCACTGCCATCCAAGTTAAGAAATTCTTCGTACTCTTGAAGCTGGAGCTTGACCCAAGGTGACTCAGGGTTTCCCCTTCCGTGATACTTGGCAAGAACGGCGAGTGCTTTTTCTCTCTTGTTATGAACGTAGGGCCATCGAGGAGATTCGGGAATCCAAGGAGACGAAACAATAATAATTCCAGCAAAGAGACATTGAAGCCAGGTAATAATACGCCACGAAGCATTTCCACCGATGTCAAGACCACCACGCGCGGCACCAGCAGCGATAATGGCCCCAGAGAAGTACAGAGTGTTGTATAACGCGCCCATTACTGAGCGATAAGCTGGGTGATTGATCTCGAGTACGTATATTGGCCCACTGGCACCATTCATGATGACTCCAAACCCAATGAAGAAGCGGCCACCCATGAACTGACCAGCAGTCGTAGAAGTACCTTGGATGATTGTGCCTATGATGATGGAGAGTGCTCCAAGAAAGAGACCACTTCGACGTCCAAAGTAGTCCATTGTAGGGCCGATAAATGGCATGGCAGCAACGCCACCCACTTGCATCATAGAAGCCACAATACCAGCCCAGATACCCGAGCTCTCAACATTGTAGGTCTCTCTGAACCACGGGTTTTGAAAGAGATTGTTGATCAAGGAGGCGTCGTAGCCGGCGGCTGTGGAGCAGCAGAAGCCGACAAGTGAGACTACAATGGTCATTATCTGGCCCCTTTCAAAGATATGGGGCGGTTCTTGTGTCATGGCCTGGTCGAATGCATTGGCTATCCCTATGACTTGAGTCGGAGCCTCGTTCTAATTCTGTTAGCGATAGAAAAGGTTTGGGTATGAAGTATTACAGAAATGATAGCGTCTTACTTCATCGGTTTTCTCATGGTGAATAGCATTGATGGGCTCATTAATTTTTTTTGCCATGGTGAAGAATGTTTTATAGATAGCCAAATGTGATGTCTCAACGTTAAACACAACGTAGTAGTATATATATTAAGACCAGCTTTTCACATACAATACGCTCCAACCTTGAGAAAGCAAGATAAACGGTTCTATGGTGTGGAGGTCTTCCATACTAAGTGGCTTGGAATAGTTTTCCAACAGACGGTCGGGGTGGCCCCGGACAACCTCATGGGGTATCCACGCCTCACCAAGCCCATTCCCATTTCCCATGAAACATATAGTCTACAACATGCAGATTAACGTTCCTTGGTGCATACAGTACTTGTATCTCATCAGATTCTAATTGTTCAGCCTATTTTAGTAGTTCTCAGTGGAGGGATGGTTAACCGCTTTTGAATTCAAGTAGAAAACTATTCTCATTAGCTTGAAGGGGTGAAATTTAGATTACTTGTGTTTATAAGCGTTGTGTCTCGTCGCACGGTGTAAACGCGGAGTCATTCACCTATAAATACCCTTTCTATTTTAGTACTAGATGATTCAATAGCGCCATTCATCTGTTAGACTGAATCCTAGTGTCGGAGTGTCGGTTCGGAACACACTCCAGCATCCGATTAGTCCTGACACTTTCCCTTGGCAGTGAAGCGTAAACACCTGTTGAAGCGATCTCCTCTTGGCTTAATCTGTCTAAAGGTACGGTTGAATCTCACATACTTATTAATTATATACCGTGGCGGCGCAGCAACTTGCAGGATGTTGGCTTCACGAACAGCTAGGGCAATTTATTCATCACGAGTCTAGCCAGGAACATCAAGTTCCAACACATTCTGAAGTTCTCTAGCAAGCTCTATGTTCTCCGCATTCCTATGTTAGGTAGGTAGCCTGATTCCCTTTTCTCTAAACAGTCGTTCCACCTTCTCCCGGCCACTCTTAGCTGCTGGCTTATCAGGCTAATACCTCAAGAGATGCCAACCTGAACATAGAGCCTCCATCGTTCTTAGATGCTGCACCATCTTCAGTGATGGGTCATTATAAACGGATAGCCCAAGGGCTGGGGCGTAGCCTTCCTCTGACCTAGCTATTGCAGCTTTACTGACCCTCTTGATAATAAATATAACCTCTATAAACGGATAGTAGAAGTATCATAATAGCGTAAAAGGTACCACCATTTGATTCCATAAGAAGGTTGGGGTTCGAATATAAAGACTCAAACGCGTAAATGGACATGGTGGCGAACTCGAGGGCCTTAGCTGCGCCGTTTAGGATGTGCGATGAATCGTGGTTGACTTGATCATCAGCCTGTCGCGTGGTAGGAGATTGTATTTCCAGCAAAAGTACAACGTTTGGCCAGTGCAAAAGAGCATGAGTAGAAAAGAACTTTGCACGAAGTTGGGCTTGTTGTGTGTCAAGAAGTGTACCATTGGAGAAAACACCGGCTTGGCAAAGGTCCAGCAGAGGGAATTTGATAGGTGGAGGCAAGGTAGCGTACCATTTAGACAATTGCAGAATGATTTCGCGAACGATGACAGGTTCTTTAAGCATAACCCTATTCCAAGAGATGCCGTTTCGGGCTCTGGCAACAATTCGACACAATGCAATGCAAGCCAGAAATCCGTAGAAGCCAGGCTCCTCGCTGTCGCTGGTAGGAAGTGGTACTAGTTCATGGATGCTCTGAAGTAAGCAAGAGCTGTGCGAGATATACATTTGCAGGTCTTGTTCAATGAGATAACAGGCCCCAATATGCTCGCTGGCAGCTGGCGTACGACCTATCAGAGGCGATGCGCTTACGCATTTGGAGAAGTAGAACGATCTTTTCGGAAGCCACCCTGATCGATTCAAAGGCCTGAATTGGTAGGAGGCAGCTCTGGAAATAGACACTCATAAGGATATGGCATTGGACATGTTGTAATGTGTAGTTGGACTTCCGGTCGCCGTCAACAATCTGGCAGGCGGCGCGGAAGTAATCAAGCCCCGGAGTGGTCGCTGGATCATATGACATATTTTGGCTGTCTGTTGACATGGATCCGAGGGCCAAGATAAGTAACGTGAGGGCCGTATCAAGGGTTTTTTGGAACAGGTCTTTCTTCTGTCACGCGAGCAACCAGCTCGGCAGAAGCTTCATGATCGAATATTGGCCGCTGAGGTAATACGTTTCGTGTAAAGAGTTGTTGAAGACGCCCACAATTTTGATGACTGAGGTCGAGATTGAGAAGCTCAACTTGATCTCCTTCAAAAAGGGACTTACCCTCTTTGAGCTCCTGTTCCAAGCTCTCCTCAAAATCGTTGACACGGAGGGGCAGAAGCGCTTGGTGGAACTCCTTGGTGCGAAAACTTGAGAGACAGTGAAGGTCAAAGCCGAAGACAACGACATCCGAGTTTTCAGTCTCTCCACAAAGTTGATTCTCCGCCAAACGGCTAGATAAGGTTGGAAATTGGTAATCTAGGGGAGCATACGGCTGATCAGCGAGGTGAGATTTGGTTGCAGCGGAACGATGAGACTTTGCTTCTAGCAAAAGCCCTTCAATCCGATCTAGACGACTGAAGAGGTCATGATCAGAATCCTGCACAAGGTGCGTTTCAGAACTAGCGGAACCGTCAGCGTGGAAAGGAATGCTCGATTCAATCATTAGACAGCATCGTCTTCCCCGATGAAGTTGCCGACACAGTTACAATATACAGACTCATTTACTTGCAGCCTTCAAGCAATCCCAGCAAGTGGGCTCGGGTCAAAAAATATTTTCTCGTACCTTTCAGGCATTTGAGAGCTTCTGTATTCACACAGCGCCCCGGTCTGGGCACAAAACGAACATGTTGGCTGCGCCGCATCGCATCGAGTCTTCCTCGAGCGACAGACCTCACAGGCGACAGAGACGCGTTTTTTGGGGTAGTTCGTCTTTTGGCGAGTGACCCGATTTGCGGTGTGTCTCTGTATCGAGATCGCCTTACGCTTCATGGGTACTGGGTAACGTAAGGTCTGCTTTCCAACCATTGTAACAGTGTCGCTGACGGAACGTTGGTGACGAAGTGGATGGCTTGGGAGTAGTAAAATGGATGGTTCCAGTCATTACTAACTATAACGAACGGGGTCCTATAAGCTAGTGTGATTTTTTTTTTCTTCTTTTTTTTTTTCTTTTTTTTTACACAAAAGCAAAACTATTTCAAAAGTGAGGCTCATATTGGTAGCATGCTTAAAATGGTAAATACATGAGTAAGATTATTTTTAATAAATCATATTACCGTAGTGTTAATCTAGCAAGTCTTCTTCTCTAGCTGAGTTTCTCAAAAACACAACCGGGTCTTGTTACAAGAAGTACCGCTACTCCGTACATAATTCCGTAACACTACTTAGGCCAAAGGCTAACTTATAATAACCTGCTAAAAGGGCTTTGTTAGTTCTAATATGTAAGTGATAACTTGGCCATATTTAGTCAACTCTTGCAAAGCTTTTTTTACAGAATCTCTTTCAGTCGTCGATTTCAAGGCCTGTGTATATTCAGTTATTTTAGAGTCCTTAGTGTAAGCCGACCGAAGCAAACGTACCTCAAGACTACTCCAGCCATTCATTCCCATAAATGCGCCATCACTTTCCTGGATACCCCAAGCATGGAAAGACTTGGTATCAATTCCAATCTCCTGAGTCAACTTCTCCCATGAACTCTCTACACTTTTATTC
The DNA here is from genome assembly GCF_003025095.1 of Trichoderma harzianum CBS 226.95. Classification (NCBI taxonomy): domain Eukaryota; kingdom Fungi; phylum Ascomycota; class Sordariomycetes; order Hypocreales; family Hypocreaceae; genus Trichoderma; species Trichoderma harzianum. The sequence continues at coordinate 332,969 of NW_020209271.1, forward strand.
TCGCTGTGTCCGCCATCCACTTTAATATATTGTGTGTATCTGCAGGCAGTCGTGTTGCCAGAGTCTGCAATTTCGGAGTAATATAATTCTGGAGAGACTGGGCTAAGCATAAACGGTTTCATTACCGATCGAAATGCTGCAAATCCTTCCGAGGCCCAGAATGTATTGAATGACGATATTTTGTCCCATTCTGTACTATATCAGCCTGTGCCTTGTCTGGCAGAATGATACCCGCATATATCAGTTCTAGATTAGTATATGACGTACCTAAAACCATAGTTAAACCACTGTGATCAAGGTCTGTTGCCTGTGAAACATTCCGTGCTTCAATGACTTTTCCCCTGTAGTAACTTGTTAAGCCCGGAATGCCTGAGAATGTTTCTTTTGCGGCGGCTGGGAGTGTCTCGGCAAACGTTTTGAGCAGGGCCTGGTCAAGCTTTAGCTTGGGGAAAATAAGTTCCGTAATCGCCATAGCAAAAAAAAAGTAGCAGATTGAGTAGTCTATAGTTTCTAAGACAAAAAATGTATAATATCCGAATTAATCTTCACTTTTCAAATTATTGAATTATAGTAAGCAGTCCGCTTTAATATACTGATAGCGCGGAGGCCTCTGCAGACCTGCTATGAAAGGATATCGAAGTCATCGAAGTTGTAGACTTGATCGATATACCTGGCCCCATCTCTTTCCGCACAGAGCCACTTCTCTCCGCTGCGGGATTCACGCTAGCACAGGTTTATTATCTTGTGACGCAAGTTGTAAGCGAATGCAAAAGGCTAGCCACGCGTTCCGCAACGATAAAAAATGGTTCTGCAATTAGGTCTTGATTGTACGTAAGGAAGTCGGATATAGTATGTCACTTGAATACTAAGCTGTTTAACAGAGTTATGACATGCGGCTTGGTACTTGCAAATCTATGTTTAAACGAGGTATGGTACATACATCTTAGGCGTGTTAGTACACGCGAAGATTGTCCGCTTCTCCGGCAATCCCGGCGTTCGTACCCCAATAGAACCCCTAGCGAATGGACAAAATTATTGCGGGAACCAATCTACAATGGGGTTTTAGCACTGCAACAAAAGAATACAGCTAGCTGCGGATGTATGTGGATCGATTCACACGTAGCTGATTTCTTCCGTAGAGTATTATAATACCGGTTATCATTACAAATTAGAGATACAAGATCGATTTGTAAGTCATGGAATAGGATCAACAGAGTCAACAAGTAAATACGTATTCATTAAACCTATCGTCATAGCAAGCGCGCAAAGCATATAGGTTGGTGTATCGCGAAGTATTCGTAAAGTCGATTCAGTATCAGTTTTATTCAAATTCACCATTCACATCAAGTTTTGTACTATTCTTGATTCAATTTGCTACGAAAAACCAGCATTATGACCAGGCAAATCACAATTATTGGCGCCACAGGCATTCAGGGTGGTTCTGTCATCAGGGCTCTGGTGAAAGACCCCGCCTACTCGCTTACAGCCATCACCCGTAATAGCCAAAGCGAAGCAGCCAAGAAACTCGCATTACAGGGCGTCCGTATTGTTGAGGCCAACCTCGACGATATTGCCGCGCTTCAGGCAGCCTTTTCTGGGACGTCGGTTATTTTCGCCGCCACAAACTTTTTTGAGCCTTTCATAATGTACGATGCCGAACAGGCTATCGAGATTGAGACAAGACACGGAATCAACATTGCTAAAGCTGCAGCTGTGACACCAACACTGGAGCACCTCGTCTGGTCGACTCTTCCCAACACATCCCGAATCAGTGGAGGCAAATTCGCAATTCCCCATTATGTGAGCAAGAATAGGGTCAACGACTTTATCAAGTCGGACCCGGTGTTACTCCCTAAGACGACATTTCTCTGGGTCTCCGTCTACGCTTCTAATATGAACTACCCATTTTATCGTCCGTTTCCAATTCCAACGGCCGGGGAGAAGAAGTACATCCAGCTCCAACCAACTCCGGCGTCGGTGCAATTCCCCCTTGTTGGTGATGCGACGGTTAATGTCGGCGTTTTCACGAGAGCAATCATCGAGCAATCCCACAAGACACTTGGCGGCAAATTCGTGTATGCCATGACCGATGTTATGACGGCCGGAGAGATGCTTGCGACATGGGCAGAGGTGCACGGCGTCGAAGCAGAATACGTGCAGGTAGACAAAGAGACATATTACAGCCTGTGGCCCAAATGGGGTAAAGCAATGGATAGGATGCATGAATACGTTGAGTGGGCTAAAGAGAAGAGTTTCTCGGGCGAAGACGTTATCCTGACCAAGGAAGACCTGGGCATCACTGGATTAAAGGACACGCGGGCTGCATACGCCGAGATGTAATAATTGGATCCTGGAAGTATGTGTAACGATGCGGAGCGACATGTGTGGGCTTTCCATGCAGGGGAAACGTTGGGCTGAAGCTCTTGCGCGGATTTTGATTCGTTATAATAGACTAAAGGGCCTGTCTAACTTTCGTTAATGCAGAATATAGCAGCATCTCGCCACCCTTGGGGCATATCTGAAGCTCAGTTAGGAGCTTAAGCTGTATCTATGAGAGTCATGTAGCATGTCTTCTTTGGCATCTACAGAGCCCCCCTATTGTAACTACACTAGGCTTCAGGACCTCGCAATAATGTGACAACTAGAGCCAGGTGGATCCTCTCCAGAGAAAGAAGGGCCTGTGAGGAGATCCGTAGGTACGGGACGAAGCATCTGCAAGAATTTGGGTAGCATATAGATGGCATAGGCACAGAGGAAGTGTGATGAAGTCTCGGCAACGGCAAATATTGCCACGAAAATTCGGGGCATTGACTGAGTCGTAGGTATCACCGCTGTGGTTGTAGAAACCTTCGGATAAGTCGCTATACTCTGCTATTGGTCATATAGTGTGCATAGCCTGGCATGACACAGTTGTATAAAGCCTCACGAGGCTACCATGTATAACATAATGTTTATTTGGCATGGAAAGTTCGGGACGATACGAATTCGAGCGGACCGGAGCCATCGCTAACTGCAATCCCCGGTGGATTTGTGGACAGTTGCGGAGCCTGGCACATTTGGCTTGCGGAAAGATGTGGAGCTGGGCCGGCAAGCTCCAATTTGACATCCATCCAGAGATCCCTTGGGGTTCTTCGGTGGAACTCTCCGCCATGCGCTAAGCCTACATTCAGTATTCGCTCCAATCATTTAGAGACACAGTAAGTACTCAAGTGGTCATCCAAAAAGGAGACTGCAAAATGAATATTCGCACACAAAATGACATTAAGAGTACTATTTGAGTGAACTAGTGAACGCTCTTATGTGTGTATAGCTATCATCTTGTGTGTTCAAAACTCTCGGGTTACCTGGTTTTCTGGTCATTACTTGGTACTGTATAAAGATCAGACACTAGTCTGTACGATGTCTTTGTATCTGCCAAACCCCTATGCTCATGGACTTCTTCTAATAATGGGGCTTGCTCATATTCCGGATTCTATCATATCGCTACACGGAGGAGATGGCGTATCGTGCAGATCCATAGACTGGTGAGCCAGCAACGACCTGCCACGTGTTGAGAGCTTGATTCAACGAATACGAGTACTGAGGACTCTAGTTGAACTCGAGACTAGCGGCTGAACACAGTCATATTGATTCGGGCATGAGCAGAGCAGGTATGGAGCTCAGCAAGGATAGGCAGCAGAGTTTCAGCTCATGAGAGACATGAGAAGCTCGTAGGATTTAGATTTGTAAGCTCCACCATCATTCACAGTATCGTAGTGTGGATATGGGAAGAATTACAACATAAAATAGCCTATTTCGCTTATGTGGGCTTCAACACAGTTGTCATTTTATCGAAACATACAGAGTCTTGGCTGTCCTATTGGTGTACCTTGCCTCCTCCGTCCTCGCCGAAAGATTATCATATCAAAATGGCATCGTTTGCTGAAATTCACAAATCACCTTATACAGCGCTTGCTAACGCGGTCTTGGGAAACCCGTTGGCTGGCAGGGTCATACTCATTACTGGCGCCGGCCGTGGAGTTGGTGAACATATCACCCATCAGATGGCAATTGCCGGAGCTGAGCGGATAGGCCTTATTGGCCGTAATGAGCCTAGAATTTTGGCGACACGAGATAAATTTGCAAAAGTCTATACTGGAACAACTTTTGAGGCTTTCACGGCTGATATTACGGATGAGAAAGCTATTCACGCAGTCTTCGAGTCATTTGGCGCACCTGATATTCTGATAAATAATGCAGGTACTTTTTCAGATGATGGGCCGTTCGTTGAGCAGAATCTGAAAGCTTGGTGGACCGGCTTTGAGACCAACATTCTTGGCACAGCAATTGTAACGCAGCAATTTCTTCGAACTAAGCCTAAAGGAAAGACTGCTGTTGTTCTTAATGTGACAAGCATGGGTGCTCATATGCGATTCCCCTTAGTAGGTTTTTCGGGGTATAATGGAAGTAAGATGGAACAAGTTCGGATCTTCGAGAGTATTCGATTCGAGCACCCTGAAGTCCGTTTTATTAATATCCATCCCGGAAACATACAATCAGATGGTTTTGTCAAGTCTAAATCACCTGTACCAAGGGATGGAATGACAGACGGGGTAGTTACAGGGCAGTTCTTGGTATGGCTCGTGTCTGAAGAAGCAGACTTTCTTAGCGGAAGATTCGTATGGGCGGAGTGGGATATAGACGAACTGAAGGCAAAAAAGACGGAAATATTGGAGCAGAATCTTCTTTTGACTACCATAGACGGATTTAAAAACGACTTCTAAGAGTCAAATACCTACAACTCAATAAGTTAAATGATGCTCGAGGACATGCCAGATACCGCTAGTTGGACTGATCGCTGAATAGAGAAAGAATCATTACCTAAATTACTACTACGCTTATGCTTCAACGGTGAAGCAACTTAATACGAAGTGTTTTTCTATGCGAATACGAGAAGTGGATGTTGTACTAGTCGTGAAATGTAGGCTTCCATGCCTGTAATTCGGTACGATCAAAGATGTTGGTCCGTTGAAAGAGGGGGTCCGTAGGGTCGAGAAACAGCAGTGCGTTGAGAAATAATATAAGTTAAGCTCTATATCCAACGTACAGAGAGATAGATGCATACCTCCAGCTTTTAACTCCAACTATTATCTTTAATTTTAGACAAGACGCCGTTGTTGAAGCAATGGACGGGCCGCTAAGCTTCATAGTCTTGATCTTTGGGGCTTTCGGGGTTCTCGTCGCCATCAACCTCCTCCGTCAGGCACTTCCACAAAACAGAAAAGAACCGCCTACTGTATTCCACATTGTCCCTCTTCTCGGAAATGCGGTGTCGTACGGGATGGATCCGCCCGCCTTTTTTGCTAGGTGCCGAGCCAAGGTAAGCCAGCGCATCAATGTTCAAGATCGTTGCCACCCTGTAATCAAATAGGTATGCTGACAAGTTGAAAGTACGGGGATGTCTTTACATTTATCCTTCTCGGCAAAAAGATCACATGTTATTTCGGTATTGACGGAAACGATTTTATTCTCAACGGCAAACAGGAGGATCTCAATGCCGAGGAAATCTATTCCCCGTTGACAACGCCAGTTTTCGGCTCCGACGTCGTATACGATTGCCCAAATTCGAAACTCATGGAGCAAAAAAAGTTTGTCAAATTCGGCTTGACGCAAAGAGCCCTTGAGTGTCACGTTCCGCTTATTGAGCAAGAGGTGGTTAACTATATTGGAACCGAGCCGTCATTTCAGGGACAGTCTGGTACTATCGATGTCTCTAAATGTTTGGCAGAAATCACGATTTTCACTGCGTCTCGAGCTCTCCAAGGACAGGAAGTCCGTGACAAGTTGACTGCCGAATTTGCTACATTATACCATGACCTTGATATGGGGTTCCAGCCAATCAACTTCTTAATGCCATGGGCGCCACTTCCACAGAATCGCAAGAGGGACGCCGCACATGCCACGATGAGGGCCATATACATGGATATCATAGAGAGTCGCCGAAGAAGCGGATTAAAAGAGGGATCCGACATGATATGGAACCTGATGAACTGTACTTACAAGAATGGCACACCAGTTCCCGACAAGGAAATAGCACATATGATGATCACACTGCTGATGGCTGGGCAGCATACCTCATCTTCGGCTAGCTCGTGGACAATTCTCAGGCTGGCGTCACGCCCAGATATAGCGGAGCAACTATATGAAGAGCAATTGTCAAACCTCGGCCGCGGTGGGAGGCTCGCGCCGCTCCAGTACTCTGATCTAAATGAGCTGCCACTGCTGCGCAACGTGGTCAGGGAAACATTGCGAGTCCACTCGTCAATTCACTCTGACATGCGAAAAGTCAAGCGGCCGATCGAAGTTCCCGGAACCGGCTATGTCATTACACCAGACAAAGTCCTTCTCGCATCACCCCTGGTAACCGCACTGAGCGACGAATTCTTCCCCAATGCTACAGAGTGGGACCCTCATCGATGGGAACATCGAGAAATGGACGAGAATGCCAAGACTGATATGGAAGAGCCGTTTATATCCAGAGGAACCAGGAGCCCATATTTACCATTCGGCGCTGGTCGACACCGGTGCATTGGTGAGAAGTTTGCATATGTGAACCTCAGCGTCATCGTAGCCACCATGGTGCGTTCCTTTCGATTCTACTTGTCGGACGAAGGCAAGGCTGTTCCCAAGACGGACTATTCATCTTTGTTCTCTCGACCAATGCAGCCAGCTTTAGTTTGCTGGGAACGCCGACGTCAAGTAGTGGATGGATGGCCTTCGTTGTAAAGATACAAAAGAGCCGTCACCTGTAGTCTAAGCCTCTCAAATGCTTCAAGGAAGCCGGATTTTGAAGCACTCTTTCTTGTCTCAGAATTTCATTAGCGGCGTTGCGGGCGCCTTTGGATCGTATTCGTACTCGGAGACGTTATAAGCATCTGGGCTATTAATGGGTGTCGGAGTTAGGCCTAGTACGAGTATGAATTAACAATCAACGCTGGCTGAGGTTTCATTAGTCATCACTGCCTTTTGATTTGGTAAATACCGCTGGTCTGCCATATAAAAATTGTATGAGATAGGCCGTGCTGTTTGTTCTACTATTCCACCCCTCCGGTGGTTGTAAACTTGACGGCAGCCAAATGTCGTTATACAATCTCTTGGCCCACGTCAAATGTGTAGCCGCGTGCCACTATAACGACGAGCGATATAAATGAGTCCATCAAACTATGCCGTCGCTTCTCAAGACATCTTGTAACTCTTGCATTGCAGCTAAACGGCGATGCAGCAGGGCGACCCCCAAATGCGAGCGTTGCTCGCAGCGGTCGTTGGATTGTCATTACGCATTTCCGCCCTCTCATCGGGCTAGTTCAGACTGGAACATGGGACGACCTGTGAGGCTGCCTCTTACTACGGCTAGTAATGTCACTGACCCGGGCATCCCTCCGCAATCACAACCGTTGGGCATCGCCGACTCGGTGGCGATGCAGTCGTTTGACTATGCTCTGCTGGAACTGGCCGGCCTCCCCGGCATTGATGACCCCAAATTTAGTCTCTTATTTGAATTTCCAGCTCTTGCGCAAATGAGAGTCTTGGATCTCTGGCCGCGCCTGGATGACACACGTTCCTGGAGCTTTTGTGCCCAGATGCTCTTGTCATTTGCCAATCAGTTCGTTCATACTGGCGAAAACCCTTTCATTGGCAAATCGGGCTCAATGTCATACATCGTGACAACCGCATTTAGCGTCTGTGCAGCCTACTTGGCTCGCACAGATGCGACCAATGGTATGTTTCAGCGGATTCTGGTTGCCGAAGTTTGTAAAGTAGCGACAGCAATTCCGCACAGCTCATTTGAGCAGCAATTAGCCGCGCTACAGGCCCTTTTGCTCTACTATATTTTGATGTTCTTTGGTGGGGACGCGCAATTGCGGGCTCTGGCCGAGAAACAAGAGGGTGTGTTAGAACGGGCGACCATCGCGCTACAGTCCCAGTGTCTTGACCCTCTTGGGACTCCGACAGATAGAGTGGCAGAGTGTCACCGCGAGGCGGCACGTCGGGCGGTCGTGATATCATACCTGCTTCGTGGCATCAATCGCGTGCTGCAATATAAGAGCTGTCATGTTATTTGTGACCTCGTGAATCTACCCGTCTCGCTCCGCCTGCCGCTGGGGGTACACCGGAGTGGCTTGCAATCAGAGAGCCAAATTGATACCAGGGAAATCGTCACTTACTACGAATTTGTCCAAGAGTGGGAAACTGGAAGGCTGGGGGAGATTGATGAGTTTGCCAAACTACTCCTTGTCGCATGCAAAGGCGTAACTGAGATTGTTCCACCCAGCGCTTTCGACACTACTTGAAAGAACAAGCTGAACGGCGGCGGGTCCTTGTCTGGAGTCATGGTACGTTGCGAGCTGGGCATCTGTTGGAATAAGCAAATTGGGCAATTGGAGTATAGGAATTACATTAGAAAGAGTCTTGTATCAGTACAGAGAAAAATGCTGCATCGGCTACCACTAATAGCTATAGAATCATACAGAAAACACGCCACTTTATGACAGAACTGTGCGGGATTAATTGTGTTAATATCGTCTAACAAAGCCATAAAACAGACCATATTTTGGCAATAATGAAGTGAATTCTCATAGATTGGAAATAGCATGCACTGTAAAGTTAGCAACGAGCCTCAACTGCCCACTTCATCGGCCTCGGAGCAGCAAATACATCATCCTCATTATTAATATAACTACCCCAGATACTCGCCTGCCCCAGCTGAATCCACTTCTCTCCGCCACCACTAACATCGTCAATACCACTAAACAAAGTGCCCACTTTAGTCTCACGCTGAGTAGCTCATGCCTGTATCTGTGCGTATGGAGGCTTGTTCTGTATACAAAAATTACCCAAAGTATCTTGGATAAAAATCAGTAGATTATGATGTTAAAATTTGATTTCACTTTCCGCTCTAGGCACACCAATCGCTACAATATTATCAACTGAGGGTACGTAGCCTAAAACCAATATCTTTGCCAAATTGCGTGTTTGATTGAGGATTTGTTAATTAACATAACTTAATGGCAACAGATTAACAGAGACGCCACGATGTTATTTTTATCACTAGAACAGACATGGCAGTAGCATCGGATGACATAGGCTTTACAAAGAGCAACAACAGACTTTTCTTTCCTACTTCACACAATGAAGTCGATATGTCGCTGAAAAAGGTTGAACTTTTGACTGAACTACCCTGTGATGGTGTCACTAGAAGATCTTCACTTTAACAAGATATATAGTTTGCTTCTAGCCAAGATGACCTGGATCCGACCCAAACAAGTACAGTCTACGCGCCAGAGGCAACGCTGCGTTTCTCAACCTATCCGGCTATCCTTGGAGCGAGCAAAATTGAAGAAATGGTAAAGGCACGGTTCGCTAGCCTCAGTTTATTGTCTCACACGCATCGATATTTTGGTGCGCCATTTCCAATCCTACCCTAAGTAAGGGATGAGCCATGCTGCGGCACTCTTCAAACGTGTCTCGGATCCGGTCATTCCGGGAGTTCTGAAAGTTGGTCTGTGATTTAATAACGTATGGTGGCCTATGGCGCTTGGGATGGTGTTTGAGAAGAGCAGAGTGTACGAAACTGCGCGGCAAGTACGGACTAGTTATTTACATAGAAGTGTTACTTGATCAACCCGGGACAAATCTCGATGATCTTAATCTGTCTTAGCTAGCTGACAGCCTATCATCGCTGTGTGTCACATTGCACAAGGTTTCTATTTTCCCGTACTGCGCAGTCTGTGATGGTTCGACAAATGATAAGAAGGCGCAGTCACGCCCTTGGGGCTGTAAATATTGAGCCTCAAGGAGGACCATAGAGACCCCCTAGCCGGCAACGCGTCGCAGCTTAGCGATTCCTTTACATCTTTGGCTAACCAGACCCAGTTTGGCAACTTTGCTCGCATTTGCCCCGCAGCGGAGATTAAATCAGCCGCCGTTGCGAATTGATTCGTGGTCTATTGTAACTCTAAAAAAGCCCAACTTGACGAACGATTGCTTGTTCACTGTTCTTTCTGAACCGCGCTCTATGACATGACATGGCCTGGCCACTCTCTTTCCACATTATATGCACTCTCTACTCAGCAGTGCTCATTCTGACCCTCTTGCGTAAACTTCATCGTGATGGGCCGAAAAGGCAGCGCCAAGGTCCGCACTGGTTGTGTAACATGCAAGTACGTATCCTGAAGTCTGACTATCTGGCGCCCACTTTACTTCTTTATCCCTTCACTCCTGATGATGATCCATTGGGTTTTGTCACAAGCCAGAGCCGTAATGCACCGATGCTCATCTCGTATTCTTGATGCTCACAGAAAACGTAAAATCAAGTGCGATGAGACACGCCCGGCATGCCGCAAATGCACGTCCACTGGCCGAGTGTGTGCAGGCTACCAGGCCAAGCCCACAGGCCACTACTCCTGGGAAGAACTTCTCCGCCCTCGCTGGCAGGCATCTGATACGAATAATAACATAAAGATCATGAATGTTGTGGCTCCTACTCCTCTATTTGCTGGGACTGCTGCTCTCAATGTGTCAATGTCTGTGCCCATGGCTCTCTCCAGCACCGGAGGATCAGATGCGGCAGAGCTTCGTGGGTTCTACTTCTTCGTAGAGGTTGTGGCGCCGGCACTGGACGGGCCCCTACGCGGTTCCTTCTGGACGCACACGGTTCCTCGGGTATATATTCACGAGTTGGCAGTTCGCGAAGCTACTTTGGCGGTCAGTCTCTTATACGAGTACCATCGGATCGGGTGGCAACAGCAGTGGGAGAATAGATCTTATGCTGCTGCTCAGTCGCCAAGGAGCGTGAGCATGAGCACAAGTCATCATCTCTACGGCGCTGCCATCCGCCGCTACAATTCAGCCATCAAACACCTCGTGGCCTCCAAAACAATGAATATTGAGACGGTACTCGTCGCATGCGTCATTTTCATATGTATCGAGTTCCTCACAGGCCAGGGCGATGTAGCGATACGACATGTCACGCATGGCCTCACTTTGCTTAATAACCTCACCCTCGCCAGCTCCGAGACAGAACTCTCAGTTTACCTAGCCTCCTTCTTCTGTCACTTGGGCATCTTCCCTTTCTTCTTCAGTGAGCGTATCCCTGATATACCAGACATACCACCGGCTTTCGACATAGGCAGCATTCCTGTGGGCTCGTCGTTTGTTTCCGAGACAGAGGCTCAGGCGGCTCTCGACTTGCTTCTCTGTCGCAGTGTCAGGCTCGTTCGCATGGCTGCTGGCCACAAATTTAATACCAAGCCGAAGCCAGATTTCTTATTAGACTTGGGCACTCTCGTTGCGCAACAAAAAAAGCTGCAAGACGACCTGGCCTTGTGGTGGTATGCCTTTTTCGCTATGCCCCTGCGCCTAAATCTATCGAATGAACGAGAGATGAAGGTGCATACACATGCGCATGATGATGACAATGATGAAGAGTTTTTTGCCCTGCTGGAGGTCCGTTGGCTCGTTGCCCAGATCTGGTCCAGCACGTGCTTGACCGTGAATGAGACGGAGTACGATGCCCACTTCGGCAGCTTTCAGCGCATCATTCACCTAGCGAAACGGGCCAAGATGAAGATCAAGACGCGGACGAGCACAACAACCAGTCTCGGCAAGCCATCACGTGGCATCTTTTCCTTTAACATGGGGTTCGGCCCTTTGATTCACTTTGTCGTGCTCAAGTGTCGCTATCTGCCCCTTAGACTTGAGGCTCTCGCTCTCCAGCCTGCCATTGCCTGCCTACGTGAGTCGATGTGGGACTGCGCAACGATGAGTGCGATCGGCACGCGTATTGTCGAGATGGAACACGGTATAAACCTGAATGTAGCGGCGGCTGTTGACTCTCCAAGTTCTTTTCCATCGTCATCGTCGACGTGGACGTCAGCGTCTGTGGCTGAGGTTCCGGTGCAGATTGGCGACAGATCCTCTCTCAATAACCTGCCAAGTGATGGGATGAGGATCCTAGATTACTCTTTAGAAGATGTCGAGCGTATCCATATTCCTGGCTGGGGAGAAGAGGTAGTGAGGAGGAAAATTACGTTGTTAGTAAAGACAGAGACTGGTGCCATCGAAGCCCGACAAGACTGGGTATTAATTCGATAAAAATAAACAAGCAGCATTACTAGAGCGCCGAAGTTCGGATTGGACCCGATTGTGAGGTGGAGTGGCGGTATCAAATGCCAAAATATCTACCTTCTCTCGGAATCTCAGACTCGGACTGGCCCCACTGTGACATATGGAGCAACGGGACTGCGTGTACTCCGTGATATCAGCCATGTCCGTATAATTTACTGGTATTTACCAAACGAGTTTACAAAGTGACTTAGAATTCCTGGACAGACCCCATTGTTCACTCGCAGCCCATCAATAAAGCTGTGACTTATAAGCTATGAACAAACTGCTCTACGGGTTACCCCTTTGCAAGTCCTGGAAGGCTTAGACGTGTTTGAGAGATAGGGCTGTGCAGAACCAGAACCTTGAGGCATCATGGTGAGATGGTACAGTCTGTCTCGCGTCTCTTCACTCATGACTCTAATACTATCGCATATAAAAGCCGCCATGGTCTCCTTTATCGCTAAGTAAGTTTGTTGAAGATCAAGACAATCATCATAGAGTCATATAGCCATACGCCGTGCTTACACCGCCAGCCGTATCTCATCACGATACGGCACGATTCTCTCACGATATGTTTCTTTTCCATCTTTTCGCACTCCCTTTGTTGGTGTCTGCTGTCGCCATCCAAACAAGAACACAGCCGCAGAGAGGACCATCACCAACCATCACCACGACTATATGCCCCACCAGTTCCGCCATATCCCCCAATCTCGATCTTCGCGTTCGAGAACAAGTAGCATTAACCACCGCCGCCGTGGAAGATATCGACAGCTTCACGACCACAATCCTCAACATCATCCCTGGGAAGACAGACAGCTACGTTACCATCCATCCCCAGACTATCGCCATCGCCATTCCTACATGCCATCAGACCATCACTCCGGATCATAACGGCTACGTGCCGCCAGGAACTTGTGGCGCAATCTGGACATATTACCCGGCATTTAAAGCGGCTGTTGCATTCGCAGTGATGTTTGCCTTGTTGCTGGGCGTCCATCTATGGCAGGCCATCATATACAAAAAAGTGCGTAAGTCTTGTCATTTTCTCAAGACTGCAGGACGATTCATGGGTTCTTTTGTGACTAACTTACGAATTGGCGAGAAAGAAGTGGTGCTGGGTCATCATAATGGCTTCAATCTGGGAGACGATGGCCTTCAGCTTCCGGGCAATCAGCACTCGAGACCAACAGAGTGAGGGCATATATCTTTGCTTTCAGATTTTTATTTTGCTCGCTCCTCTTTGTATGTGGAGCACATCTTTCGCCTCGCACCACTTCAACACATATGGTAGTCTTTTGTACTAATTTATTGTATGTTATATGTAGGGGTCAATGCCTTCGCATACATGACATTTGGCCGCATTGTTTACGCGTTCCACCCGTCGAAATCTGTCCTCGGCATCCCAGCCGTCACTCTAGCCGCAATTTTCCTTTTTCTAGACATTGCATCCTTCATTATCCAGCTGATTGGTGGCGGCATGGCCTCTCCGACCGCCTCGGCAGCAGCCCAGCAGCGAGCACTTCACATCTACATGGGAGGCATTGGCTTCCAGCAATGCATCATTGTCACTTTTCTAGTGCTTTGCATGCGCTTCCAGTGGCAGATGGACCGGGTTAGGGCCGTGAGAGGCAGCATGCTCAAGGATCTGCTTCGCGCTGAATGGGGCCCGCTCCAGGCGGCGCTGTACGCTGCACTCTGCATGATTACAGTCCGAATCGTATATCGGTTTAACGAGTTTTCGAGTGGTATCACCAAGGGAAATGCATTGACGAAATACGAAGTATATTTCTATCTTTTGGAAGCCACACCAATGATGTTTGCGATCCTTGTCTTTAATCTATTCCACCCAGGACGATTCGTTAGAGAGGACATGCCGGGAATTTGGTCAGTATTCTGCGGCAAAATCAGAAATCGGAGGGGAAAGACACATGTGGAGGGTGATGACGGCGACGCTTATGACTTAGACAGGCACAAATTGGTCGAGGGTTACAATGCGCTATAGAACAGTCTAATGAAATTGATTCAGCCGTCCTGTTCATAAGTAAAGTAATTGATGTCGATCGATTGAATGCGCAGCGCAATCTTTTATTCCAGTTCTGATATAACGTGTCTCAGTTCCTTCACCACCATTTTGGCGAGTTCCAGGCTGATGTAAGAGTGTTTCAGAGGCCCAACAGCTGTACGTTGGCATGAAGGCAGGCTACTACCTATCCGGTTGAACGGCTCCATGTTCTAGAGTGTCGATAATGTAACTGCCAAAGCTCTGCGCGATATTGAGCCGATCCACTGGCGTTGTAATTATCTTGCTAAGTTGCCGGAGGATCATCCTACAAGCAATTGTAACTGTGTCGTAAGAATTTGAAGCAGAGTCGTCCGCTGACACGCCCGCAAAGTCCAACAGCTAGAAGACGACATCTTGCCAGTCACCTCGGTAGATAACAACCCGAGGTGATACCAGTCTACAGATATTATAGCAAGTCTCTTTATTTCGTAATAACATTCTATTTACGTCTCTTTCCATCTTCTCGGCCAGATCTCTTCATAGCAACGCAGTATATCTAGATTTCCAACATTATTCACAAGAATATTGTTCTTGTAGTGCCGATGTTTTGTTTTTATTTGTATTCATGACTTAGCCTGGTTGTGAGGTCGAGATGGAGAGTATCCAAGATTACTTTCACTCCATTTGCCATCCAACCTCGCTAAAGTTGTCTTCAATAATGCTATAGTCACCCACCACCCAGATAGATTTGATCTTTAAGTGCTTGAACTTCCACAGCCCATCCGTGTCAATGGCTAGCTCAGCATGATAAAGACTACCTGACATCAGGCTCCTTTGACCAGGTTCCATGCCCTTGCCCTTGGCAAAGTGTTGTACTAACACGGTAGCTGTCAGGCTGGCCTCCCTTTCCTCTCTCATTTGGACACGCACGTTGGTGACTATGTGCGTCGTATCAAGTTTGAAGATTAGGGCGAGTCCCTTGGCATGGATTTCGGGCAAGCCTTTCATGGTGTGATCATTGACTTCGAATATGCCGTCAGGCATGAAACTGGAATCAAATAGGGCTGCATCGTTTGTGTCCCAAGCCAAAGCACAGCGATGAATAGCGTCCGCAACACTCTCACTGCTAGATGTGGGTAGGTTGAGGGCCGCGGGGAGTGAGAAGGGGGATGACATGTTGAGGGAGTTTTGCGCTGTTGGACAACTTGGGTTGAGGTCTAAGGATCATGAGAGAAGGTTAAAGGTTATTCTAGCTCTTAAGGAGGATCAAATTGACATTAAATATCCATTTCGTTATCTCTAAGCAATGGTGAGACTACGAGACTGTTAAGTCTGTCACCTCTCTTCTGTCACCCTCTTCTGCTCCGTGAGACAAGTTGTAAGTGAACTAACGGCCAATCAGAGGCTTCTGCACCCGAATGGTGGCTAGTATAAAGCTCCAGACCGCTAATAGTGATATGCGAAAAAGGGTTAGCATATGGTCGCTCATGCAGCTGTCCGCCAATCAGAATCTTGTATATCCAGGTCAAGGCTAGGGAGATGGGAGCTCGTCTCATCATTTCGAACTGTGAAAAACCCTCACAGTTGTTCCAGCATTATTCTTCTGCAGCATCAGAAACAAACCAAGTATGGCGCCGACTTGTCCAGCAAAGGTTCGGGAACGCAGATCCATGACGAGGTCGAGATTTGGCTGCCGGAATTGCAAGCTCAGAAAAGTCAAGGTAGTATATCTCGGCTGTTTATTAAAATGATACATCGCTAACCCCATTCCTGGGCTGGTAGTGTGATGAAAGCAAACCGTGCTGCAAGAGATGCATTTCATTCGGGGTATTATGCAACTTCAGACTTGATGTTCTTGACCTGCAGCCCGTCACCTGTGATCCTGTTCTATATGCATCGCAGGTCGCTAGACAAGGGACGGTGCTTCAAGCACCTCCCAGCAGCTCTGTGTGGACATCTGATGGATCAAACTTTTATCAACTAGACTCAAAGTGTCAGGATTTTGTGACTAGGTATCTGGGAAGAAGTCTCATTACTCCAGACGACCCTAAAATGGTCCAAGTGAATCGCAGCCTTATGGCCTTGGCTTTCTTCGTAAGTCTTGTCAGAGGGCTGAGCCCTGTCTATATTCAGCAGATGATACGCTAGATATCTACTCCATTGTATTGCCGGAACCATGGTAACATTAAACTTCTGCAGAACCCTTTCTTGATGCACGCCTCCATAGCAGTGGCCTATGCGTATGACCGTCATTTAACTCAATCGTCGGACTGCCGTCTTTCGGTAGAAGAGTGCTATCACCGGTCTCAAAGCTTAGCGATTTTCAACAAAAGGTTAAATGAGCCAATTAATATCAAGGATAAGGATGCAATCTGGGCAACAGCAGCTGCGTTAGCCGTCTTGTCTTTTTCGACCCCTGATGCCACTACACCTGAAGAATCGTGGCCCCTTAAACCTGCTCAGCCCACGGATCTGGAATGGTTACGCATCAACACAGGCAAAATGTCTCTATGGTGCCTAGCTAACCCGCTACGATCGGACAGTCTATTCCGTATCATGGAGTCAACTTTCGCGGAAATGAACTCTCCTCTACCAGAGAAAGGTATAGATGGCATGTTAATAGTCTTGGCTTGCGTCTGTCATCTTGAAGACTCATCGACAACGGAAAATAACCCGTATTTTAAAGCCGCTCATGCCGTATCTAGGATCCAACGGCTCCCAGATAATCAGGTCACCATAGGGCAAACAGAAGTCTTCACCCGTTGCATATGTGGCCCTTTCAAATCCTTGTTACAAAGAAAAGATCCTATTGCACTTTTATTAATGTATTTATGGTATCGCAAAGCTGGTCGCAGTATATGGTGGATTGAGCTGAGGGCTAGAGTAGAATGCCCCTCTATTTCCTCGTACTTACGGTTATATCACAGTAGATATGCCACTGTACATGCATTCCTGCCAGGAGGTGTTCTCGAAACTTGGATAGAGGGATAATCCTTATCCTAACTCTTAATTAGCCTCTTTCTTTCATCTACTTTTGGAAATGTACCGGTCGCGTTAACCCCCGATGTTTGCTGAGCGTGGCCATGTCCAATATGCAAAAGTCTCAGCAGCCATGCCCTGGCTAATCTTTAAATGCTTGAGCAACCTCAAACCTTGGTAATTCATTTTGCACCAAAGCCAGCAATTACTGCGAGTGTCATGAATTATTTGAGGCGAATGCGACCACTTGTTGCAACGCTTTGTGAATTGTACCGTGAGTATGTATATCCTTTGCAATATCAGTCAGAGCTGTTGGCTGTCCATGCGCGGGAACGACACTGTAAGCAATTCGGCCGTTCTCACTTGCATGACCTCCAAGGAAACGTACATTGCATTCTAATTAACGCCATCACCGCGAATCTGGTCCGTCAATTGAAGAGCAACTAAGTCAGGGAATGTCATAACGGTATTGCACCAAGCATTGCCTTCACACGATATTCGACAAGTATGAAAGTAATGGAGTTTTTTACCTAAAAAATTATCCTAGACCTTGGAGCAAGTTCACCTATAGTGATTAGCAGATCTACCCTCTCAATGATGAGCTAGTGAAGCCAATTGGTAGCTTCGATTGTCAAAACTGAAATCACATTCGACTGGTACCTACCGTTTTCACTGTTATTGCGTCTCTGCTAGACAGCCTCTAGAACAGTTGAGAATGGAGCAATTCGTTTTGGTTGCCAGATGGGCCCTCGAGAGCGCGCGGATGACTGATTCTTGCATACATCTCCACTGCTTTATTATGGTACAGATGCTTGCCGATCCCGGAGCGGCGATCGAAGAGCACGCAATGCTACCGCTTACTCCATACTGCGTACTCCGTCTGCATCAGCAAAATGTGACTTGATGTTGGGTGAGGGCCTAAGCCATGCTGTACCCGCCGCGCTGCATATAAAAAGCTATTTTGTCTTGTGAAAGTTACCATTGATTGTGGTACTTCGTTTGAGCATAGCAGTCTACCTACTAACAGCAGCAAAGATGGTCGCGACGACAGAACCCATCCATATCACATACCTCAATGGCCTAGATATTGCGGCACTGGAGCTTACTGATTCAGAGATACTAGAGGCCGTTGAGAAGGCGCTTGATGCGCAGGGACTCAAGCAAGCAGTCATTGAGCCGCGAGTGCATCTTGTGCCGCGCGATTCAGCCAAAGGCCACTTCAACGTTCTACGCGGCGTCGTTCATCCGCTGAACGCGGCAGGCGTCAAGGTTGTCGGGGATTTTGTTGACAATTACAAGCACGGATTACCCTCCGAGTTTGGTATCTTGAACTTGTTCGACCCAGACACCGGCGTGCCTAAGGCAGTTATAGATGCGACATCTATTACGGACATGCGCACTGGCGCAGTTACAGCCCTGGGAGCAAAATATCTGGCACCCAGTAAACCCAAAATCTTGGGACATATTGGCGCCCGTGGCAGCTCCTACTGGAACATCCGTCTACTGGCCAGTCTCTTCCAATTTGATGAGATTCGCATCCATTCTAAGCGCAAAGAGAGTCGTGAAGCTCTGGGTGCGAGACTGGAAAAGGAGCTAGGAAGGCCAATCCGTGTGCTGGATAACTGGGAAGAGACCATTGTAGGAGCAGACATTGTCGTTGAAGCGTCACGGTTGCCAGCGCCAGAACCTTTGCTGAAGACGAGCTGGATAAAGAAGGGTGCGCTGGTGATGCCCTATGGCACAATGAGTGCCCTGGAGCTTTCACTGACAGACATTATGAACAAAATGATCGTCGACGACTGGGGCCAGTGTCGCAAGGGTCTGCCGCTAGGGGCCTTGCGGCAGCATGTGGACAACGACAAGCTGACAGAAGAGAATCTCCATGCGGAGATGGGCCAGATCGTGGCGGGCTTGAAAAAGGGCAGAGAGAGCGACGACGAGACGATATTGTTCTGGCATCGTGGACTAAGTCTTAGCGATATTGCGCTCGGAACAGCCATTTTGGACAAGGCGGCGAAGCTTGACGTTGGACAACGATTGAGATATGCCTAAAGCAAAGTGCCATATACATAAAAACAACCCGAATAGAAACTACATCACATTACCCATGTCCAGCACAAACTTGCCGTAACTATGAAGCTTTGCCTCGCATCGTGATACTCCTATGAATGCTATTTAAAATTCGGGGCTATATAATCATTTAGATCCATCTCATCCACTGTTGTCTGTAGATACTCAAGCTGCTGTTGAACCCATTCCTTCGTTAGCCGGTGCGTCTCAGCAGCTGGCCTTCCCTCGGCCTGCAAGGTATCACGCATCTTAGCCAGACGCTGAGCCACAACATTGAGCCGATAGTCCGCCCACTGTCGGAAAAGCTCGTCGTTATTGCTGATCGGCTTGACGGTGCGCAACGTGCTGGTGTCTTGCAGCATCGGATCCCGTGGGCGCATCGAGACGACAAAGGTGATGCGCTCGCCGCTGCCGAGTGTCCGCAGTGCAGCGTGCTTGACCATGCTCCCCTGCATCATGACAGCATATCCCATGCCTGGCTGCCTCATCTTTAGGATGCCTCCATCGCCTTTGCGCAAGGCTGTCTCGCCGCCCGACATGCCGACCGGATCAGAGAGCATTAGCACGCATACCCACGGATACGAGTCGCGATGCCATGCTGAAACAAGGTCTTTGAGATCCGCACCGTCTTCATCTGGCTCAACATCGTCGCTGCTCGCTTTTGGCGGCTCTGGTGGAGGTAGATTGTCTGTGATTGCACCATTCTTGTCGACATGTTTTGGCAGTTGAACGTTAAGCTGCCCAATTTCATAGTCCATGATAATGTCCAAGTCCACGCCAGCCGCGTCAGAACAAGCTTTCAGCATCTCGGGACTTCGCCACATGGAGTAGGCGAACGGTGCGGCTGGCCCATATCCGCGGATGCGATAGACGCCAGGATATTTCCACGAGCCATATTTGCCGACAATGTCGGGGCGAAAGATGTCGGCACGAAGCTCACGAACACCAGAGGGAGTCAGGAGTGGGAATGGTGCAGTGATGGCCGTTTGTGAGCTGGCTTCCGGGAAATCGAGGCCAAGGTCATGAAGGCTGATTGTTGAAGAAGGTCGATTGTAGCATAGATGCTGGAGCGGATCAAAGGCAATTGGCTTTTCCTGCGACGCCGATCCAATTGGTTCATCCAGTGGCTTACCTGATATGTGTAGAGGTCTCGCAATGCTAGCTGCCGCCATCATGAAAGCAATGTTGTTCTCAATTGGCTAGTGTTTGTCTTTTGCAGTAGGACCAGCAGTAAGACTTGGGCCACAACCAAACTGTCATTCTCGATTTATCGTGGTGTCGGTATGTTACATCTGCGAGTAGACGTATATCCACATCTTCTCGCCGATAACGGACAAATCAAAAAGATTCCATCTTCACCTGTAGATCATGGGTTAGGGTCTATCACACCACTCTTTGGTTCAAGCACGCAAACGATCTCAATCTCGCACCAGTATTCTGCCTGCTTACTGAAACGGCAAAATCAACATACCCGAAACGATCAACCTCCACCTGAGCTATTTTAGTAAGGCTATTATTGAACGAGTCCGTCCTGTGCAGCAGCTTCTGCCAATGGCGTAATATAATGCTATTAGTTGAAGCCTCACTCCTGAAACTACTGTTCAGTAGAGCTTTTATTGTTTACTCATGAACGGCGCAGGCTATCATTTTCCTATTTTGCAATCGATCCGCCTCCGTAGTCTATGGCTCCCGTCTTGCAGCTTGCCCCAACAATCTTCCCAACCAGAGTACAGTAGTTAGTTTTACCGTAGTATGTTTCTCGAAAGAGTTTGCGAAAGAGCTTAGTTATTATCAAGCCCTCAGTTATCGGGATAGGTAGCCTAGGAATCGGCCTTTTAAAAAGGCTGCGCCAGCTGATTGAAGTACGCTTTGTTTTCAATAGTGAACAGCATAGCGTCGGCCATAGAAAAAGCCAATGTCCGATATATACATAAGGAAGTGATGGACCCGGCATGTATCGCATAGAGCTCTTTAATATCCTTCATTTCTGTTCACTTTGTTCGTGAGCTCTCTTCCTTCACTGAGCCGAACGAGGTTATACTTGAGGACCTCATATACCCTTTGGGCGTAAGCACTAGAATCTCCACTGACGTGCGGTGAAATGAACAGATTCTTCGTGCTCCACAAACGGTGGCCATCTGGTAATGGTTCAGGATCTGTCACATCAAGTGCAGCTCCGCGGATTACGCCGTCTTCAAGCGCGTCAATCAAGTCATCTGTTTTGATGATCTCTCCCCGGCCGACATTTGAAACAAATGTCTTCTGTTTAGCAAGCAAAGCTAATTCGCTTCGTGAGATGAGACCCCGCGTGTTCCGTGTCAATGGAAGAGTAATGACAAGTAGATCGAGGCCGGAGCTCAGAAACCCATGTAAGCCTTCGGTATTCTCAGCCGAGAACCATTTGCTAGGCAAGATGCCTTCAGGGTCACCGAGGCCTGCTGGCGTATAAGTCTCATCTCTGCGCGACTCAGGCGAGAGACGCGGGTGTAAAGTACACGCGTAGACATCCATGCCTAATGCTTTCAAGACTCGAGCTACCTGGCGACCGACGGCGCCGTACCCAAGAATGCCACTGAGAATTTATTAGACTCATTGTTCCTCATGTTGTCACTTAGGTGATCAGATTCAGCCTACACTCGCTGTTGAACCGCGTCATTCACGGGCTCTGCCAACTTCTGCCACCGGCTTTGGCGCTGGATATCAACGTATCGAGTAACTACGAAGTCAAGTTAGACATTATTCCCAGTTTGTGGAGTTGTTATGCTTTTGACTTTGATGTTGGAAGGCTAAAAATGTTGTTACTACCCACTCAGCTATCTGTGGCCTTGACGACGAGTCAGCATATCAGATTCGTTCAATTAATTCTTGGGATTCCGCACCCATGCACACCACTAGCTGTACAGAGAGCGACATTTGTTTCTCGTATCAGAGGATGATCGAGAACATGGTTCGCACCAGCACTCTGAAGTTGCACATACTCCAGCTTTGGAGCAATGTCCGCTGTTGGCAATGCACTCCCGGTGACGAGGATAGTGACATCCTTCCACTCTTCATCCGGGAATTTCTTCTGGAATGATGGCGTATTCCATGCTACGTCTCTGACAGTGACAATTTCCAGGCCAGGAAACAGATCTTTAAGCTCTGCTATCCACTCGAGTCGGAATACCGTGCCAAGTAGCGACTTTGGCGGTCCTGTTACTCCGAGGAGCACTAGTAGCTTGTGGCCGTCGAGGGTTCTATTTGCAGTAGGGGCCATGATCTATCAACTACCATTGAGATATATTCACCGGGTCTCTTTTTGGCTCAGCCCAAAATTGTCGCAAGCAATAAATTGTGAGGTATTGGACGGTAAACCTTGGGCTTCAATGGATGGCAAGAAATCGAGTGGTGTGTTAGAGAACAAAAGTGGAATATATGCGAAACGGATTGCGTGCTCATTATTAGTGATTCCTGCATTTTATATGCATTACGTCATCAGTACAAAAACATCTTTCGGCGAAGTCATACAATAACAATCTAGCAGAGCAAGATGGGCTGTGTTATTTGACAGGGTTGTTATTTCTCATCTGCAGATAAGCCTACTGGATTTATAGCCTCGCTACTATAATGTATAAACTATGAATGTTGGCGTAGCTCCCTGTCAACCAGCCGTTGCGCGCGTACCTGAAAATTATTTTGTAGCAAGCGGAATTTGCGCTAAAGGCTTTTAGAGGATATCAAAGGCCATTATGACCTTTATAGTAAGGGGAATATGGGCGTACATGTATATACCAATTGAGTCTCTGCTGAAATGTTGTACATTGTTTGTTATAAGAAACTTGCTGTAGTGCTTAAAGGTAATATATCGCGGGTCTTGTTTGTTTTAAACGTTCTCAATATGTAACACTGGCGTATTATTTTACATTAAGTATAATATAATTAAATAGAGAATGAACTGTATTACTGAAGTTGTTTATCTACTGGCATAAAATAGTCAAACCAGCTAACCATTCTGCAACAAGCATCTATTAAAGCGGGAAATTGGCGAATTCCATGACCCTCTTTCGGATATTCCACAATACACGATTTGACTCCATGATCCTGAAGCGCAGTATGATAGTAATGTGCCTGGGCAGGTGGAGTGCACTGGTCTACTTTCCCCACCAGTTGCAGGGTTGGCGTCCTGCAACGGTGGACATATCTCAGCGGGCTTCGACGAAAATACAGACTCTCTATATCGTAAGGACGATTGTCGAGAGTCCGCTGGCGAAGGTCACTGGACAACCACTGCAAGTTCCAGTCGTTAACAGGAGAAATAGGAATTGCGGCGGCAAACCTGTTAGTCAAAGTGGTCAGCCAAGTTGACTGAAAGCCACCGTAGCTACCCCCAATGACACCCAATCTGGATGCATCTGCAACACCAGAATTGACAAGATGATCAAGCCCTCTCAGAAGATCGGTCGCATCACCACCCCCCACGTCCCCTACTACGCCTTGTGTAAACTCTCGACCTCGTCCAAGGGATCCTCGAGGATTCGCGTTGAGGACCGCATATCCTTGAGCTACTAAAAAGGCTACCCAAGTTCGATATCCCATCCACTGATCAACAAAGGCGCTCATGGGACCTCCATGAACATTGAGAATCAGAGGGTATGGTTTCTGTCCTTTGGGAGGGAGGTATAGAAACCCCTGGATTTCTAAGCCGTCTGTAGACTCCCAAGAGACTGCGTGGCTCTGGCCCAGCTGGGGCCGAAGCCAGCGTCCACCATCGTCTTCGAAAGAGAGTATTTGGGTATATGCGCCGGCCTCGCTAACCAATCCAATTTCCGGCTGTAGCTCCCAGCCCTGTCTGACTACAGCGAATCCTCCGCCAGGGAGGCCAGCTGGCTGAGGGTAAGAAGGGCCACAAGCATTGCCTGTCGACCACAGTTCACGTACCTCATGGGTGAGCACGTTAACCTCAAGAGCCACCGATGTGAGGTCTCTCAAGCCCATACTAAATAAAGTCTCCTCATTGACCCACTCAAGACTTGAAATGTCGACATTGGAGGCGATTCGCGTCTGCTTATTTGTCTTGCTGTCGACGCAGACGATACAGCCAGCGAGCTTGGTGCGGTCCCCGCCGACAGATTCAACAAAAGCAACTTTCGAACCCGAAGGTGAAGCAGTTGGCTGCGCCAAAAAGTATTCCCCTGCATCAACCATAACATGTTCTATGCAATCCGAGAGTGATATTTTGACAAGAGAAGATTCCTTGTACGCTCCTTCGCCAGGCCGATCGCTGACAATCGCAACCGCATCCTGCGGACCGCACCAGGCGAACCGCCAAATGTTTATTCCGGGGAGGCTAATCCGGCGCGTCTGGTGGCTTCGTACATCATGGAGCCAAAGACTGCGGACGTCCATCGCAGTATGGTCTGTTTTCACAATCGGGGTCCACTGTGATCGAGAGACATCCAGGTCAACGAGCGTTCCAGAACCCTCGAAGCCAGATTTGGGCAGACCGAACGCCGCGAGGCCTAGAAGTATTGCGCTACCATCATGCGACCAAGAAAAATCTTCGATGATGCCTTGGAGAGGTTCCGAAATCAAGGGCTGCGCTTCTCCAATTCTATCGGATCGCAAGTAGAACAATTGATATTGCCCCGCTCGAATTCTGTCCGATAGGAAGGCCAGCGTCTTCCCGTCGGGAGACCACTTGGGTTTCTTATTGTTATGCGGGCCATGAGAAGCAGCCACAGGCACAGGATCTGCTGACATGATTGATCCAGTGGGAAGGTCAACAATGTAAGCATGTGTTTTGGGACCGTCCTTCAGCGAGCTCCAGATGTGCCCAGTAAATGCGAGGCTTGTGCCGTCAGGTGATACAGCCAAGTCCTCAGCGTTGCTCAGCTGGCCAAATGACGGGGCATGAACTTTGGTGAAGAACTCCTCAACTTGCTTCCAAACTTGCGAATCCGCAATATCGGGCACCTCAGCAAGCGGATAGTCATGATTTCGAATACCACAACTATTTTTGCCTCTCTCACCATTCTCCAGCGCCCGTAAAGTCATCTTGTGAGTAACTTGTGATAGGAAGCGAACGTAAAGAATGCCTTAGGTCTTCGGATTTAATGTTATTTTGAAGGGTAGCGATGTATAAGGATACAGCTGGTGTAATTTCCCAAGCTACCTCTTTTATGTAGTAGAGGAGATATGAGTGCGGATATTTTGGCCAATCGCATTGTTCCACAAGAGACAAGTTGAACAACAATGTCCCACTTGATCAAACCCGTACGCCCAGGAGACAGCCACTTATTTGAACACAATCATGGATAATCTGGCCAATTGAACTTAAAATTGAACTGTAGTGGAAGAAGAGTGGAAGGCCAGCAAATAATCCGTATCACCAATCGACGGACATGTTTAACATTCAGCAGTAACCTAGACCAAAATTACTGCCAAACCGATACTTCTATGGCGGAATCGTATAGCACCCCTTCTCCTCGCAGGATAACCTGCATGTACTCCTTGCTAAGTCGCCGCCCATACATCTTCTCGCCCTCCCATACCCTGGACAAGGCTCTGATCAAGTCAGCCCGAATCATCCGTCCCTGTATCCAATCCCTGTGGATGGCATCACGCGTTTCAATACCAACGAGGAAAAGAGATCGGTCAAACCAGCTGTAGCGGGCCTTCATACGCTGGAGTCGATGTGCAATCTGCAGGAATGAGGAAACAGAATCTTGAATACGAACATCAGGCGACGGCACTTCCTGGCAGCGGAAGTGATACAAACGAATAGCATAAAACTCGCATACCGCGGCATCAATCTGGAAATGGATGCGCGGATACTTCCCGTCGATTGTGTCACGATGGGCTATGCGGAAAAAAGAGCTATATTTCTATACCTCTCCCAAAGAGAGACGAAAAAATCAGTATTTAGCTCCCAAAAAATAATACTCTACTCATTTGTCGAAGCAGAACTTACTATTTCCAGTGTGCCAATCTCCCCTTGGATGCTTTGATGATTACCCATCCCAAACCAGAACAGTTGATTAAGCAGGTGGTACAACCTGTGCTACTCATGATATACGTCATAGCACTCGACACTTTCTATATCGTAAGTGAGCTCTGAAGACGGATATCTGTTGCCGTGGTTGAGATATAGGTAGTTTCGAGATATTTGTCGTATGCGCCGCATACAGTCTCCCTCGAGAAGAAGATCAGAGAGTTTACCCCCATGTGAGACGAAATTTAGTTGCACATCGGCATAGATGAGCATTCCAAGAAGTTTGTAGATGAGACTATGAAAGGCTGTCTCATTATGTAAGATTTTATTCGATTTCACAGCATCATCTTCGGCAGCAGAACCGCATCGATTGTAGAGGCGATGCGTGATAACATAATTGTGGATCTTTGCACTCAGATCTCGCCTCTGCAGTCCTGTTGAAGAGGCAGCGTTATCCATTGTGCATAGTATGAGCAGCCAGAATGAGACCATCACAACAAGGTGGTCAGGATGCTCCTGTAGAAGGATTCGGTGTAGGAGTTTCAGCCCCTTGTTGAGGTTCGCTTTACTTGATAGCGAAATGCCTTCGTCGTGACTGTGATGGGACATGCCTTGTAGTGAGACAGCCAACATCAAGCGAAGGACCACGTCTTCCTTCAAAGCAATAGTAAGAAATATGGAATAAGCCGACCAGGAGAATCCTTTTACGCGACGTAAGTCTGTGTATTGACCCTGGTAGTATTCTAACGCTCTCTTCTCGTATTTGTCGAGGTTGAGGGCATCTGGTAGGTCAAAATGCAGAGATAATCTGGGCGAAGAGAGCTGACGTAGGTCGGAGGATACTTGTATGGAATGTGGCCAAGTAGATGAATTCGAGTGTGCGGCAATCATGTCTGCTTGAAGTGCAGGAGTGGTTAAAGCGCTGATACTTCCAATCCACTGAGATTGTGAAGGGATATTCGGTGTTCCTGTAGTGACGGTAGGGAATGGAGGGAGAGTCGGTTCCCATAAATCACTGTCGCCAAGCCAAGATGTCTCCTCCATGCCGTTGTCGGGAAGGATCATGTCGAAAGTGTTATCAAGTAGCACATGGGACTGAGCAGATGAAGGCGATAGTAACATATATGCCTCTTGCTGCGGCTCAGTGATTGCTTCCCCGGATAGAGGTCTTGGTGTGGTAGATAACGCATCCTCAGTCACCACAGGTGTAACCAGGGAGACTGAAGCGCCGCCGCGGCTGGCTGTAGAGAAGCCTTGACACTCATGGCTCATTGACGAGCCGGCATCTGACGGTGGGACACCGTCTCCTTCAAGAGCTGGAGAACTGAGAGGCGAACTTGGACTCTGCTGCTGTACATTCGGCAAAATGTTCGGAGGCTCCCAGGTGTTTCGCGATTTGATAGAGCCATAACCGCGTCTCCGGAGCCTAAGGGGGATTGATGGTTCCGGTTTACAACAATTCAAGCTTAGGCGTGCACACCGCCCACACGCTGGTAATACTTCATCACATTTAATTCGTCTCTCTCTACAGGCGCAGCATCCTAGCCAATATGCATGTGTTAGCCGTATGCCTGCCGTCTTCGAATTAGCGTAAATGCTCACCATTCTTGGACCTCTTTTTGCTAGGTTGTGACATAATCGCAATATTGTCTTGAGCCGTGTGGCAAGGTATACGTAAGAGCCATTCATACCCTTACTGCTTCAGAGATTTTGATAGAAAAATGGAATTCACATTTCGTATTGGGGAAAAGATGAGGAGAAATGCCAATGGACAGTGGAACTCCCATGAGCGCTAGCACGACTAGCATTGACTC
Organism: Trichoderma harzianum CBS 226.95; assembly: GCF_003025095.1. Classification (NCBI taxonomy): domain Eukaryota; kingdom Fungi; phylum Ascomycota; class Sordariomycetes; order Hypocreales; family Hypocreaceae; genus Trichoderma; species Trichoderma harzianum. Next base: position 360,948 of record NW_020209271.1, read on the forward strand.
AGTTTCCTGGATCGCGGGATTACATTCACGCTAGGATATTCTAGCGAATGAGCAACGTGCTAGGAATACCCGGGATCAAACTCAACAACAACATATCGAAATCACCGTTCGTTCATGTATAAAATAAATCACTTAGATATGCATCGCTTGCTCTCGAATATGCTGGCTATTCAACTGGTGCATTCGTTTCCACTTTTGCCATGGCACCCTCCGCTCATTAAATAACTCCTGTCGCCGGGGCTACGATTAGCGACGTCCCCCAGATAAATGAGATTGAGTCTAAGGCCGACCTTGAAGAGGAATCGCACGATACTATTGTCAATCTTGGAAAAAATGTAGGAGATCCTTATATTCACAAAGCTAAGGTCGAGGATATTGAACACTCGAATGGTGAGCCCGGCAACGATGTGCCATTATCTGAAAAGATTGGCGTCGATGAGTCTCCATTCCTAGCAGTCCAGGCAGCTGTCCGCAATTACGATGAGGAGATGCCAGCGAACACCATTCGTGCGTGGGCGATTGGTCTATTTCTTGTCACCATATGTGGCGGAATGAACATGCTCTTTTACCTGCGGTCTCCTGCAATATCGATTTCTACTATCGTCGCGCAGTTTCTCGCTTACCCCATCGGCCGCCTGTGGTCCCTTACAATGCCCCAGCGAATATTCACGACATTCGGAGTCCGCTGGTCTCTCAATCCCGGGCTCTTTAATATGAAAGAGCACGCCATAGTCACCGTAATGGCAAATGCTGGGTTTGATATCGGGGCGGCTTATTCAACCGATGTCCTTACAGCTCAGCAGAAGTTTTATGGACAGTCCTTTGGATGGGGATTCCAACTTCTCCTTACGTGGACATCGACTGTGATTGGTCACGGTATAGCTGGAATCAGTCGACAACTTTCTTGTGTAAGTGCTTGAACTTCTACTCGCTTCAAACTCAATCCCACGTATCGTTTTAACGCTAGCCTCACAAAGCTGGCCTCCAGCCATGATTTGGCCCTCATAATGTAAAAACCAATTTGTGCCCAAACTGCGATAATTTATAAATAACATTAGCTATGCAAAACATTATAATAATGGAGAAGTCACGGTTGTATAATAATAAAACCGTCCAAATACTACAAGGAGCTGCAGAAAGCCACTATGGCGTTCTTCTATTGGACATTACTCCAACATGACATCAAGTGATAGTATTAAGGTTTGGTATGACGCCTTGAGATTTAAGCGCACCATATTTCCAATTTGAATACATACAGATATTCAGCGTGAAACAGAGCTCCTTGGGTCACATAGTCTCTGCGGCAAAACTCATGAGAAAGGTTTACCGAAACTGTATGACGACACCCCTATATTGAAATAGCTTGTCACAACGGCTTGATATTATCGGAACATATCATCCGCCGCTCACTTTTCCTTGAGTGACGTACAAATGCCAAATGTGAGTACCACGTGCCTCTCCAGCTCTCTAAGGTGCTTAAGGAGTGCCCGCTCATTTGGTCACCCCGTCAGAACTTCAATGGAACCTCTCATCTACGGTCGCCATCACATATTTCCCTTGGCTGTCAGCATATCACTACCTGCAAGCGAAAGAACAGAATGGCCTCTTCAGGGATTTTCAAGCAGCACTCAGGGTCTGGCGACAATGGCCGCAGCCGTGATGGCTTTCATCCCAGCACGATACAGAAGCACCTCATTGCATCGGCTGGGGAGTTTGTTGGGACCTTCTTTTTCCTGTGGTTTGCTTACGCTGGCAGCATGCAATACGTGAAGCAAGCTACCTTGTCACCACTATCTGGGGGAATAAGCGATACAACTGTCTTCTTCATTGCACATGTCTACAGCTTCTCCCTACTTGTCAATGTCTGGGCGTTTTACCGTATAAGTGGTGGTCTGTTCAATCCTGCAGTATGTCTCTGTCTCTCCCTGCAGCGCCTAAGCACCCGAAAATCTCCGTGCTCAAGGTATGCTATAATACGGAAAATGGGGTAACTGGTCGTCGACTTGATAGGTAACGCTCGGCATGTGTTTGGCAGGGACGCTGCCTTGGGTGCGAGCCGCCTTCTTAGTGCCAGCACAAATCATCGCCAGTATGTGTGCAGGCGGTCTGGCACGCTGCATGTTCCCAGGTGACCTTGCCGTGGCCAACAGTGTTCTCTCAAGCGACACATCGATCGTACGAGGTCTTTTTATCGAGATGTTCTTTACAGCCTTCCTTGTATTTGTTGTATTGATGCTAGCTGCCGAGCGTTCTAAAGACACTTTTATCGCACCCATCGGTATCGGATTGGCGCTGTTCGTCGCCATGCTAGCTGGTAAGAGACCTACTGAGAAGCATTGGATGTTTCCGCATCGTCTCTATGCTGACACATTACCTATCAGGGACTTCTTACACCGGCGCATCACTCAATCCGGTTCGCAGTTTCGGGTGTGCCGTCGCAACGCCTAGTTTCCCTGGTTATGAGTGGATCTACTGGCTTGGTCCGTTTATGGGCGCTGTGGTGGCTGCAGGTTTCTACCGTTTTATCAAGTGGTCTCGTTATGAAGAAGTAAATCCCAACCGGGAGGAAACAGACCATCCCAATGGGGACCAACCACAGCCAGCACAACACTCTTCAGTTTAGCCATTTCCATAAGGAAGCTAATGGCTAGCCAACTATATTACAGTCTTTGAGCAACCTGAATTATGAACTTTTATCAATGTAGTAATGTATTATTGCACTGCTACTGAACTGAGCTTTTTTCAAAGTATAATTTTACTTATATTATTTTAAATATTAGTATGTAGCTGGAATACGTAAATATTAATCAGGGGTATGTTTTTGTTGCCTTGTGAAAAAGTATCTTAAACCCAACTCCTTCCCTAACCCTTCATTATATTCTTAGTAACCCCTTACTTTTACCAAATCTCAAATATGTATATTATAAAACCGAGATTTCCTTATCTAAAGGTCCCTACCAAATCTCCCACATCTGACTACCTACAGAAATGATTCGATTGAAGACCGCGTCTCTCAAGGTGACAGAAGTTAAACAAAACTCACCGTCTGGTTCTGTCTTTAGCACCAACCCCCCCGTTGTCTCTCTCTCCAGGGCCCAGTCCGTTAGAGCTCTCTTTTTGCCACCTAAGCTACCAACGTCGCTCACTTTCCTAACCTCTCTAACATCCGCGATTGCTATAGTCCACGTTGTGTCCAAGTCCTCATTCTCGCTTATCCAACTGATAGCCGGTGTTGTAGCTGTGGTAGTAATATATACGTACCCTTTCTTGCCTTTGTGACAGGCAGAAAAACGAGTAGGGCCAGCATGGGTTTCTGACGATTTAAGGGCACTTTGTTCGCCTGGAAGATGCTCCGAGTTTGATGGTTCCGCAGCCTTGGCGATCTTGTTCATTGCCTGTATACCATCCTTGGTAGTTCGCTTGATACAATTAGCAATGCGGCGCGTGGTGCTGGGTTCGCCCTTTTCCTGCCTTGCGTATGTCTGTTTGGAGTATTCCTTATCTGACACTGGGTCGATAGCTATCATCGTATCCTCTTTAGAAGCACCTGTTAAGACTTAGGTCAGCCCACAATCAGACGATAGCTGATGAGATTCTTTGACGTACCAAGATGGGCCAGATCGTAATCATCGGCGTTCAGCTGTACATTAGGTGGTCCATGGGATGAGGGTGGCGGAGGCTGAGGCATGTTAAGGGTTTCTCCAGTACGGAGGAGAGTAATGGCGATCTGAACATTCGTGGGTACTCCTTTAAGGATTGAATTCCGCATCTCTATATGCTGACGCCAATCAGGGTACCTATAATCAATGATGGAAACGCCGCGTTCGATAATAGGCTTGCCAAAGAATATAGCTCCCGTAAACAATCCCAAAACTTTCATCATGCCATAGCACGAACCAAAAAATGATGTCATAAGTAGTGGTAGCAAACAAGTAGCCATGATCAGTCTTGGACGATGAGTAGGAAAAGGTGAGGTTGGGCTCAATGCATTGCCGAGTCGTTCACAAGTGTCGATGAGCTCGGGGAATGTGTGCAACGCGGAGCGTGTGTGAAAGCTTTGCACAGCGCGTGCAACGGGCTCTTTTGTCCTATCATGGTTTTTTTTATTTTTACTCTGGTCTCCCGTCTCATTCAAAACATCTGAGACATCCTGAACCATGTGTTCTGGCCCAACAGAATCTTGTTCTTCTTGGGAGAACTCGCCCGAAGAAATGTTCATTAAAAGCTGCAACCAGGAACATCAGTTTTTGATTCATGGTATATCAATAGACGCAGGAGCGGAAATGAAACCCACCGTACTAATGCTGTAGATAAAGCTATGGGCCTCTTGTTCGATCGCTTCGCCACTATTTTCTTCTGGAGCTCCCGTAACAGATTCAGAGGCTAGTACCCCAGCCATTGGTTTTTTTACAGCTCCGGTGCGAGAACTAATAAGTGATGCCGGTGCTGGTGGGAAGCAAATATCTCTGACGGGTGGACAAATGATTAACACTATGAGAAAAAGAATGAAAGTAGGGGCAAGCAGATCAACAAGCCAGGCGATTGAATAAGTGGTACAAAAATATAACGTTCTTTTGTCTCGCCACGATCGCAGGAGAACTATATGTTTATAGAGCGCGACTAAGCTTATGACGACAGTCATGTAGAATCGCTCAGCATGTGCTTACACTTTCTCTCCTGTGATGTCTTCACCAGCTGCAATATTCATATCAAGATTTGACAGCGGCGGCTTATAGATTCTCTTAACATGGAAGATCTGCTTATTAAAACGCCTTATCAAAGTCCAAAGGTCTCCGTTTCGTATACTGGCATATGATTGTACAGCGGTAGTGGTTTCGCTATGCCAACCAGAAGTTGCGGACTGGAGAGTATTGTGTTCAATATGGCGGTCTCTATCTTTGATTTGAGGGTCTATATTGGCATCACTCTCTTGGGCAAGAGCATGGCTAGCTGTAGCCGCTTTGTCCATGACGATTTGTTTGTTCTTAATAGTGTTGTTTGAGTTCATTATTTGCAGTGATCGGAAATATTAAGTCTTTTTAACAATATTTTGACGCTTTCAAATCTCAACTCAATAGGTTCATCATTGTGACAGTTATAAAAACAGACAGGATCGAATTGGCTTTTCTATTTAATCAATTATCAATGACGTTTGCGGTGGCCGCTGCCACTGCGGTGGTGACTTAGTAAAGTTTGATCAGGCTTAGCTGCAACACTCGAGAAAATAGAAGTATAGTTATTTATCAGATAATGCTAGCTCCATGTGGCGATTGACCGGGACCCCTCTTTTCGATTTTAACTATGCAAGAGAAAGATCTTATTGGGTGGCCAAGTGAGCGAGCATAAAGAATATGTACCTTGGTACTCATGTTGTTCATCTGTACGTCAGTTAATGAGTAGCAAGCAGCGGATCATATGTTCCGAGAATATCAAGCTGCTGACGCACACTATTTGACCAAGAGACCGATAGACTATATTATCACATATTGACAGAATCCCTGTCTGATGGCTTTTTACACAGAACGAATGCCACAAAATTCAATTAAAGATCTGTTTCACACTGATTGTCTATAAATGACGCGGCAAAATTTTCAAGGTATCATCCCAAACTCAATACCATCATTTGATATCATGATGAACTAATGTCTAATAGCGTAAAAATTAATTATTCTTTGTCAGAAATGCTTACGGCTATATAAATAAAAGGTTATTGTGACATCCCGACCTAATACTTAAATAGTATAAGGTAAGTTCCTAAGGTAATAAGCTAAGGTTAATTAGTTTATGTTAGCAGAAAGGATAGGAAGTAGCTTTAAGCAAATGTAATTATAAAGTAAGTAAAATATAATAAAGATTTAGTTTATATTTAATCTTAATACTTTATTAATAACTATTTATCTAAGTTATTTAAAAAGCGTAAAAAATTAAATTTTATATATTTAGTTATTCTTAGTAGCTTACTTTAAAAAGTTCTATTATACTTAGTAAGCCTATAACTTTAGTATTAAGGCTTACGTATTATAGTATACGTATTTAAGTAAGCTTATAAAACTCTTTTATAATTAGCTGTTTTTTCTATAGTATTTCTAAAAGGTATATATTTTAAATTAGGTTATAATATAATACCTTCTTTTTATTAATCTTATCCTTAAGGCTATATATATAAGTTAGGCTGTCCTTTTCTTTTTTTAGGAGTAGATCCTTTTATATTTATAAAATACCTTGTAGTATTGCTAAGTAATAATTATCTATTGAGAAGAAGTTAATGAGGAATTGGAAAGCAGCGGTGCTAGTGGACGTTATTGATTAGAGTACAGTTTTTAGTAATGCCTTCCTAGATCCTTCCGAAGTTGCTGTTAATCCTTCTTCTTCCTAAATCTCTGATTTAGGGTATAAGGGCTTAGGTATTCCTATATTATAGGAGGAATTTCCAATGTCTTTTTCTTAGGCTATTTTTTTATTTATTAGGTTACTGGTATTAGGAGTTTTAAGTATAACCCTAAGTTTTTTTAAAAGTCTTAGATTAGTTCTATTATATTAAAGCTTTTAATAGGTTCCTAAGTATTATAAATTAAATTATACCCTTTCTATCTAACTTAGTATTTAATTCTATTATTTTCTTCTAGGTTTCTTTATACTACTAAGACTTTTTTAACTTCCTATTTTTTTTTATTTTTAATAATAATAATTTTATCTAAAATTAATCTTCCTATTACTTTATTAATTTATACTTTTTCTAAAAGTAATATATAAAATATAAGGTATTTTAGTTATATACCTTTTAATATTTTTAATTTATAATTAATATTACCGATTTTCTTTAAAATTTTAAATAAACTAATTTTTTTAAAATTAAGCTTATTATTTAGTTAGTTTATTTTAATATTTAGTATTTTATAGCTTTATATATATTAAAGTAAGTAGACTATATCCCCTTTTTAAAGAGTTAGTCCTTTAATCTTATTTTTATTTATATAGTATTTTATATATTTTTAAATAAGTTCTAGCTGTACTTTTAATTCTTTATGTAAGTTAATTATTAATTCTACTTAAAACTATACTTTAT